>NW_008360329.1:3359262-3376231 GCF_000622305.1 Nannospalax galili | reverse complement strand
TTTTAAATAGGGCACTGGTTACGGTCGCTCAGCATGTAGTCTCAGCTCTCAGTAGGCTGAGACAGGAAGATTACCAAGAGTTTAAGGCCATCCTGGGCTACAGAGTGAGACCCTGCCTCAAAAAAAAAAAAAAATGTTACAAAGACAAGCACAGTACTAGTAGTTTTTACAAAACTAGATAAAATTGGGCATAGTGGCCCAAACCTATAATCCTAGAGCTTGGGAGATGGAGGCAAGGAAATCACAAACTCAAGGTGGTCTTTGACTATGTATCCAGTTCAATCCCAGCCTGGGCTACATGAACCTCTATGTCAAGAAAAGTAAAACAAAACAAAACAAAACAACAACAACAACAAAAAAACCCCACTAAAACTCTAGGTAAATGGATATTTAATTGGCAAATAGGTATTTGTTGTATTATTCTTTACTATATTTTGTGGTATTTCATTAAAAAATAAAATAAAAAGAAAAGAATTGGATGACACAGCACTAGCCTCTAAACCCAGAACACAGGAGGCAGGGGCAGAAGGGTCAATAGTTCAATGCCAGTCTAGGACACATAGCCAGATTCTGTTTTCAAAAAAGCTAAACCAAACAAAAAAGACAGGGAGAGGCCTCATCCCCTTCCCTTCTCCTCAGCCCTACAGCAGGGCTGTCCCCACACATGCTTTCTTTCCCCTCATAAGCCCACTTTGTTGAGTGATATTGAACACAGGACAGGGAAGCAGTGTCTAAAAATGACTTGGAATTTTGGGGACATTCTTGACTGAGACGCCCAATCACAGAATCAGCCCCAGGCCAGATTGTGAAAGAGGCTACATGTCTCTGGGCGCCTCCATTCCTGAACCCCCACCTGCCCTTTCAACATCTGCTGCACCCCCAGGCACCAGCAGTCACAGGATTCTCAAAGTCACCTCTCCCAGTACATTCAAGTTTGTCTTAAAGGTAAGAGACTTGCCAAAAGTGGGCTCACCCTGTTTTGAAAGTCTTTAGGGAGTAGACAGAAAGACAAGCAAAATCACAAAAATTCCAGAAAAGCTATGTCTCAAAGGCCTTCAAAGAAAGGCCAGGGAAAGCCGGGTGTGTGGTACACACCTGTGATACCAGCACCTGGAAGGCAGAAGGATCAGGCGCCAAGGCCAACCTGGGCTACATGAGACCCTGGTCCAGGGATGGGAGAACAGGGCAGAAAGGAAAGCCAGGAGACCTCTTTGAATGTCCAAACACCTCTACACTACACAACACAACTCCCTAAGAGTAAAGACCCCATATTGTCTACCTTCAAGGCTGCCAGGGTCACCTAGTGCTTTGTAGGAAGCAAAAAAAAGATGTTTTAAAAGAACCAAATGAGTTCTTGTCTGTGTTACTCTGTACGAGACACTGTGTGACACATTGGGACTAGATTAGGGAACAGACAAAACTCTCCTCAGAGACCCGTTTCTGCCTACATGGGAGATGTGGGCAGGGAGAAAGAGGGGTTGTCTAGAAAGAGTCTCTGACTCTAGAAAGAATCTCTGTGAGCTTGAGGCCAGCTGGGGCTACAGGGAGACCCTGTCTCAAAAAGACAAAAGAGAGAAAGAAAAAGAAGGAAGGGAGGGAAGGAGGGACGGAGGGAAAGGAAAGAAAGAAAGAAAGAAAGAAAGAAAGAAAGAAAGAAAGAAAGAAAGAAAGAAAGAAAGAAAGAAAGAAAGAAAGAAAGAAAGGGAGAGAAAGGAAGGAAAGAAAGAAAGAGGCAAACAGACCAGAAGCTGATAGACAGGGGCCATTGTTGCAGCTTGAGGTGGAAGCTTCCATGAGGAGACGGCCTTTGAGCAAAGAGGTTGAAGGAGCTCTCCACAAGCCCTGCAGGAAAAGGGACCCTAGATGACTGAGCATCCCTAGCCCTCCATTGACTTTTGCCACTACAAAAAGGGACCTCTCAAGTCCTGAGTACGTACCAAGCTGTTCCTTGTCAGTTTTCATGTATCACCTTCTTTGTCTGATGTACATGTTTTTCTGCCTAGACAGCTCTCACTTGTCTTTGAAGACTCCTATTGGATGCCACCTCCTCTAGGACACTTTATAGAGGTGTGGCACTACTGCTCCTGGTATGCTCCCATAATGCTCTGTGCCTGTCTTGCTAGAAGCTCTTAGTGCCCTTTCTTAGAATTCTATGTATTCTGTGGAGTTCTCACAACTAGAGTAAGCTACTATTGTCACCATTGTTTTTTGGCTGGCTGATTGATTGATACACAATTGGAGGTACTGAGGATGTAACTCAGTGCCTTCTGCATGCTAGGCAAGCACTTTGTCACTAAGCTACATTCCCAGCCCTCATCACTGCTTTTAGATATAGGAGGAAACAGCTTGCAATAGGTTAACTACCTGGTCTCAGGTCATCTTCTACGTTGATCAACAACTCCTCTTTCAAAACAGGAAGGCAAAATATATTCATGGCAGAATTTTAGGTTGTACCTTTTAAATTAATTAATTAATTAATTAATTATAGAGACTGTATCCCCCTGTGTAGCCCTGGCTGGCCTCAAACTTACTTTGAGCCTCCTGCTTCTGCCTCCCAAGTACTGAGATCACTACGTGTTAGTGCACTAACATGCACTACAACAATCAACTCACCTACGTCTTGTTCAACCTGAGATCAGACACCATTTCTACTTAATGGGAGGAGGTCTGGGGTATATGGAATAAATATTTGTCAGTCAAGAAAGGGATGAGTTGGTCACTAGCAGTTCAGGTGTTTGCATGGAATCTATTTTGGAGCAGGGCTCTCCCTGAACTGCCTGGATCTCACCTCATTAGTGGCTGCTGCTCTGCCTGACCTCATCTGAACCAAGAAGTGCTGGGAGAAAGGGGGGAAGGGACGAGTTTGCCATCTGGCTACTGTTTTCCCACCTTGGGGCACGCTTAAATAAATGGTTTACAACAGCTAGAGGAGGGTTCAGGGTCAAAAAGGGAGTGACAAAGTGGGCTGTGCCATAGGCACAGGAGCACCGGGGACAGAGGTCACTGAGCAGCTGAGCCCTGGCATTGAGCTGTCCTACCCTCTGCATCCTGATGGTCTCTGCCTCCTTCCCAAACACATAGTGAGTTGCTCCAGGTACCAGGTCTCCAGGCAGGATGGAAGGGACTATAGTTACTACACTCTGAAAAGGTGGGGAGGACACTTTCTAATAGTTGGAAATGGTATTTTTCTTCTAAATCATTCATAATGAGGAAATATGTTTCAAATGAGAGAGAGAGAGAGAGGGAATTTCTCCTGGTAGACTAGGCTGGCCTCAAAACACTTGGCAATCCTTCTGCCTCAGCCTCTCGAGTGCTGGGATTGCAGGAGTATGCCACCATGCCCTGCCAGATTTTAGTTTCTAAAGTGCTTTCCACCTACAATGTCTCAGCATTAAATTTGGGTTTGCTCTATGCTGCTGTTCCACCTGGCTCACCCACTCAACAGTTCTGATCCAAAGACATGCCATAAACCTCCGAGGCTGAGAAACCACCTGCCTGGCTTCACAGGGGCCCCAATCCAGAAGGGGCATTCAAGCAGGAGGTGCAAAAGCTGGTAGAGAACTCTCGGTCATTGAAATGGGGGAGAAAGATGCAGAATAGAATCACACTTGAACAAAGTCTTAGAAATTTCAATTGGTTTTGTTTTGTTTTGCTCCTCTGGGGGCAGCTGAATAGAATTATAGCTCTTTTGACTGCATTATCTTTATTGTTTAAACTTGAAAGCAATGCGGTCTGTTTTAAAAAGGGGTGGAAAGACTAAGATAAAAGCTCTGGAGAATTCCATTTCCATGGGGCATCTGCATCTCTCCTGATAAGATCTCAACTGGAGGTGGGGGTGGCCAGGGAGGACACCACCCCACCATCACCCTTCTAGCAAGACACCCCAACTCCCAAGTCTGCCCCACCTAATTCTTAGTTGTCTGTTAAAAATGCCACACCCTGATAGAGGTCAACACATGACCTCTGTTGACCCTCCATCCAATGAAATGACACTAGAGATTTCATCCTGGGTTCAAGCTGCGGCTCTCAGTTTACTGCACACAGTCCTATCATCTGTTTTCATCTTACTGTGATTTTGCGGTATGTTATCTTGAGGATTTGTGACCAGAGAGCCAAGAGTCAGGGTAGGGTGGGGAGGATGGGAAGAAGGCTGAGAATGAGGGAGCACTGTGGGGAGGTCCAATAGAGAAGGAAAAGCATTTGAAGGGGACCTCTTCCTCACCTGCTTTTCCATCTATAGAAGTCACTTGCTTTTCTCTAGGGGTTTAGATGGTTAGACCCAGTGTGTGGAGAGTTTAAAGGAGCTGTCCTAAAAAATACATAAGTACAGGAAAAATAATTAAAAGCCTAGGCTAAGGATCTGTCCATTTAACAGGGAGGCGAGTGACTTCATTTCAATGTCTAACCCCTTGAGTTGGGCAGTGCTGTTCTCGACATCATAGGTGAGTTGAACGAGGCCATACAGAGGTAACCCTACCCGAGGTGACTTGCAGGCAAGAAGAAGATATGCAAGAGTTTGGAGCCCCCCTCCTAGGCAGGTCAGCCAGTAATGTAAATGATACCCATTGTCCTCCAATGGTCCTCGGTACATGTGACACAGTCATCCACAAGGATCCTATTCTGTAGTTTCCTTCCTCCAGAAGTTAGAAAACTCAAGAAGAATAATATATTGTGTGAATCATGACCCGTATTATTCTGCCAAGAACTAGTTCTAGAAAAGTCAAACCTTCTCCAGTCTTTAAAGTGAGAAGGTTTTTCCAGTGCAGAACAGCTTCTTTAAAGAGAAGCTTCCCCATCCTCCAGAGAGAAGGCAGGCTGGACATGACTCAGCAGACACCTGGGGGTGAGGAGAAGCACCACAGCATGGCTAGGTGTTTGTCTGAGGTTACACAAGTCCTCCACCCTGGAGCTGTGAACTGGGGTTTCAGTATCGGCCTCCTGCCAGAGCACCCATGGGGTTTCCACGTACACCTCGGGCTTGGACAAAATCCCAATTATAAAAATATAACAATTTAAAATAGAAAAACAAATACAGCTCCTACCACTTACTCTGTTGCTCTGTCAAAAAGCAGATCTCTGTCTCTCTCTCTGTCTCTCTGTCTCTCTGTCTCTGTCTCTCTCTGTCTCTCTGTCTCTCTCTCTCTCTCTCTGTCTCTCTGTCTGTCTGTCTCTCTCTCTCTCTCTCTCTCTCTGTCTCTCTCTCTCCTCTCCCCTTTGTGGTAGAAATGGAACCCAAACCCAGGTACTTGACCACTGAACTGTATTCCTCACCCTTATTATAATTCCTTAATCAAAGATTTGGTTTTTGTCTTGTTTCGTTTTTGAGTTTGTTTTGAGTTGTTTTGAGAGTCTCACTCTATAGACTGGAACTTGAAATCCTTCCGGCCTCTTTTTATTCCTTGTTGGCACAGGCATGGTCCACTTCACCTGGCTTTATTCAAAGAATGTCCAGTGCCAGGCATGGTGGTAACATGCCTGTAACCCCAGCACTTAGAAGTCTGAGGCAGAAGGATCACTACATGCTTGAGCAGGGGATGAAGCAAAGCCTCGGTTTTCTGAGTGTGCACAAGTGAGGGTCTCAAAACTCTTACAAAGGTGGCTAAGGTTTGGAGTAGACGAGGACCCATAACTTTCTACATTGAATAGGGACTTCAGAGACTAAGAAGATGAGAAGCTGGTGGCCCAGAAGCTAGAGGAAGGATGACTCAAGAGCAGGCATCCCCATCAAGCCTCCCACTGAGTTGATCCAGTAGTTATGAGCTTTGTCATTCTCCTGAGGGAGTCACTTAAACTCTCCTCTCCTCACTTTCTTCATCTGTAAAATACGACGTCTGTCTCCTTGGCTGTTTGAAGGATACATCAGGTGTCTGGTGAATGAACCAGGAGGAAAATAATGTGCTCTTAGGACAAGGTCTTTGTCTGATCAGAATATATGGAGGGACATAATAAGCAATCAGTGAAGAAATAATGAAAGGAGGTGAAAAGTGGTTAGCAGATGCTGTGTGAACAGAGGCAGCGAGAGTGGATCTGGGGTACTCAAGTGAACAGATGAATGGGGTCTTAGAGTATTCCAAACAAACGTGGGCTTCTGGAGAGTACTGGAGGCCAAGAAAATAGAGCACCTTGACCTGTTGAACAATCCAGTTTGTATCTTAAAGGACAATAGCCAAATGGAAGGGAGCTTCAGGGAACTGTAGGGAGAAGGAGTGGCTTGGCCTCAACTGGTTCAATTACACAGACGGAAGAGTTCAAAATGAAAGCAGAAGAATGCGCCTAAGAAGCCCTGAAACGTGGCATTCAGCATAGTGTGAGCCCATGAGATTGCTTTTGACTCACAGACCTTATTAGGGCAGTGGCTTGGTCAGGTCTGTGGTAACCAGACCCAGTCCCTCTAACTGTAACTCAGCAAAAGACTTGAGAAGATACTCCTAGAAGACCATGCAACACTTGTTTGAAGCATTTTCCCCTTCTGTCTTAGTTTCTCTTCTGTTGCGTTGATAAAACACCATGACCTAGGAATTTATAAAAGGGAGAGTTTATTGGGCTAATGGTTCCAGGGGTACGAGTCTATCATGGGGAGGAGGCATGGCGGCAGAGGCAGCTGGAGCGGGAGGAAAGCTGAGTGTTCACATCTTCAGGCAGGCACAGAAAGCAGAGACAAACCGAAAGTAGGCAAGGTTATGAACTCTCAAACTCAGTCCCCAGTGACCTGCTTCTTCTAGCACGGTCATGCTTCCTGAATGTCCATGACCCTCCCCAAACAGCACCACCAAGTAGGGCCAAGCATTCAAATACTTGGAGCCTATGGGGGAACATTCCTCATTCAAACCACCACAGCAGTGACCTGGTCAGGCCCTGTGGTTACCAGACCCAGCCTCTCTGATAACTCAGCCCAAGATTTGAGAAGACACTGTCCTGGAAGATCACCAGGCCCTTGTTTGAAGCTTTTTCCAGGACATGATCACAGGCTTGAGCCCAAACTTCATTATAGATGGCTGGCTCCTTCCTGTCCCACACTTTCCCAGTCTCTCATTCATATTATGTGTGTGCAGTTCCAGGTGAGATGGAAGTTCAGGTGAGACCCACTCCCTACTCAGACCTTCTGGAGGGCACTTAGGCCACGTGCTCCCCACAGGTGCAAGTGATCCCTAAAGTCCCAAATACCCCCTTCTTATTAATCAGGAAATTTTGAGCAGACCTGGAACCCAAGGGGGAGGACCACAAAAGGAGAGTAATGTTACTTATAATTGCAATATTTTACAGGGTGTGGTGGCACATGCTTATAATCTGAGCACTCAAGTGGTTGAAGCAAATGATCACAAGTTCAAGCCAATCTGGACTACATAGCAAGACCTTATCTCAATAATGATGATAATAATGATAATAATTGCAGTATTTCATTCAGCCAAATAGTCCATCAGTTTTATGATGAAAATCTATTTTGTTGTTTTTTTTGTTGTGTATTTGTTTGTTTTTCTTTTTTTTTTTTTTTTTTTTTTTTTATCTTGCTCTGTAGCCCTGTGTAGCTTAGAACCACTTGCATCCATGCCTGGAACTTGCTATGTAAACCAGGCTGGCCTTGAACTCACAGAGATCTGGCCTGCTTCTGCCTCCTGAGTGCTGGGATTAAAGGCGGGCGCCACCATGCCCGGCCATGAACATCTATTTTGTACATCATTAAGAAAAAAAAATTGTAAGAGCCAGGAAGGAGGTTTGTGACAGATGGAAACAGAGTCCTACAAGCTCCTGGGAACCTGCTCATATGATTTTATGGCAATGGTGTCAGCATACACAAGTCCCATGCAAACTTAGGCAGACAAAAACCCAGCATAGAACTGGAAAAATGAACAGCAGACTTCAATATTATCTGAAGGAATGTTGGTAACTGATTGCTGCTAGATGAAGAAGAACTGATCTTCCTATAACAAGGGACCCTAGATAGGCTGACTAGACTTAGTGGACTGACTTGCACTGGGGAATGCCTGGGGACACTAACAACCCAGTGGGCCTTAACAGGGATGACAGAGAATATAGGCTCCAGGTGGGGGGGTGGGGGGCTATGGGAGAGTGACAGTGGGGAAAGGGGTATAAATATTATTAAGATTTTTGAGCTGTTCTGTATGAAATTCAATTAAAGAAAGAAAAGAAAGGAAAGGAAGGAAGGAAGGAAGGAAGGAAGGAAGGAAGGAAGGAAGGAAGGAAGGAAGGAAGAAAATGGGCTGGAGCGATGGCTCAGTGGTTAGGAGCACTGATTGCTCTTGCAGAGGACCCAAGTTCAGTTTCCAGCACCCAAATGGAGGCTAACAACCATCTATAACTCCAGTTCCAAGGGATTCATCTCAGTCTTCTGATCTCCTCAGGCACTGCACAACACGGGTGCACTTACATATGTGCAAACAATACACTCATACACATAAAATAAAAATAATAAAATATTTTTTAAAAATTGAAAGAAAGAAAAACGGGCAAGCATGGTAGTTCACACTTTTAATCCCAGACTGAGAAGGCAGAGACAGGCAGATCTCTGTGAGTTCAACAGCCTAGTTTCCAAAACAAAAACAAAAACAAAGCAAGTTCCAAACCAGCCAGAGTTACATGGTAAGACTCTGTCTCAAAAAAAAAAAAAAAAAATGTTGAGCAGGTGGAGCGCCTGTGTGTGTGTGTGTGTGTGTGTGTGTGTGTGTGTGTGTGTGTAACAAGGAAATGGCTCAGTGGTTAAGAGTTAAGAGTAGCCGAGTGTGGTGGCACATGCCTTTAATCTCAGTACTTGGGAGAGAGAGAGAGAGAGAGAGAGAGAGAGAGAGAGAGAGAGGTGGATCTCTTATCTCTGTGAGTTCAAGGCCAGCCTGGTCTACATAGTAAGTTCTAGGCCAGTTGGGTCTACAGAGAGACACTGTCTCAAAAAGAACCCCTCCCACTCACATACACGAGTACTCACTACTCTTCTAGAGGACTCCAGTTCAGTTCCCAACACCCATGTTAGGCAGCTTACATGCCTGTAACTCCAGTTTCAGCAGATTCAATGCCTTTTTAAAGACATCTGTGTACATCTGCTCAAACTATGTCATACATTCACATTCACACAGAAACACATGCATATACATTGTCTTGATTTGAGAGAATGTCTCCCATAGACTCCGAGTATTTGAACACTTGGTCCCCATTTGGTGGTGCTGTTTGGGGAGGATCATGGAACCTTTAGGAAAGTGTGGCCATGCTGGAGGAAGCATGTTACTGAGGGTGGACTTTGAGAGTAGATAGCTGAGTCCCATTTCAAGTTTCAATCTGTTTCCTATGAATGCATGAACATCTGCTCTGGCTGTCTCCTGTCATACCTCCCCCATCATGATGAATTTGTATCCCTCTGGAATCATAAACCCAATAAACTCTCCCTTCTATATATTTGCCTTGGTCATGGTGCTTTATCACAGCAACAGAAAAGTAACTAATGCATGCATGAATTAAAAAATAAAAATGAAATAATGAAATGTTGCCAACTTATAATGTCCCTTTCTGATTTCAAGTTTAAAATAGGGAGAAATATGCAGTATTTTCAATACAAAAATGCTGTCATGGAGGCTGGAGAGACGGCTCAGAATGCTTGCTAACTCTTCCAGAGGACCCAAGTTTGGTTCCCAGAACCCTTACTGGGTGACTCACAACCATCTGTAACTCTAGCTCTAGATTTGATTCCCTCTTCTGGCCTCTGCAGTCATCTGCATACATGTGGCATACACACATACAAACACACACATTAAAATTTCTCTTTTAAAATGACACAGTTCTTTAAAAGCATTCTACCATGTCCATTACAAAGTTAAGCAAGTCATAGCAAAGTACCATCCCATATTTATCTAATAACTCTTCTCGTTATCATACCTTATAAATAACAATCCATTCAATCCTTGATGCAATTGTGTGAGAGGAGTGTTATTATCATTCCCATTTTACAGAAAAAGAAATAAGGCTATTGAGAGGTGAAGAATTTGGTTCTGGTTCAGTCAATAAATATCAGTTCCAAGTTCCAAAACCTTTTTTCACCCTAAACCCACCACATCTGTTCTCTTTGTTAAGATAAGTGTTGGTCCACAGTAAAAGTTTGGTGAGTAAGTGAGTGAATGAGTTTTAAAAGATAATCAAAATTAGACTTCAAGCACAGAAATTAACATGGAGTTCTTCCTTCTGTTCCCTGTTCATCTTAGGAAAAGAGCCAACATAACTTCCATAAATTCAATGGAGTAGAACATTGGTTAAAGTCCTAAGGCGGTTAGACAGCAAGGGAAGGAATCAGACGTGGTATATAGAAAGAGGGAAGCACATGCTGTAAAATAACCAGCACGCCTATGCTGTACTTATCGCTCAGCTATTCTAGCTGCAGTCTAGTGATTTATCAGTAATACTGTAATCTAGGCCACGAAGGACAGTGTTCTGGCAGAGAGTGCCACCTACGACTGTCACCACAGCCCCGGGCTGACCTAAGAGAGGACTACCAGGCCTGCAAAAGGAACTAAGAGGAACCAGCCAAAGTTATCCCAAATAACTTTTGGACCCAAAACTAAATTCTCCTCCAGGCCATAAAATGACAATAGCTCAGAATGCCTTCTTTGGAAGTCATTAATTAAAGAATTTGGGAAAGGTTGTCTTAGCCAGATCAGCGAGGGGGACCCAGGTGAACTGCATGGCCTGTGCAGACTGTTTCCACAGGAAAACTCAGGTACTGAGCCTGTATCACATTCCTCACATATGCTTTCATCTCACCTTCATTAATCCAATATTTACCGACCCATTTCTCCATGCAAGCATGCCCTACGACAATAGGAAATGACCTGACCAGAGGCAGCTGTCCTGGTTCCTGCTCTCAGTGAGTTCCTAAGGGAAGGACGAACACTCACAGAAATAAACACATTTGGGGAATTTCAGACAGTAATAAATGCTCAGAAGAAGGTACAGGTGGAAATGGGACGTAATTTGAGCCCACCAATAATCTGGAGAGGTACTACTGCTCCTGTTCTACAGGCTCCGAGAGGTGCTGAGCCTGAAATCAGTTGAAGTCAGCTGTGACTGTGTGAGTGCTCGTCCAGCTAGGGAGGACAGTGTGAGCACAAGTGAGAGGCTGGTGATGGGACCTAGGGCTTTGAACATGTGAGACAAGTATTCTACCACTGAGTCATATCCCCAAGTTTCAGCCAGGCACGTAGGCACATGCCTTTAATCTCCGTACTCGGGAGGCATAGAGAGTTCCAGGAAAGCCAGGGCTACACAGTGAGACCTTGTCTGAAAAAAAGAAAAAAAAATCCCACTTTTAGCAAGGATTTAATTCTTTCCCTTTCTGCTCCAAAGCCCTTCCTGAAATTGACCAAGAGAGTCCAAATGGGCAGTGCTAGAGAGATGCCTTAATCCTAGTCGACAGTTATCGATTATCATCTCTTGAGCCAGGCATGGTGGTGTATGCCTGTAGTCAGCTACGCAGGAGGCTACGGAAGGAGGATCAAGGCCAGCCTGGGCGACATAGCAAGGCCTCATCTGAAAAAGGAAAAAAAAGATCTCTTTTATTGGAAGAATCATTTACGCTCTGCCTACAACAGGATTTGAGGTTTAAAAAAAAAGTTAAAGCCATATTAGAATTTTGAATTAGAAATTCAGATTTTCTGAATGTATTGGTCCTCAATCATTTTGTTTTGTTTTTTTGAAAGAAAGTCTCATTTATCCCAGCTGACCTCAAGTTGGCTACGTAGCCTACTTCCACCTCCTGAGTGCTGGGATTATGTGCATAGTCATACAGGGTTCATGCACTGCTGGGGATAAACTCAGGGCTTCATACATACTGGGCAAAGACTATGCCACCTGTGCTATATCCACAGCCTACTTCCTTGATCTTAAAGAAAACTCATAGGAAGGGGGGAAAAAAGCAAGTAAAGGTCCTTCAGCTCCAACATTAAGATTTTGACTCATTTTGTAAGTTTAAGAAGGTTTTATAGGGGCAGGCAGATCTCTTATGAGTCAAGGCTAGCCTACTCTACATAGTGAATTCTACCAGCAAAGTGCTACATAGTGAGACCCTGTCTCAAAAAAATAAAGTCTTACTTTTTATTACATTTATTATTTACTTATTTATTTATTTATTCATTTATTTATCAAGGGAAAGGGACATACATACCCTGGCATGTGTGTGGAAGTTAGAGGACAACCCGCAGGAGTTGGTTTTCTTTATGTGGGTCCCAGAGATCAAATTCAGGTCGTCAAGCTTGGTGGCAAGCACCCACCCAGTGAGCCATCTCACCTGCCCTCAGAAAGATTTTTATATTTACTTTGTTACAGGAATCTCATCATTAGAAGATACATATATTTCCCTGGGATTTCACTATGGACTTATTTCCAGAAAGATGGAAAAGGGACTCATGAGAGCCTATGGGTGGTTCCTATGCAGGCATGCATCTACTAAGCCTGAAGGATGTTGGGATGGTAGAGGAAAAGGCCAGATTTGGGGTCTGGATTTGGAAAGATATTGCCATCTTCTCTGCCTGTTCAAGGAGGTATTGAACAGTGCCTGAGCCACGTGAACTGTGTTCCAAAGGCCTGGGCTGCTGAAGGCACACAGTGGCAGGAAGGGACACGTGTTTCCTTACCTCCCCCAGTTTCCTCCTCCAGGAACAGCTCTTACAATTCTTAGGATGCTGCTGAGTAGAGTGACTGAAACCACTTCAGTTCCAACTACTCCTCAAAGAATTTGCAGTAGTCCTCACCCACCACAGATGACTATATGTCTTACAGCTGCCTGCCAACTTAAAAAGCTGCTTCTTCTGAAGATTAAGCAAAACTCAGCAGAAAACACCCTGGCAGCACACGGACCAGAGTGCATACTGCCTCAGGGACAGCACAGTAACCAGCACTGATCCCACTAGCATCCTTTGTCTGCCCCCTCCAATCTCTCACTTGTTATCCGTATGGAATGCTTTCCTTCCAAAAAACAAGATCTTATTTAATGTGCTTTTATTGAATTTGAAAATGGCCACAAGAAATGTGAAGAAATAGCCTACCAGAAACCATAATACTAAGGCAGAGTATATGGTGAGTTTTCAAAAGTATGACCCCAGCTGATAATGCCAACACCTCCCTCTGTTAGCTTTCCCTGGATCTTGCAGGATTATCTGTTTGTGTAATACTGTTATCCTTAAGGAAACAGATTCAGAAAATGTTACTAAGACAAACAGGGTTACAGCCTGCCTTGCAAAGGGCACCTCGATAAGATCTTTCCTGTGCAAAGTTTCGTGGATTGTGTTGCTGGGAGACTTCCCCTTCTCCCATGCTATAAATCTCCAACACCCAGACTGAGTGCTCTGGGTTTGTTGTTGTTGTTGTTGTTGTTGTTGCTTTGCTTTGTTTTATTTAAGACAAGGTCTCACTTTGTACCCAACACTGGCTTCAAACATGTCAATCCTGCTGTCCCAGCCTCCTGAGTGCTGGGCTTACAGGCATGCTCCACCACACCCAGCCCTGGCTCTCATTTTTTACATAGTTACCCTATCAGTGGCTTTTGCATCAGATGCAGTTAGTGTCCTTATGAAGATGTGTCCGTGCTAAGTCCCCTAGCAGCTATGCATGCTTTCTTGGAAGTTTTTTGGAGTGTCCTGCCACAGTCAGACTGTTTCCTAGTGATTACAGCTTTTACTTTGTTACTTTACCTCACTGCTCTTCAGCGTAGAACTTGGTTGACAGAGGATGATGATGATGATGATGATGATGATGATGAGCGGCTTCCCCTGAGACATTGCATTTATCCGGCCAGCATTTGGGGGAGAATATTCTTGAGGGAGGGAGCACCAAGCCAGTCACAGCTCAAAACCTGGGGTGGGGTGAAGTGATCAAGATGGAGGAGGAAACAATTTGAGGAACATCTTGCAAGCATGCCAAGTTCAGAAGACCATAAGGCTGTTTTGCCTTTTGAACAGAGGGATCCATTTGTGGAAGATCTTGGTGGTCTACCAGGTTCAGATAAATGCAAGAAATGAATTTCTGTGAGGCAAAAGCCAGAAGAAGGCCTGTAAGATAGGAGGAGGGAGAGGGACTGGGATACAGGTGATAATCAGTAAAGCAACAGCATGCCCTGTCCTTTTTATTACTAATGAAAAGTCCCATTATACCTGAGTGTTGTGGCATATACCTTTAAGTTCAGCACCCAGGAAGTAGAGGCAGGCTGATCTCTTTGAGATGGAGGCTAGTCTGGTCTACATAGTGAGGTCTGGGCCAGCTGGAGCTATAGGGAGACTATGTCAGAAAACAAACAAACAAACAAAACAAACCAGAGGACTGGAGATGTAGCTCAGTAGAGCATTACTGCCAAAATTAAAGTCCTATTATATTTCTCACTTACTTTGAATCCTAGCATACACATATATACCCATCATACACACACACCTCTTTTGATTTTATTATTTTAAAAATATTTTATAATTTTTATTTTATGTGTATGTGTATTGCCTGCATGTAAGTGCACCCATGTCATGTGATACCTGTGGAGCTCAGAAGAGGGCATCAGATTCTCTGGAACTGGAGTCACACAGATGATTGTTAGCAGCTATGTGGGTGCTAAGAATCAAAACCGGGTCTTCTGCAAGAACAGCCAGTACTCTTAGCTGCTGAGCCATCTCTTCAGCCCCTACTTTTTACTTTTTACTTTTTTTTTTTTTTTTTTTGGTCTTTTTGAGACAGGGTCTCCCTGTAGCCCCAGCTGTTCAGGAACTCACTATACAGACCAGGCTGTCCTTGAACTCAGAGATCCATCTGTCTCTGCCTCCCAAGTGCTAGGATTAAAGGTGTGTGCCACTAGCCTGGCTTCAGCCACTACTTTTGATTTTATAATTAGAGCTGATGGTGTAGCTCAGTGATAGAGTACTTACCTAGCAGGCAAGAGGCCCTAATTTAGTCTCCAGCACCACAAAAGAAAAAAAAATTAATTAACTAAACAAAATAATATGCCTATCGCAACTTAGAAATGCAACTTTGGCACCAGAGGAGATTGACGTGTTTGGCGCCTCTTCTGAAGTCTGCCTATATCCATGAATCCATGAGCCATGAAAGTTTGCAGTTATATACCCTGGTTTGCAAGATGATATTCAAAATCATCTTTCTGTCCTATAAACATGCTAGTACAAATTTTAGTTGACAGGTTGATTCAGTGGGAGCAGCAATATGGACTTAGGGAAAGTCTGAAACACTTGAAAAACTAGACATACAATGAAATAGACATTTAATTAGCTCTTAATTAGAGACACCAAAGTACAATAGTCTGTGGAAATTGTTTATTGTTCAAATCCCCAATGTGAAAAGCTTTAGTCTATGAGCCAGCCCTGTGCACAGTGGTGGTTTTGAATAATTCTTCTCTAATGAATGCCCTTGGCTCTCCATCTGTTGAGATATTGCCATCTGAATTTCTATAGAGAAGGCATATTTTAAAACTCTAAGGCTGGAGAGATGGCTCAGCAGTTAAAAGCACTGTTGTCCTTGCAGAGAACCCTGGTTTGATTCCTAGCACTCACATGGCTGCTAATAACCATTGGTAACTCCAGTTCCAGAGGATCTGATGCCCTGTTCTGACATACATAGGCATTGCGTGACACAGGAGCACTTACATACATTCAGGCAATACATTCATACACGTAAATTAAAATATAATAAATAAAATATTTTAAAACTCTGGTCTTCCTATGCATTTCACTGTGCTATAAAAAAATAAATTTCTACTGAAAGGATGTTAATTGTAGTTCAAGCAAATAGTTGTCCCCAGCATGTTAGGATAGAAACACTTATATGGTTCTTTTCCTGATTATCACCAATTATGAGGTGACACAAAGGGGTGAAATCAGAGCATTATGACTCAGAAAGCCAGGAAGAGAATCAAATTTTTTTACTTTTAATTTTTAAAAAATATTTTATTTATTTCTCTCTCTCCTACCCGCAGGCCTCTCTCCTCAGGGGTAAGTCCCTCATGCCCTCCAAGCCTTGACTCCCCCAGGCCCATTCACCCTCCCAGGCCCCCACCCACACTTCTCTCCTCCTAGTTTGGGTCCTGTCTTCCTGATCCTGATCCTTTTCATCCAGACCAACTAGTGCCTTCTCTGGGCCCCAGGAGCACTGCTTCTGGGCCTGGCCCCACCCTCAACTCCCTCTGCTTTCCTGGGTCTGTAACACCTGCCAGCCTCTTTCTGGGACACGGAGCTGACCTTCCTCTTCCTGATCCTTTGCATCCAGGCCAACCCAGCTCCTCAGTGCAGTCCCCAGGAGTCCTTGGAGCCTCTTCCAGCCCCCATCTCCCTTTGCATCTCTGGGTGGCACAGACACCAGCTGCCCTAGACCAGCATCTTTCCTGGGCCAGGCTCCCAGGCCAGTCCAACCAACAAATTCCTGAGGCCAAAATCGTTCCTGAGGGATCCAGACCTTAGGAGAAACCCTGAAAACATCTGACCTTCATCTGAATTGGGCCTCTGTGGGAACTCCTGAAGACAAAAGCAATCTGGCCACTCCAATATAAAATCAGGAGAGAGAACCGGAAGCTTAGAGGTAACATGAAAAACCAAAATAACATATCCCCACCAAATACCAGTAATCCTCTAGAGGAGCACAATGAGAATCCTCTAGAGATAATGCAGGACATGGAACTCAAAAGAACAATTATAAACATGGCAAGAGAATTCAGGGAATTTAAAGAAATCAAAGAACTGAAGGAAGATAGGGATAAACTTCTGAATGAATTCAGAAAAGAGCTAGAAGTATTGAAGACTAAGGTTGAAATGAAGAAGGAAGTGAAACACTCAGTAAGTCAATTAGAAATGACAGGAGAAAGCCTTACCAATAGGATGAACAAAATGGAAAACAGAGGATCAAGACTGGAAGATAAAGTGGAAAAACTAGACCATGCAAACAAAGATTATGAAAAATTTAAGAAATCACAAGAATGGAATATACAGGAATT
>NW_008360329.1:3358349-3358842 GCF_000622305.1 Nannospalax galili | reverse complement strand
GAAAATTGTCAGTGAGAATTTCCCAACTCTACAGATGATTTGATCCTGGGCTAAGAAGTGCACATATCACAAGTAGTCTGGGAAATATTTCTGAATCCCCATTTTCACATCAACACAGTTACTCCAATATCCAAAACCAAGCACTATTCAGTTGAATCACAACTTTACAAGGTGAGGTAACAGCAATCAAACATACAAACAGTGACTTGACAAATGTGAGACCAGATATCTATACCAAGAAATACCATCAACAACGTAACTCCAGATGCTTAGGTCACATCACAAAAAAGAATGAAAGGATGGAAAACAATATACCAAGCAAATGGCACTAAGAAAAAAGCAGATGTAGAAATTCTAATATCTGACAAAACAGACTTTAAACTAAAACTAATCAGAAGAGATAAAGAGGGCCACTTCATTCTGATTAAAGGAAAAATTAGACCAAGAAGATATTAAAATCATGAACATATATTCAGCAAACTCTGGTGCAAAC
>NW_008360329.1:3357986-3358239 GCF_000622305.1 Nannospalax galili | reverse complement strand
ACAGAGAGTTAACAGAGAGACATCTGAATTAAACAATACCATATATCAAATAGACTTAACAGACATCTACCGAGTAGTCCACCCAAGCACCAAAGGACATACTTTCTACTCAGCACCCCATGATACCTTCTCTAAAATCGATCATATACTGGGGCACAAAACAAACCTCAACAAATAAAAAAAGGTTGAAATAATTCCATGCATTCTACCAACCACAATGCAATAAAGCTTACAATCAATACCCGAAGAAGTT
>NW_008360329.1:3356594-3357622 GCF_000622305.1 Nannospalax galili | reverse complement strand
TTTATAGCTCTAAGTGCCTACATCAAAAAATCAGAAAGAACACAAATAAATGACTTAACACTGCAACTCAACACACTTGAAAAGCAACAGCAAACAAAAGCCAAACCCTGCAGAGAAGAAGAAATAACAAAAATCAGGGCAGAAATCAATGAAATTGAATCAAAGGAAACAATTCAAAGAATCAACAATTCCAAGAGCTAGTTCTTTGAAAAGATAAACAAGATTGACAGACCACTAGCCCAATTAACCAAAAGAAAGAAAGAGCACCTCCAAATCAACAAAATCGGAGATGAAAGGGGAAACTTCACAACAGACACCAGAAAGATAAGAACATTTTAAGGGAATACTTTAAAAACCTATACGCTACTAAATTTGAAAACCTAAAAGAAATGTACGGATATCTAAAGGCATGGGAACCACCAAAACTAAACCAAGAAGAGATTAACAGCTTAAAGAGACCCATAACACAAAAAGAAATTGAAACAGTAATACAAAACCTCCTGACTAAAAAAAGCCCAGGACCAGATGGAGTTACAGCAGAATTCTATCAGACAGTTAAAGAAGATCTGCATCCAATACTACTTAATTTATTCAAAAAAATAGAAATGGAAGGGAGAACTTCCAAATTCCTTCTATAAAGCCAGCATCATCTAATACCAAAGCTGGGTAAAGATACAACCAAAAAAGAAAACTATAGACCCATATTCTAATGAACATAGATGCAAAAATTCTCAACCACATACAGATGCCAACTGCATACAGACACACATCAAAAAGATCATCCACCATGATCAAGTCAGCTTTATCCCAGAGATGCAGGGATGGTTCAATATACGTAAGTCAATAAATGTCATAAATCATATAAATGGGCTCAAAGACAAGAACCACATGGTCATCAGAGAAGGCCTTTGCCAAAATTCATCAAGCATTTATGTTCAAAGTCCTAGAGGGAATTGGACTGAAGGGAACATACCTCAACATAATTAAAGACATATATAACAAACCCACAGCCAAAATCATTCTAAATA
>NW_008360329.1:3355138-3356077 GCF_000622305.1 Nannospalax galili | reverse complement strand
AGTAAATGCAATTTCAGCCACCTGATATTTGACAAAAGGGCCAAGAATATTAAATGGAGGAAAGACCGCATGTTCAGCAAATGGTGCTGGTAAAATTGGATCTCCACCTGTAGAAGAATGAAATTAAACCCCTATCTTTCACCCTGCACAAAAGTCAATTCCAAATGGCTCAAAGACCTCAACGTAAAGCCTGAAACTCTGAAACTATTAGAAGAAAACATTGGGAAAAACCTACAAGATATAGGCATAGGAAAGGACTTTCTAAACTGGACATCAATTGGTCAGGAAACAAGGGCAAGAATTAACAAGTGGGACCTCATTAAACTAAAAAGCTTCTGTACATAAAAGGAGACAACCAAGGAAACAAACAGAAAACCCACAGAATGGGAGAAAATCTTCAGCGACACAACCGACAAAATAACCAGAATATATAACGAACTCAGAAAACAGAGAGAACGAAGACAAGAAGCAACCCAATTAAAAGATGGGATAAGGAGCTGAACAGAGAGTTCCCAAAATAAGATGTAAAGATAGCTATGAAACATCTTAAAAGATGTTCAACATCACTAATAATTAAAGAAATGCAAAATAAAACCACTTTAATATTTCATCTTACCCCATTCAGACTGGCTAAGATGAAGAGAACAAATGATACCAAATGTTGGAGAGGATGTGGGGAAAGGGGAACACTCATCCACTGTTGGTGGGGCTGCAAACTGTTTCAAGCCCTATGGAAAGCAGTGTGGAGAACTCTTAAAAAACTACAAATGAACCTACCATTTGACCAAGTTATACCACTCCTTGGCATATACCCAAAGAACTCATCCTATTGCAGAGACACTTGTACATGCATGTTCGTTGCTGCTCTTTTCACAATAGCTGAGAGATGGAAGCAACCTAAGTGTCCCTCAACTGACGAGTGGATAATGAAAATGTGGT
>NW_008360329.1:3351760-3355111 GCF_000622305.1 Nannospalax galili | reverse complement strand
AAAAAATTGACGTATGTTCTCCCTCATATGTGGATCCTGGAACCAGACCCTGACAAATGAGTATGTAACCAGACATAACTACAGGAACCAAGATAATGGAAAGGATACGAGGAGGTAAAGGAAAAGAAATAACCTGAAAGAGAAGAACAGTAGGAAACAGACCTTAATAAGGGAGATATGGATAAAAATTGGGTTAGTTTAAGGGAGGGGGAGGGAAGGGTACGCAAGGAATCTATGGGATAAAGGGAAAGAAGGAGCTCAAGAGAGGTAGGACCACAGAAGAAGGGTATTATTAAGGGAGAAAGGGGGGAAATAGGGGCACCTTAAGTAGGAAAACCATGAAGGAGGGGTGAGACAATGCAAGAGAATAATAATGCCTAGATAGTTTTGAAAACCAGAGGGAACCATATTATTCCTACTGACAAATTATACATAGCAGATCAAGAAATATATGTCTAGGTGAGGTTTATCTGAGAACAACTAGTCTTTGCCCAAGATTTATCTACATGACACATAGTAATTAAAAATACCAGACTGATGGAACTAACCTTCTTGGGTGTTTAACAGACATTCTTTGAGGCCTATAATAATTTGGTCAGAGGGACATAAGGGACACTTTTGCTCCTTGCCCTCCTAGGTCGACTAGTTCCAGGGGACTATGAGCATCTCTCAAAATGTCCTATAATGGTGGTGGGTCACTTGTCCTCTGGATCAAGGAGGCCGAGGAGACCCCACAAGATGGACTTGAACCCGTGTCCATTCTATAAAGAGGAGGGTCAACACAGAGGAATCATTTCCTCCATGCTTCCAAGCAAAGCCAACCATGGTTGAGCAGGATCTTTGACTTATCTTCACATAGGTGGAACTGGTAAAAGAAAGGAGCCAGGGGCTCTTCCCAAGTCATGTGACCCCTGAGGAACAGATACTCAAACGACCTTAAGAATAAAAATAGATTGGTTTATCTGGACCAACTGTATGGCCTTAAACACCCAAAAGGAAAGTCTAACGAAAGATTAAAGGGGCCAATAAAATTTTTTTAAGAGTCCATATGTATTGCTAAAGGTGCATAACGGCAACAAGCAACAATGCCAGACAAGTGATACCTTCTTTTGAGTTGTTGGCCAGGGTGGCCAAAGGGATTCCCGGATAGTAACCCAGCACAGAACTGGGAAAATGAACAGCAGACCCCAATCTTATCCAAAGGTATATAGACAACTGATTACCGCTAGATGAGGAACAGCTGACCCTCCTAAAACAAAGACCTCTAGATAGGCTGACTAAATTCATCAGAAGGGCAAGTAGTAGGGAATGACTGGGGGTGCCAACAACACAGTAGACAGTAGCAGGGATATCAGGGTATAAGGGCTCTAGTAGGGGAGGGAGGTTGTGGGAGGGTGCTATCTGGGAAGTGGTTGTAAAAAAATTTTTTTATTATTTTTATATATATATAAGTGTATTGCCTGCATGTAGGTAAGTGCACCCGTGTCATGCAATACCCGTGGAGGAGAGAAGAGGCTGTTGGATCCCCTGGAACTGGAGTTATGGACAGTTGTTATCTGCCATGTGGGTGCTGGGATTCGAACCCAAGTCTTCTTCAAGAACAGCCTCTGAGCCATCTCTCCAGGCCCTTATTATATTCTTACATTTATTTATGTATGTGTGTGTGCATATGTATGTGTGAGCACATGCATGCCACAGTGTACATGTGGAGGTCAGAGCACAACTTGCAGGAATTGGTTGTCTCCTTCCACCGGGTGGCTCCTGGGAACCAAACTCCAGTCATCAGGCTTGGCAACAAGTGTCTACTCACTGAGCCATCTCCACAGCCCTCAATGGCCTTTAAATATAGTCAAAAGTAAGCTTGGTGGCTGGATTTTGATTTTGAGGTTGTAAGGTAAGGGATGCAGGGCAAAAATCCATGAGAATCAATCATTTTGATCTTGAAGTTTTGGAAGGAAGTGGGTGGGAAACTAGAAGCGAGCTATTCCCATAGGGAATGCTAAAGGTTACAATGATTTACAGTAGGAAGGAAATGTAGCCAAGAAATTATTTCGTTATTATTTATTTAGTGACAGGGTCTCCTGTATTCAGGATTCAAACACCCTTCGTAGCTAAAGATGACCTTAGAGTTCTGATCTTCCTCTCTCCACCTCTCCACCTTTTTAGTGCTGGGATTACAGGCCTGCACCACCACATCCAGTTAGTGTGGTGATAGGGATCAAACCTAGGGCTTGTGCACCCTAGGCAAGCACTATTCCAACTGAGCCATACCCCTAACCCTAAGGTGGGAGTGCTTTATGCACATTTAGGAGGAAAGCACAGGACTTTCTCTTCAGTCAGGAGGTCGTAGTCTCACAACTACTGACATGGTGGTGGAAATTCAGAGCCAAGCCAAACTGACAAAGGGTTTACAAAATAAAGATGAACAGTACAAATGCAAAGATGTGTAGCACAACTAAATGGAGGAAAATATTTTAATACAGTTTTAGAAATCCCAGGCACATGCAAGGTCCTGGACTCAGTCTCTGGCACCACAGATCAGTCAATCGACCAATGCATCAAAGTCTAAGCCCAGCAAAGTGCTTTGGCTTGTCTCGTTTCTCCTTCCCACATACCTGCTACCCTCCCTTGCTGCAGGTGCAGTCACTGGAAGGAATCCTTGGGTTGTTGATCCCCATTCTTTCTCTCTTGTCTTGTCTCCCATACTTTTCACCCCTCTTTCAAGTTTCCTGAACCTCAATATTAGAGCCATCGCCCCTGACTCTAACAGTGAGACCTTTCTCCACATTTTTGCTTGTTTGAGGCACGGTCTGCAGACTTGTCTTAACTCACGATCGTCCTGCTTCAGCCTTCTTAGTGATGGAATTACAGGCCTGAAGCAACACGTCTAGGCTAAAATTCCACATTTCTTGACTCTGAATCCTGGGCCAAGGACAAACCAGAGAAGAGTCCTGCCAAACCCAGGGCTGGTTCAAGGACAGAAGCCTGCAGGGTGACACCTGGAGCCCGGCATCACAGACACGGGCTTCTGAGACTTTGCCGGCAGGGGGCGCAGCAGTGCAACCAGTTCCCAGGGAGAGTCTGAAAGGCAGCCCTCTGTGGATAGAGCCATGCAGATTTCACTGGCATTAAACATTGGCAGGGGTGGAGGGCTGCAGGCAGGAAAAATGATATTAACAACTATTGGGGTAGTTAGACTCTACGAAGGTCAGGGCACAGTTAGTAACCACAGATTTTATACAGCCATAAAGAAAAATGAAATATTTGCAAGAAAACTGATGTAACAGGAAATCATTATGTTAAACAAGATAAGCCAAACTTAGAAAGACCACATATTCTGTAATATGTGGA
>NW_008360329.1:3317654-3351748 GCF_000622305.1 Nannospalax galili | reverse complement strand
ATATACACACACACACACACACACGTATGTATGTATATGTATTCATATATGTTTGTAGATCACAAAACTAGAAAGGGGATCATGAGAGGGGAGAAAGATCTTAAGGGAGATGGGGGGATGAAAGACTTGTAATAAGAAAGCAGAAATGACAGGTGTGGTGGCTTATGCCTTTAATCCCAGCACTTGGGAGGCAGAGGCAGGCAGATCTCTGTGATATTGAGGCCAGCCTGGTCTACATTGTGAATTCTAGGCCAGCTAGGGCTACAGGAAGACCCTGTGTCAACCCCTTCCCACCCCCCCCCCAAAAAAAACAACAGGAAAAAGAAGGAATCTGGAACTAAGTGGGAAAGGAAGGGAACCAGTGTGTATATGGGGAGGGGAGTAAGGAGTGAATGAAAACCAATTATGTCATGTATATAATGAAGATGCCATGGTGAAAAACCCATTACTTTGTATTCTCACCCATCATCGTAGTCATCATCATCATCATCATCATCATCATCAATCACCTGCTGGGACACTGACAGGTTTGGGGCTGAGTGTTACACGAACTGATAGCAGTCTGCCCAGAGCAGTGACAACACTTTAGGTCCCACTCGCTTCCTAAGAAAGCACAGCCTGGGAATCCAGGGACACTCTTTACATGCAGGTTGGTGATGATCTGATGTTACAGGTTAAGCCTGCCCCATGAGGTGGTACCCCAGCTCACCAAAGAATTCCTTCCAGCTCTCTCCAGCACATTTCTGGGAAAGAGTTATTTTCTCATTGCGTTTACAGTGATATTTCTGTGCCCTACCCACTGAGGGAACTTTGAGGCAGAAGGAGACAGTAGCAAGGTCTTAGGAATTGTTTCCTGGGGAGGCAACCCACTGGGGGATTAAGAATCAGAAAACAGTTTTTTCGTTAGTTTACATGTGGTCGTATTTTCCTGCCTTGGCCTCTGATTCCCTGTGCTTATAAATGCTGGATGACTCCCAGAGGTAGCTAATTAGATGCATACATAGAATCCTATCATTGCACTACTTATGTTGCTCTACTGAATGTCTAATTTTATGCTAGTGTATCTGTCATTCATACAGCCTGCATCACTTACTCCAAGTACAAAGGATGTTATTGAATACGGTGACCTATCTTCCCCAGTGGATTTCCTCACTCTGACCAGAAGCCTGTCCTAAATTCTCAACTTCAGTGCCAAGGATGCACATGGATATTAAAGGTCAGGTCCTGGATTCTCTTCGCTCACTGCTGAAGCCAAAGCTGAGCATGCCCCTTCCACTCAGCTCCGGTTGCTGCCTCCATCATCACTAAAGCCAGAGGGCTGATGTGGCAGCAGAGACCTGGGGACAGGAGATGATGGCCAAGCTGAGCTTCCCGCTCAGTGGCAGTCCCCACTACAGTGCAAAGCAGGGCAATATTTTTTGGGGTGGGAAGGGTGTGTGTGACTTCCCTTAGGGTCACTCAGTCAAGAGGCCAGGATCCCAGAATAGTAGCATTTTCCTTGCAACTGGTGAACAAGTTCTACTGATGGCTATGGATCCAGGACCTCATCCCTTGCTAATCCCGTGCCCTAAGTGTAGAGACCACAGTATAGTATATTCTCACCTCCAGCTTGCTGCCCTGCCCATTTCCCCCTCCAACCAAGTTTAACCAAGACTTCGGCATCATTCTTCTGAAGCGAAAGTGTCTTATTACCAGTTCCAACTGCCCATCTCCACACCCCCGCTCTGCAAGCTGTCTTGTGTAGGTCTACAATCTGCCACAATGCGTCGTCCATACCAAACAAAATGCATATATTTTACAAATATTTTTATATTTGTTATTTTTATTTTATATGTGAGTGTATTGCCTGCACATATATAAGAACACCCATGTCATGCAATGCCTGTGGTCAGAAGAGGGCACTGTATCCCCTGGAACTGGAGTTAGGGACAGCTGACAGCTGCCATGTAGGTGCTGGGAATCGAACTTGAGTCCTCTGCAAGAGCAGCCGGTACTCTTAACCACTGAGCCATCTCTCTAGCCCCCATAGTAGAATTTATAAAGGGATGTTACTGACCTTTTTTGACCCTCTGTGCTACTTTTCTCTTTGCTGGTTAGTTGATTGGTTGGTTGGTTAGTTGGTTGGATGGTTGGTTGGTTTTTAGAAACAGGGTCTCATTGTGTTGCCAGGGTTGATCTTGAACTCCTGGGATCAAATGATACTTTTGCCTCAACCTCCAGAGTAGCTGAGATGACAAGCATGTAGTGACTGATCTGGAGCTCATTATGTGGCTGACTTCTGACTCATAGCAATTCTCCTGCCTCAGACTCCTAAGTGCTGAGATTACAAGTGTGAACCAGAAGATTCAGCTGTAATTTCCTTTTGAGTAAACACTATTTATTTATTTATTTATTTATTTATTTATTATTTTTGTTTGCTTGTTTCTTTTGAGATAGGGTCTCCCTGTAGCACCAACTGGCCTGAAACTCACTATGTAGACCAGGCTGAGTTCAGTCTCACAGAGAGCTACCTGCCTCTGCCTCCCAAGTGTTGGGGTTAAAGGTATGCTTCACCACACCTGGCTTTTGGCTTTTTTTGTTGTTCTTTGTTTATTTGTTTTTGGTTTTGGTTTTGGTTTTGGGGGGAACACCTTTTAAGCATGTGGAGAGAAAAGAAAAAAAAAATCTATGGATCACAGACACTGTTGAGATTTGATTGATGAGCCTGTGACCCTAGGGTACTGGGATCCCAAGAGCTTTTGGGACAGGTATTGGAATCATTAATTTAAAAACAAATTGTTAGCCAGGCATGGTGGCACATGCTTTTAATGCCAGCACTTCAGAGGCAGAGGCAGGTAAATCTCTGTGAGTTCAAGGCCAGCCTGGTCTAAGTTCCAGACCAGCTGGGGCTACAGGGAGATCTTGTCTCAAAACCAAACAAAACCCAAATATCAAACAGATTGTTAGAAATCACAGCAAAGCAGAAATGCAAGGCAATATGATGTGACTTAAAGGAATCAGGCTTGGTGATACACTCACGGAATTGCAGCACTCAGAAGGCAGAGGCTAGCTTCATGAAGAGTTAAAGGCCAGCCTGGGATGCACAGTGAGACCATATCTTAAAAACTAACCAAACAAATAAAAGTGACCTAAAACACACAATCACAGCAGGGTGTTAATCTACCAGCAACAGCAGTACCATTTGTAATGCCGAAATGTGAACAGCACTGACCTCAGTCCTGCCCCTGGTTTCTTCTCTTTCTCCCGTTCCTTTACGTCTTTTTCACCACCCCTGGCATTTGATTTGTGCTTTGCTCCAGCCTGCAGTGGGTTCAAGCAGGATGCCTCTTTCATATTCAGAGTCACTCCAGAGGAATCTTGATTTATTTATTGCTGTTCCTTCAAGACGCTGTTTTTGTTTAAAGATTTTAAAAATCACTCATATATCTAAGCATTGAAATAGCAGGTAATGGATGAAAAAAATCTGTGTATGATGACACAGCACTGCACTGAGCATTCTCTGGGCCTACTCTGCTTTCTTGATGCTTTTACCCAGCATTCCAATGGCTATTGTGGGCTAGAAGTGTCCACCAGTGTGCCCCCACATTGGAGTGCTCCTGTAATAATGAATCTCATCAACTTGATTGGGTTGAGAAGCGCCCAAATTAGTTAAGCATACCTCTGGATGTGTCTGTAAAAATGATTCTTGAAAGGGGGAGTCAAGGAGGCAAGGCCCACACTGAATATCAGCAGCACTAGCCCATAGGCTGGGAGCTCAGATGGAATAAATGTGAGAAAGGAGAAAGGGAGAAGAGATCAGAAAATCTCAGAGGGCAAGTGGTAAAGGGATCAATAAGACTGGACTAGACCTGGGCTTTGGGTCTTGGAAAAGCAAGGCTGCATTGTTTTTTAAAAAGCTCTGGATCCCAATCCAAATAACAGGGTACTTAGCAGGCATCAGTCATCAGGATAGAAATATTTCCCCCTTGTTAGACTTTCCTTAGAAGTAGGTTATAAAATTTCCTTGCCATATAATTCTCTCTCTCTCTCTCTCTCTCTCTCTCTCTCTCTCTCTCTCTCTCCTTCCCTTCCCTTCTCCACCCTCCTCCTCCTTTTCCTACTCTCTTCTTCCTCCTCTTTTTATGGTACTGGAGGGTAAACCCAAGGCTTGGTACATGCCAAGCAAGCACTCTACCACTATATTCTCAGCCCATAACCAGTATTTCAATCCCAGATATCTAACCAAGAGAAATGAAAATATTGATTCACTCAAAAACTCATATATGGGAGTAGGGGTATAACTTGGTAGACATCTCTGCCTAGCATGTGCAAAGCTCTAGGTTTAATCCCCAGCACTGCCAAAACAAAATGAAATAAAAACACAGCGTAGCATAGCTTACAATAGTCCCAAAGTAAAATAGAAGCAATGTGAATGTTCATTAACTAATGAATAAATAAAACACGGTGTGTCCACACACCAGAATATTATTCAGCAAAGAAAAGGAATGGAGTCCTGATATACGCTAAAATGTGAAAACAGTGTTAGTGAAACAAACCCTTTACACAAGATCACATTTTATATGATTCCGTGTAGATTGAATGTCCAGTCCAGTTTATAGGCATCAAGATTAATCATTGCCTAAGACAGAGGCGAGGTGTGGGGGAAATGAGGACTGATACAGAATTTCTCTTTGTTGTAGTAACAATGTTCTAAGATTAGATTATGATAATGGTCATAGAGTCTGGAACAAGCTGCCTAGCTAGATTGGCCCAATGAATGAGCTTGGGTTCAAGTGCCAGGTTTGCCTCAGTGCACAAGGCTGGAAAACAATTTGTGAAGACAGTGTCAACACACACACATACACTCACATGCATATACCTGCACACATGCACACACACACACACACACACACACACACACACGGAAAAAACAAGAAACAAAAGTTGTGCCCATAACCCCATCACTATAGAGGGTGGAAACAGGGAGATCCCTGAGGGCTTACTGGACACCGGCCCACCTTCAAGTTCAGTGAGAGACTCTGTCTCAAGGAAATAAGGCAGAGGGTCACAGAAAAAGACATCAGACACCCTCTTCTGGCCTTTGCATGTGCTCACAGGTGGGTGTGCACTGGCACACCACATACACAAAATAAATAAATACACTTATTTAAAAACAAAAGTAAAGCAGCCGGCTGTGGTGGCACATGCCTTTAATCCCAGAAGAAGCAGGTGGATATCCGTGAGATCCAGGTTAGCCTGGTCTACTAAGCAAGTTCCAGGCCAGTTGGGGCTACAGGGAGACCTGTCTCAAAAAGCAAAAACACCAAAACAAAAACAAAAACAAAAGTAAAGCAAGGGCTGAGGATGTACCTCAGGGCTAGGTTGAGTGCTTGCCTAGCACGTGCAAGGCCCTGGGTTCAATTCTCAGTATTGTCAAAAAGAAAGAAAGAAAAGGCAAACAAACCTCAAAGGGGTAGTACCAACAGGAAGATGGGATCTCAGGAAAAGCAGAACATCTGAGGCGCAGCAAAAGGCTTTGGCCAGGGCCCTTGATTTTCCGGTTGGTGAGCTGAGGCGCTGTGTGACCTGAGCTTTGCAGGCTGGTGGCTTTGATTGGCAGCACAGACGGACTCCCAAGCAGCAGAGGGCGCTGTTCGCCTACGGGTTGGGGCTGAGCCGCTCTGGAGGGCACTTTTTTTAAAAAAAAAAAATTTATTTATTATTAATTTATTTAGTTGGAAGAGCAGCCAGTGTTCTTAACCACTGAGCCATCTCTCCAGCCCCTGGAGGGCTTTATAGAGACTCAACGCAGTAAGGACTGGATAATTCACTCGGAGTTTGAAACTTCTTGGCCACATTCTTGGAATAGCGACTTAGCGTACGTGCCACGGAGCAGAATAAAAGCGAGCTCCCATAGCTCCGCTAATTCCTAGAAGGACGATTCATACAATCTGGGCGTTGGATACAGCAATGATTTACAAGTGTCTGCGAGGCACCAGGGACAAGGTACTCTAATGGGATTTACAGATATGACTTAGGGACCAGTGATGCAGCTCACTTGGCAGAGTGCTTGCCTAACATGTAGTACGCTCTGGCTTGATCCCCAGCACCTGTTCCGGGAATGGTGGCATACTTGGAAAGTAGAGGCAGGAGGATCAGAAGTCCTTCTCACAAAAGACCAGCTCAAGACCAGCCATATTCTTTCCTTCTGAGGAACTGCAGCGTAAGGGTACTTGAGTTGTGAAAGAGGATATAAAGCCAATTGGTTTTGTTGTTGGTTGGTTGGGTTTCTGTTTGTTTCTTTGTTGCTACAGAACCTCCCTGTAGCCCCCAGCTTGCCTGAAACTCACTATGTAGACCAGGATGGCCTCACAGAGATCAGCCTGCCTCTGTTTGCCCAGTGCTAAGATTAAAAGGTGGGCACCTTGTCATCACATTTGGCCTTGCCATCACATCTGGCCTTGCCACTGCATCTGGCCTAAGTCAGTTGTTTTTCTAGTTTCAACTCTGTCATAGTCTTTTCATTCTAACTGTACAGAAGTTCACTGAGATGCATAGAATTTAGTTGGGTAAGTGTTTAACTGGCCACTTTAATCTAGTGGTGTGATGTTTTTATTTGCGACTTTATTACAATAAAACAATAATTCTATTCTCTGTATCTTTTTTTTTCTATTCTTTTTTGTTTGATTATTTGAGACAGAGTCTCACTGTGTAACCCTGACTGACCTCAAACTCACAGAGATCCACCTGTCTCTGCCTCTCTAGTGCTGGGATTAAAGACATGCACCAGCATACATGGCAAGACTTATTTTTTTTTTTTTTTTTTTTTTTTTTTAAGATCAGCTACATAAGGCCCCAAAACATACCCCTGCTCTTCCTCAAAAAAGTTAGGGAAGAAAGCACATATCCAGATATGTTTATAAGGGAGAGGAGGAATACATCTAGAAGTAATTGACCTAAGGGACGTAGCTCAGTTTCTCATTTGGTAGAATGTTTGGCTAGCATGTACAAAGCCCTGGGTTTGATCTTCTAACACCTCATAAAACTGGTGTGGCAATCCCAGCACTTGAGAGGTAGAAATCACACAGGAGGATCAGAAATTCAAGGTCATCTGCAGCCATATAGAAAGTTCAAGGCTATCCTGGGCTACATGAGATACTACCACAAACAAAACCAAACAAAATAAAAACAAATCAAACAACAACAAAACCTCAATGAAAGCAAAGGCTGAGGCTTTTGAGGGCTTTTCTGACTAAAAGGTCTGTTACCAATGAGCTGAGACTTGGCCTACAAGGGCAGGCAGGGCAGAGGAGCATCAGCACCCACATAGAATTCAACCTGTATTTAAAAGAGTTGCATGCACACCAGTGTTTTTCATTTGCTTGCTCTCGCTCCTCTCCTCTCCTTTCCTCCCCTTCCCTTTTCTGTCCTCCTCGCCCCTCCTCTTCCCTCCGCTCTCATCCTCCTCCTTCTTCTTCTCCCCCACCTCCTTCATTCCCCCCTTCCCTCCCTCCTTCCCTCCCTTTTTATTAAGGCAGGCCCTCTATTAACCAGGCTGATTTTTGAGGCCCAGAATACCTAATGGTTCTGCTTCTGCCTCCCTAGGACTAGAACTGCAGACATCATACTATATCCAGTCACATAAAAATTCTGAAGGCACTTCCTTATATGTACTATCCCACAGGCATCCCACACCAGAATTTCTGTGACTATCACTATTTTTTTTTCTGTCTCATGTAGCCCAGTATAACCTTACTACATAGCCCAGGCTGATCTTGAATTCCTGATCCAAGGGCTTGGATTATGGGCCTGAGCCAGTACACACAGCTACACCATTTTAAAACAGGAAACTAAGACTCAGAGTTCAGGTTGTTGATCTATGTGAAGCATGATTCTTTTCTTCCCCCCCTTCACGGTGCAGGATTCAAACCAGGGCCTTGTGCCTACTAGGCTAGTGCTAGTCTACCACCAAGCTACATCCCCAGTCCCAAGCTGGGATTTTTCATCCAGGCAAAGCAGTTTCAGGGCTCACGCCTCAGCTCTTCTCCCTCTGCTTTCAGATGTACAAAATGGACATGAACATGGCTATCCTGTCATTATATTTGTTAGCTAGCTACTATTTATAAATGTGTATTTAAAATCCTTAAAGTAATCTGGATGTGGTGGTGCATATCTTTAATCCCTGCACTCTGGAGGCAGAGGTAGGTGGATCTCTGTGAGATGGAAGCTAGCCTGGCCTACATACTAAGTTCTAGACTAGCTGGGGTTACAGGGAGACCCTGTCTCAAAAAACTAATTTAATTTTTTTTAAAAAAGAAATCCTTAAAGTACTTTTTTAAAAGGTTTACTTTTTTATGTGTATGAATATATTGCCTGCATGTACGTATGTGTACCATGTGCATACCTGGTGACTTTGGAAGCCAGATCCTGAACCAACATGTGGAAACTAAACTTGGGTCCTCTGAAAGACCAGCAAGTGTTCTGAACAGTTGAGCCATTTTCCAGCCCCAGGAAAAATCCTTTTCATTTCTTTATTTTTAATGTGTATGAGTGTGTTGCCTGCATGTATGTAAGTGCACCCATGTGTGTGATGCCCACAGAGAAGAAGGTGGGTCAGAAGAAGGTGTCAGACCCCCTGGAACTGGAGTTACAGACAGTTGTTTGCTGCCATATGGGTTCTGAGAATTGAACCTGGGTCCTCTGCAAGAGCAGTCAGTGCTCTCAACTGCTGAGCCATCTCAGCACTCAACCTTTATAGGTTAGTGATATAAAGTAAAAATCTAAGCACCCTCTTCTCTACTCTGAGTGCTGTTTACCACACTTTCCACTGACATACCAGGCACTCCTCTGGCCCAGAGCCTTTGCACTTGCCCCACATACCTACACACCTTCCTCCTTCACTTCCTTCAAGGTTTTGTTTAAATAGTACCCTTTGTGGAAGCCTTTCTTGATTACTTCGCTTGAAATCATACCTGTCCCTTTCTAAAAAGATGATTCAGAAACAAAATAAGTTTTTCCCAAAATTCAGGAAAAAGAATGGCTTTTATAGGCCAGAAAGACATTCACAGCTAAAAGAATCAAAGGTCACCACACTTTCAATGGTCCAGTGGCCAGGATGCTGCAAATGTGTTGTCAGGTCAGGCACTTTCATAAACCTGCTCTCAGAAGAAAGAAGCTGAACCACACACACTGCCTCTATCAGCTCCCCTGACTCCCAGAGAGTCACAGAGAACACACAGGTACCAACACATGGCACTCACTGTGACTGTCCAGTAACAAGCAAGACGCTGAGTAGCTCAACAACCCTGACACGTCCCAGATCACTGCTCTCAGGAGGGAAGAAGGCACACTGAAAACCTGAGCTACTGTGATGGTTCTTCCAGATTGTCAGTTTGATGGGATTTGGAATCACCTAGGAGACAAACCTCTGGGTGAGCATGTAAGGTGTTTCCAGAGAGGGTTAACTGAGGGGAGAGTGGGTGGCATATTCCACTGGGTAGCCCAGACAGGAAGAAGTCTGGGAAGAAAGCCACATTGCCCACCTGCCTTCACTATCTAAACATCTATCACTGCTGCTGCTGTTGCTGCTGTCACCACCACCACTGACCACCACCACTGTGACAGCCATCCTTTACTGACATCAGACTCTGGCTTCTTTGGAATTCCAACACGAATGGAAGAATAACTCTCTACGGATCTTCCAGCCTTCAGTACCTGACAAGGACTGAGGCGCCCTCATGGACTGAGTGGCTACCAAATTCTCATTCTCTCCAGTATGTAGACAGCCATTGTTGGACTGCCATATCATATACGCTAATCTAATAAATCACCTTTTATAATAACTAGACATTTTATTGGTTCTGTTCCTCTACAGAACCCCACCTCATAACCTACTATCAAATACTGCCAATAAAATTGGCATCTAAACGGAGTCTAGCTTGCCAGTTCTAAATATTTTGAGGTTTTTCCATCATGAAAGAAATTACAACAGACACACACACATATGCACACACAGGCTAATGTGCACGCACACTCATATGTGCACAGGGACACACAGGCACGCACATATAGGCACACTGGCACATACGTGCATGTGCACACACAAGCACACAGGCACACACACACTCAAACACACACATATGCACATATACACACTTCATTCTTTACTTTTCACAACAATTTCACATTCTGATAGTGATCAGTTTTCAGTACTTGATTATTATTCTTTTTTTCCTATTGAAGTTTAAATTTTTATAAGGAAAGGGATTTTTGTCTGTTTTATTTGATGGGCACCCTATTTTAATCCCCAGCTTGTAAAAAATTATCTGGCCTGGGGTTGGAGAGATGGCTCAGCAGTTAGGAGTACTGGCTGCTCTTGCAGAGAACCTGGGTTCAATTCCTAGTACTCACAGGAGCAGCTAACAACCATCTGTAACTCCAGTTCCAGGCAATTCATCTGACACCCTCTACTGACATTGCATGACACCGGTGTACTTATATACATGCAGGCAATACACTCATACACATAAAATAAAAAATAATAAAATATTACAGTGTTATGCCTGCATGTAGGTAAGTGCACCTGTGTCATGCAATGCCCTTGGAGGACAGAAGAGGCTGTCGGAGCCCCTGGAACTGGAGTTATGGACAGTTGTTAGGTGCCATGTGTGTGCTGGGATTTGAACCCAGGTCTTCTGCAAGGACAGTCAATGTTCTTAACTGCTGAGCCATCTCTCTAGACCCATAAATGAAATATTTTTTAAGAAAATTATCTAGTCCAATTGCTGAGTAAGTGAATTATCCCTCCCTGGTGGCAAATGTCTCAAGATGCTGAGTTGTGCTGTACTCAGTTTCCTATAAAAAGTGTAACAGTGTGATTGATAAAATAGATGCTTGTTGAAAAGGGTGCTTTAAAAATTTTTTAGCTGGACATTGGTGGTGCACACCTTTAATCCCAGCACTGGGGTGGCAAAGGCAGGTGGATCTCTATGAGTTCAAGGCCATTTGAGGCTACAGGAAAACAAGTCTCAAAAAGTAAAAAGCAAAAAATTAATTACATTTATTTATATATGTATTTATATGTTTATGTAGTTATTTATTTTAGGGGTAGAGATGGGGTGTGTGCTTGTGTGGAAGCCAGAGGACAACTTTCAGAAGGTGGTTCTCTCCTTTTACACTACGGGTCCCAGGGAACAAACTCATGTCTTCATTCTTACCAGCAAGCACCTTTACCCACTGAGCCTCAAAGGCCTCAAAGGACATACTTCTGTAAGTTTAATTTTTATATATTTGTATTTTATGCAACGAGTGTTTTTGTCTGATTGTATGTAAGTGCAACACATGCATGCAATGCCTGCAGAGGCCAGAGAGGACATTGGCTGTCCTGGAACTGAAGTTATGGATAGCTGTTAGCTGCCATATGGGTGCTGGGAACTGAACCCAGATCCTCTGCAAGAGCAGTCAGTTCTCTTAACCACTGAGCCCTCTCTCCAGCCCCCCTTGTAGAAATTTAAATTGCACATACCAACATCACCAGTATCCTTTCTTCTGTTATTCAGAAGTGATCAGATTGAAAATCTGGACATGATACCACAATTCACAAGAGACGCCTACTCAGCTGGAACAGAGGCTAACTGTACAGTTCCCATTTCATGTTGACAGTTTTGAACATTCCGTACTTGATAGGGAATTGTTTGCCTGTGTATATGTGTGTGCCATGCATGCACACATGTTGGCATGTGTATGTGCACACACCTATGGAGGCCTGAGGTTGACTTTGAGTGTCTTCATCCTTTGCGCTCCACTTTGTTTATTGAGGCAAGATCTCTCAATAAACCTGGACTCACTAATTCCAGCTAATCTAGCAAGCTAGCTTGACATATGTTCCTATCTCTGTCTCTGAGTGCTGGGATTACAGGTAGCTACTACGCCTGCCTAGCTTTTATGTGGGTGTTGAAGATCCAAACTTTGGTTCTCATACCTTCCTGGTAAGCGCTTTATCTGACGAGCCATCTCCCCAGACTCCTTGATAGGCAATTTATTATTTGATATATAAAAATTTAGTAGCATTTACTTAATGCTACTGAGTTACTTTAAGAAGGTTTTTGTAAGTCAGAATTATAAAAGCTATCATTTGATGTAGCTGTTACCAAGGTAACCATCTTAATTAGCAGTTAAGCATATAAAATCATGGAACAAATCCATGAGTAATTCTTTTTGCTTTTTGAAATAGGGTCTTACTGTTTAGCCCAGGCACTCACAGAACTCACTGTGTAGTCCAGGCTAGTCTCAAATTCAGGATAATCCTCCTGCCTCATCCTTCCTGAGTACTGGGATTATAGGTGTGTTCCACCACATCCAATACATTTTTAAACTCCAGTGCTCTAGAAACAGGCATATCATTATTTTCATGCTTGAAATGTATCAGGCTGGAATGTAGTTCAATGGTAGAACAGTGTGCTGAGCACATGCAAGGTTCTGGCTTTGCTTCACAGCACCACAATAAAAAATAGATAAAATTAATCTTAAATTTTAGTCATAGGGAAGAGTCAAATGCATCAAGTCTCTTTTCTTTTTAAAAATATTTTGTTATTTTTATTTTTTGTGCATGAGTGTATTGCCTGCATGTATGTAAGTACACCTATGTCATGCAATGCCTGCAGAGGTCAGAAGAGGGCATCAGATTCCCCTGGAACTGGAGTTACAGACGGATGGTTGTTAGCCACCATGTAGGTGCTGAGAATTGAACCCAGATCCTCTGCAAGACCAGCCAGTGCTCTTAATCACTGAACCATCTCTCCAGCCCAGTCTCTTTTCTTACTAATGTGTCTTATTCACATTTTAAGTTTTGGATTTTTTGTAAGGCGCTCTTTTTTTTTTGTTTGTTTGTTTTGGTCTTTTTGAGACAGGGTCTCCTGGTAGCCCCTGTTGGCCTTGAACTCACAGATATCTGCCTGCCTCTGCCTCCTGAGTGCTGGGAGCAAAGGTGTGCATCACCACACCTGGCTTTTGTAAGGCACTCTTAAAAAATGTGATTCACAGTCAGGCATGGTGGTGCACACCTTTGATTCCAGGACTTGGGAAGCAGAGACAGGTAGATCCCTGTAATGTCAGCCTGGTCTACATAGTTCCAGGCCAGCTGGGGCTACAGGGAGACCTTGTCTCAAAAAAAAAAAAACAAAAAAAAAACCAATAACAAACAAAAAAATAGTGATGTCACCTAACAGCTGTTGAGTAGTAGAGAGAAAGACCTCAGCATCTATCAGAATGGGACAGATGATTCATCTAGTGAAGACCATAGCTTGAATCTTTGGTCACAGTTTTGTCTGTTCCACATTTGAGTTTATCTTCTTTTACTTACTATAAGAGAATTATAATCTGGGCATATGACTTATGCCTGTAATCCTAGCACCTGGGAGGCTGAAGCAAGATCACTGTGAAAGCAAGGCTAGATAGCTACAGACAGCGTGAGAGCCTGTCTCCACTACCAGAGACAGAGAGTTAAAAATCCCAACGAAACCCCAGAAAATTTCCCAAGTACCTGGAAATCAAGTATCACTTTTCTTTTTTGGCCTTTTCTGAGACAGGGTCTTCCTGTAGCCCCAGGTGACATGGCACTCACTATGTAGACCAGGCTAGCCTCGATCTCACAGAGATCCACCTGCCTCTGCCTCCCGAGCGCTGGAATTAGAGCTGTGTCCCACCACACCTGGCTAAGTATCACCTTTCTAAATAATCAAGAAGAGCTCATAGGGAAAATTGAGAATATTTTAAACTGAATGAAAATTAAAATACAGTATATAAAAACTGTGACAAGAACTAATATTTAATCAGAGAAAGGGAAACTGCTTTCTTTTTCTTTTTTAAATATTTCTATTTATTTATTTATGTGTATAAGTGTACTGCCTGAATGTATGTAAGTGCACCCATGTCTCGAAATGTCCTCGGAGGTCAGAAAAGGGTATCAGATCCCCATAGAACTGGAGTTACAGGTGATTGTTAACCACCATGTGGGTACTGGGATTTGAACCCAGATCCTCTGCTAGAACAGTGCTCTTTAGCACTGAGCCATCTCTCTAGCCTCTTATTTATTTTTTTGTTGGCATAAAAAGAAATGGGCTCCATTATAACAGTTTCACACATATATTACTGTGTTTTGTTCTTATTGGCTCCCCAGCTAACTGCCCTCCCCTGTCCCATCTGTCCCCTCTTGCTGACTAAATTGTTGCTTTCTGACTCTAGATTTTCCTATTATGAACTTTTCACATACATTTTAAAAAATACATTATACATTAAAGTCCCTCATAATATATATGACTGGCAAAATCTTCTACAGTTTCTTTCTCTCTCTCTCTCTCTCTCTCTCTCTCTCTCTCTCTCTCTTTCTCCTTGGTAATATAATCCAGATTGGTCTTGAATTCAGTCTCCTGCCTCAGCCTCCTGAATGCTGGGATTGCAGAAGTGTGCCATTATTCCCAGCCTTATGATTGATTTTATTTTGAGACAGGGTCTCAAGGTAGCTGAGGCTAGCCTTGAACTTCTGGTCTTCCTGTCTCTGCCCTGAGTGCTGAGATTACAGGTGTGTACCACTTTGTCCTGGTTATGAGGTGCTGGGATCAAACCTAGGACTTTATACATGAGAGGTAAACACTCTACCAGCAGAGCACATTCCCAGTTATAAGAATGTACTTAGTAAGAAGAATTTGCAATGTGTAATGGAGATTTTTGTTGTTTAGAGGCAGGTTCTTTGTAGCCTCAGCTGGCTTGAAACTTACTAAGTAGCCCAGGCTGGTCTTGAACTTGTAGCTATTATCCTGCTTCAGCCTCCTTAGTGCTGAAATTACAGGTGAGCGTCACCACACCCCACAAGATGAGAGAGCTTGCAAGGGGAATTGTTAAAACTTATGAAAACACAGCGAGACGATTAAGCCAAATCTAGTTGTGACTCGAGAAAAGTCTAAAAGCTGGGGAAGAAATAGGTCCCCAGGAGAAGAAGAACGAGCCATTCCAAGACAGGGAAAGGGCTTTGTGAATCAGGGGATTCAGGTTTGAATAGGGAAAAGTGGCTCTGAAAAACTGAGAGGCTTGACCAGGGCAGGAGAGCTCAGCTGGGACAGGGCAGAGCACCTCTGGCTCTAAGGACAACAAAGAGCCACTGCAGACATTCAGGAAATGACAGGGATGGCTGGGCACAGTGCAGGGCTGAAGCACTTGTCTAGCATGCACCAGGCCCTGGGGTCAGTCACCAGAACTGTAAAACAGAAAAGCATGCTGGGAGTGGGCATGTGGTCAAGTTTAATTTATAAGGATTACTCTGGCTGGAACAAACATGGATAGAAAGGACAAACACTAAAGAAAGGAGATAGGGAATGCTTTCTAGGTCTCTCTCTCTCTCTCTCTCTCTCTCTCTCTCTCTCTCTCATTTTGCTATGTGGGCCAGGTTTGTCTCAAATTCATAATCCTCTGGCCACAGCCTCCTGAGTGCTGGGTTATGAGCCAGAGCTTCCAGGCCAGGCTCTGTCAGAGGCTCTGAAGTGGAAAATGATGTTTGAGATATGATGGTGACAGGGAAAGAGACGGAAGCAACACTTCCCAGGTGGAATTCATAGCACTTGATGATGTGAGGGACAGGAAGCAAGGAATCAAAGATGGTTCCCGATTTCTTATGCTACTCAATTTAATTTTGAATTGTTTTTGGTGTTCAGGATGGAACGCAGGGCTTTGAGTATGCTAGGCAAGTGCTCTACCACTGAGCTACGTCCCTAGCCTCTATTTTCTCTCCCTTCCTCTCCCTCCCTCTTCTTTCTCCATCTCATGTATGTCTTCCCCTTTTCCCCCCTCCCTCCCTCTCTCCATTCTCTCTCTCTCACTCTCACATACACAGACACATCCAGAGACCCAGACACACCCAGGCACACACACACACACACACACACACACACACCCCACACACACCGGTGATTGAATCTAGACAAGCACTGTATCATTTCATTATATTCCTAGCCCTTTTTATATTTTCTAATTTGAGATAAGTTCCCACCAAGTTGCCCAGGCTGGCCTTGAATTCACTCGGTAGCCCAGTCAGGCCTTAACACTCTATCCTCTAGTTTCAGGCCACTGAACATCTGTGATTACAGGCCTATGCTGCCAGGTCCAGCTGGAATTTTGAGTATACAGTGATACTGAATAAAAGTTTGTCCTAAATTTACAAAATTAAAATGAGAAAGTAGAACATTTTATATTTATATTTTCCTTGAAGTTCCCAAGGAAACTAAATAAAAATGTCTGTGATGTATATGATCTTTAATCCTGTAAGGGGGTGGGCGTTTCTTAACTACTCTGAGTGGTGTGAATGAATGAGTGAGTGAATCTGTGAAAGCAGGTTCAGCCAGGAGAGGTGAAAACCGAGAGGAAGGTTGTGACCCCCGGGCCCTCTGAGGCACCCTGGGTAGAGTGGCGGACAGTTCCTCATCTGCTGTCTGTCGTTGTCGTCATCTCCTGCTTACGTTCTGAGGACAGCTTCCCAGGGGTCTTCCAGCTTCTCGCTTTGTCTTTTCCAGTTGTCTTGTCATTGCAATGCCACTAGAACATTCCAAAAAAGTACACCTTGGCTTCTCACCCATTTGCATAAAACTTTCCATTTACTTCCTAGCAGACCTTTCACACCCTCTCCCCCTCCCTGCCTCCCCCCTTCCTTCTTTTCTGCTATATCACAAATCCTCTAACTGTCCTCACTGTGTTTCTCTGTGTGTGTCTGTGCTTGTGTGTCTGTGTGTGTCTTTTTCTCTGTCTCTCTCTTTATCTATCTCTATCTCCCTCCTTCCTAGAAATCAGGCCATGCTTCTTCCTGGCAGCTCTTTCTAGAGAGTTGATAAGCAACAGGAGCTGGAGCGGAGCCCTTGAGGTTCTCACAGAGCTGAGTCCTCTCCATCTCCCTTGCAGCTGCAGGATAGCTTTATGGCCCTACCCAGTACCTGCCTTATTGACTTTGGTCACCTAGGTCATGTGTATGGAATCTCTCCCACCCCCACCAACTATAAGAGTCAAAAAGTCAAAACCCCCTTTGTGATACAGACATGAAGGCTCACGCACCCCTTCAGAACCCCACTGTGCTGTCAATATTACAATGCTTTATCTCCTATTAAAACTCATTCAAACAGTAATTTTGTCTGTTTCCTTTCCTCGAACTGCATTCTTTCTTATATAGCACTCTCTCCTTCCCTCCGTCACCCCTCCTCCCTCCCTCTCTTCCTCCCTTCCTCTTCCTCCCTTCTTTCTACTTTAGCAGGGCTGGGAAGAACTCAAGGCTTCACCAATGGTAGGCAAATGAGCTACACTCCAGCCCTGGGGCCATTTTATTTTATTGGTGTCTCTTTGCTTTCATTTTGAGATAGGGTCTCACTCCATTGCCCAGGTTGGCTTCATGTCTCAGCCTTCCCAAGTACTGGGATTACAAGCACAGCCATAATGTGTGGCTTCCTAAGGCCATTTTAAAGCAGCTATACCCAAAGTTCCCTATCAGGAACATTAGATGGGTGACTGGTATGGCAGTGCATGCCTCTGGCCCTAGCTGCTCAAGAGGCTGAGGCAGGGGAGCACTTGATCTTGATCCCACTAGTTCAACACCAGCCTAGAAAATACACAGAGAGACGGCTCAATTGGTAAAGTGTTTGGCAGGAGCCAAGACCTGAGTTTGATGCCTAGCACTCACATTTAAAAAAAAAAAAAAAAAAGGCCAGGGGCTAGGCATGGTGGCATACCACTTTAATCCCAGCACTCCAGAGGCAGAGGCAGGCAGATCTCTGTGAGTTTAAGGCCAGCCTGGTCTACATAGTGAGTTCCAGGCCAGCTGGAGCTACAGGGAGACCCTGTCTCAAAAAATAAAATAAAATAAATCTAGGGTGCTGCAGCCCCTTCCTGTAATCTCAGAGCTAGGGAGGCAGAAACAGAAGGCCTCTGGTCAGCAAGTCTAGTCAGAGCTCCATGTTCAGCAAGAGACTGTCTCAAAAAATAAGAAAGCAAAAGTGGAAAGCAATTGAGGAAGATGCTTGTTGTTTACTTCTGGCTTCCACACACATGCACATGTGAGTGAACACATGCATATATGCATATACGCATATACACACAGAGGGAGAGAGGGAGAGGTAGGGGGCAGGAAAGGAAAAGGGAGGGAGGAAGAGAGGGAGGGAGACAGAGACAGAGAGAGAGAGAGAGAGAGAGAGAGAGAGAGAGAAAGGTCATGTACCTATAATCTCAGTACTGGGGAAATCTGAGGCAGAGGAATGACTGCAAGCTTAAGGCCAGACTAGCCTTCAGAGTGAGCTAGTGAGTTCTAGGTCAGCCTATGCTATAGAATGAGACCTTTTTGAAAAGAAAACAAGGGGGTCTAGAGACATGGCTGAGCAGTTAAGAGCACTGGCTGCCCTTACAGAGGACCCAGGTTCGATTCCCAGGACCCACATGGTGGCTACGAACCATCCTTAACTCCAGTTCCAGGGGAATCTGAAGCCCTCTTCTGACCTCCGAGGCATTGCATGACACAGGTGCACTCACATACATGCAGGCAATGACCTCATACACATAAAATAAAAATAATAAACAAAAAATATATAGAATAAGTAACTTTAAAAAATAAAAAGCAAACAAAATCAAATGAAAAGGAATAAATGTAAAAGAATGTGACTTTTGTAGACACCTCACACAATGCCCCAGGTTGACCAGAGCTACTGCCTATGTTTCTTTCAACATAAACTCCCTATAAAATGGTTTCCAAAGGAGATAAATGAGGAAACCTGTTACATGGAACCAGCTGAAAGTCAAACAACCATTTATCAGAAGCAATAGAAACTGGGAGCACTGAGACAGGAGCAGCTGAGCTCCTTTCTGGTAAGGATTGTCAGGTAGGCTGGTTTTCCATCCAGACTACACTTTCCAGGAGTGGTTGCAATGGAGAAACACCTGTCCTCAGGATAGCTTTATGAAGCACACATCTGGCCCATTCAGACTCACATCAGCAACTATGGACTTGTTTAGACAGAAAAGGAGAAAGGGAAGGAGAGAGAAAAGCACATTTCTGACCACATTGTTGGAAAGGTTGAGGACCTCTTGAAGGCATTCTCCTCTCTCACCCCAAACATCATCTAGTGCAAGTCAGATTCTGCACACAGCAGGGAATGGGCTCTAACACCCACACGAAGGCAGTATAGCCTAAAATCTCCAAGATCAAAAGCCTTGGACAAGAAAATTCAAAACAGGACTGGAGAGATGGCTCAGTGGTTAAGAGCATTGGCTATATGAAACCATGTCTCAAAAGAACTACAATTACACACACACACACACACACACACACACACACACACACACACACTTGGACAAACTGAAGTCTACTCATAACCAGAAATGACCATATTGGAAACACAGGCTGATTGATCCAAGATGCACTTGCATAATGTGAAGACTGAGAGATTCAATACTGAGCCAGGGTTTACCCACTGGAGACACAACAGTTAGAAAGTTCTGCAGTTATTTGTGGGGAAAATGTTTTTTGGTCTTTTTGAGACAGGGTCTCACTGTAGCCCCAACTGGCCTGGAACTTGCTATGTAGATCAGGCTGGCTTCTATCTCACAGAGATTACCTCTGCCTCCTGAGTGCTGGATTTAAAGGCATGCACCACCACGCCCAGCTGAGGAAATTTTTTTTTTAATGAAGGATATTTTCAGTAAAATTTGTTCAAATATTTTCTTCAGAAACTCTACTCATATCAGACACAGTGGTACACACCTGTAATTCCAGTACTCTGGAGGCTGAGGCAAGAGGATCACAAGTTCGAGGCTAGATTTGGCCACATAGTGAGTTTTAGGTCAGTCTGGGCTATTAGTGAGACTCTGTTTCAAAATATAAAAGTAAATAATCAAATAAGAACTCCATTTACCCTGGAGATAACTGTATTTTTCTTAAAGAGAAAGCAGTCTGATGGTTCAGGCCTGTATCCTAGCTACTCTGAGAGGCTGAGATAGGGAGAACCACAAGTTCAGGGCCTACCTGGTAACTCAGTGAGACCCTGCCTCAAAAACACACAAAAAAGGACTATAGATACAGTTCTTGGGCACTAAATGCTTGCTTAGTATGTGAGAAGCCCTGGGTTCAATCCTCAGTACCCCCCCACCCTACAACCATGTCTACCATCATCAAAGAAAAGCAAAAACCCCTCCAAAAACAGATCAAAAAATATTCATTTAGAGCCCTGTCTCAGCCATGTCTTTATATATCTCAAGATCTTTCTGGAAATGGATCCATAGCTGATGGCTAAAAAGTGAGAACCTGTCTCTCTTCCCTGAACCCTGCCCTTCTAGCTACTCCAGATAGCTAGATACAGAATCCAGCAGCTGAAAAGAATCATTCCCCAAGAACAACAGACCTGCTAAATCGCCTCTGAGAGACAGTCCATATTCCAGTCTGTGGAAATCAAGATATGAAGAGGGAGCTGGCAGCCTCTATGACCAGGAAAATCCTTGGATTCACTCGCAGAAGGTCAAACTAGTTGGCTTTGAACTGGTGCTAAGAACTGGGCTGCTAGGCTTCGGCACTGCCTGCCTTCAGCATCTCTCACAAGTTTCATCACCACAAGCTTCCTGAACAGGACAAAACCATGAACAATCCCTCCCTCATGTGCTCACTACCAATTCTTGTGACCTAATAGCACCACCCCCCCCACCTGCAAAATCCAGCTGGTATCCACAGGTTTTATGACAAGGAATTTAAAATATACAAATACCAGATAGTGTGACATAATAGCAACACTTGAGCAAATCATGTTTTCTTCTCAGTGGACTGTAGTCCTAAAGAGGCTTGACCCTTGACCTTTTAGGAGTGCTTTTGGGAGTGCAGTCTTAAACCCAAGTGCTCTGTCAGAGCTACAACCCCAGCCCCTAGAGAAAATTCTTTCCAGAGCCTTGCTAATTGCACTGTGGAATTTGATTTTGCAGGCGGCAGAAGGAACAGGTGCATGAAGTAGCAGCTGAGGGATTTTTTATTTATAAAGTAAGCCCTCCATAGTCCGTACTCCTCCAGACTCAGATTCTGGCCTTATAGTATGAAGATGAGTCATCCGAAAGGAATAAAGGAAAAGCAAAGGTGGAGAGAAAAGAAATTAAGTAGCTAAAACTAAATGACAGTGGATTTGGGTGGGTAGAACTAAAATTTCCCAGGTCAACTTGAAACAGAAAACTGAGATGATCTGAGGCTGCATCTTAGAGGTAGACCACCAGCTCAACACGCACAGAGCTCTGGGATAAATATTCAGTGCTAGAATTAAATACATAAGTAAATTTAATTTAGTTACAATAAAAAGCAAGATATGTCGGAAGGCAATTTCTAATACCTAATGTATTTTTGTTTTGTTTTGTTGTTTTCTCTTTTTGAGACAGGATCTTGCTATGTAGCCCAGGCTGGCCTCAAACTCAAGATCCTCCTCAGCCTCCTGGGAGTTATGATTACAGATGTGTGCCATCATGGCTGATTATTCCTATCTTTTATCAAGAAACATATTTCTTTAAAATTTGTCCTCTAGTAAGACACTAAGTAGATACAAGAACATACAAAGATGTCCAGAGCAGCACTGAAATAGAAAATTAAACACAGCTAAATCCTTTAGCAAAGACGTAGTGAGCACCAGCTAAGTCTGTTCACTCGGCCTCATTGTCACTTGCGCCCTGGGTCCTACTGCTCCTCACATTTTCAAGGCCTTTGCTCTAGCCATCAGCCTTTCATTCATCATGAGTTCTCCCCCCTCACCTGGACCATTCCCATTGTTATAAAACACGACCTCATCATCATTTAAAAACAAACGAGTGGAACTCTTCCCTGACTTAGACCTTTCCCAGTTGTTCCATCTCTCAACTTGGCTTTAGCGCCATACTCCTCAAACTGTGTTCTCGCCCAGTTGGTATTCTCTCCCTAGCTTCCATTTCTCTCGAACCCCAGCTCAAGTTTGTATCTCTACTACTCTCTGGAACTTCCCTTGACGTTCACCTTGCCATGTCCAAAAGCCATGCTTAGTTCTCGCTCCCTCCCTGCACAGGCGTTTGACAGATAGACCTGATGAGCTAGGCTCCTGTTATTTCTTCACCACTTTCCTGCTCTTTCCTTTTCTAAATGTTGAGGGCCTCACAGCTCTGACATAAGCACAGCTCATCCATGCCTATGTTCTTTCCACAATGACCTCATCCTGCCCCATGGCTTTCAATGACATCTATATTTGATGACTTCTAAATCTTTGTTTCCAAACTTGATAATCCTCCTAATGCCACTAAGAGAGCTCAACCACCTACTTGCCATTTCTACTTTGGTGTCTGATAGGTCACTCCATCTTGACATCTCCCAGTCAGAGCTTATTTTCTCGACGTCTTTCCTTTAAAAACTGAGCCTCTCAAATTCCTTTCAAATTAGCTGATTTCATCATCAGCCACCCAAATGTTCAGGCAGGCTCCTTTGAGAAGCCTCTCACAGTCCTTCAGCTCTCCCTGTCACCAGCCTTCTACTCTCCAATCCCATCCATCAGCATACCTTGTGAGTTCAATCTCTAATGTGCATCATGAGTCTCATTGCCCCTCTGGATTCCTGGAAGCTTGGCGCAGCAGAGCATCTCTCAGACATGGCTTCCTGTCTGTGCTCCCATTCCCTCAGCATCTGTTACCTACTTAGCAGCCTGAGTGGTCTTACAAAACCCAGGAAAGCTGATGTCCCATTGCTGCTATAACCAGTCAGAAAAGCTGGGTGCAGAAACAAAGCCAAATCAAAGCAAATGGTGGTGTGAGCCTGTAATCTAAGCACTTGGGAGACTGACCCATGAGAATTGCCACGTGTTCAAGGCAAGCCTAGGCTGCACACTGAGGCCTTATCTCAAAACAAAACAAAACAAAAAATAAAAAGCAAAACCATAACCATCAGCAACTAAAACCCCAACAAAATCCCTTTGGGCTTTTTGTTGCATTTAGAATTTTGTTGCACACCTCTTATCTTGACCATTGCACCAGCATCACAGAAAGTTAGGCTGTCTGTGAGACTCACCTGGAGAGCTTTTAAGCTCTCAGTACCTGAGCCCAGAGATTCAGATTAAGTTCTTCCTAGATGGCATCTAGACACCAGTATTTTAAAATAGGCTTTATAGGTTTAAACTACTTTTTTTCCTTTGTGGTTACTGAGGATTGGACCCAGAGCCTTTCACGTGATGGGCTGATGCTTTACCACTGAGCTATACTCCTAGCCCTAACTCTACTTTAAAATAATTAAATATGCATGGGGACGTTGGGAAAAAAAAAAAAAAAAAGCTCCTGCACACCCTTCACCTGGATTGCCCAACTCTTAACCTGGATCCCCCTATTTGTGTTATTTATTCTCTCTTTATATCTCTCTCTCTCCCTCCCTCCTTCCCTCTCTCCATATCTACACATAGAGACCCACAGACAAACACACACACCAGAGTGTTTTCCTCTCATAGCAATTGTATAGACAACACTGACTACAATCCTTGGGTACTTTAATGTGACTCTGAGAAGGAAGTACTGTCTTGTACATTGCCATAGTCATCAAGCAACTAGCAATGATTCAATAATAACACCCAATCCACAGACCTTCAAGTTATCACTTTTGTCTCCATAATTTTAGTTTTTTTCAATCTTTGCTAGCCTCTCAGAGTTTCCTTGTCTCTTATTAACATGTTATTTTTTTCAACATTAAATGCATGCTTTGTTTATTAAAACGACTTATATGCAGCTTCAAAACTGTTATAAAGTGAATTCAATGCATTCTAGTCACATATACATGAAAAGAATTAAAGAAACAGGAGTCTTTAAATTAACAGACAACTTGGATGTCATTACACACTATTTCCAAAGAGTAACACTAAAATTTTAAGAAATTCATGGAATTTAAAGATAATTTTTCTCATCTGTCTTCATTTATTTTTCACACAGAACTCATATTAACAACATTCAAAAATATCTACTATAATATTTATTAATAATTCAATGGACTTGCCATGTATTCATCTCATTAGTGATCAACTGAAAGTATAGTTCATTTTAAATATTCCAGACTGGCTATTTTGACATAGCATGAAGCACTCCTACTTTACACTGAAGTACATTCTTGGTGCTACCCAATAAAAAAACAAATCAACCATTTGACCTCATTCATGAATTTTGCCTGAGGCATTAATTATTCATAGTACAACTAATATTAATGATGCCTTGATAATGTACTATGGACTCATCAGCTCTCATGCAACAACTATTGAAACAAATTGTCAAATAATCCTTTGAAAGCAAGACAGAATGAATCAATTTCCATATTAAAGTAACAAATATTGTACAGCCTTCAGAAAGATATAGCACTGGGGAATACAACTAAGTTTTATGCAGATATGATTCTCCCTACACATATATCAATATACATTTTTGTGAAAATATAATTTATCATAATATCTAATATAATAGCTTTTATTTTATTGCATCATAATACTCTGGCGAGGAATACAAGGTCTTCAATTTTTATCATTATCTGCTGTTTTCAAAAACCTACCCTAAAATATAATAGGACAGTGCAAGGTTAAAGTCACAAACCTTGGACCCGTGTCATGCAATGCCGGCAGAGGACGGAAGAGGCTGTTGGATCCCCTGAAACTGGAGTTACAGACAGTTGTTAGCTGCCATGTGGGTGTTGGGATTCAAAGCCAGGTCTTCTGCAAGAATAACCAGTGTTCTTAACTGCTGAGCCATCTCTACAGCCCCTACGAATTTGTTTTCATTGACTTAGAAATAAATTTTATTACACATTTTGCCATTTTGTATTTAATTCTAAATTTTTCTTCATTATACTGTGAAGTTTTGTAATACATAAATATAAATATTTCAACATTTTCCTTACTTTGAAACATATCCCTTTTTAATGGATTCTGTTTTGTTTTCTAAGGGTTGCACCCAGAGTAAAGGAGTTCCGAATTCTGTGCAATTGTAAATCATCTCTGCAGTATGAATTTTTGGTAACTTTACCATTTGATATATGGTTAAAGGGATTGCCAAATCACTTATATTTGTAGTGTCTCCCTTTATTATGCATTCTTTATTATTCTCTAAGTATTGAAATATGAGTAAAGGACTCTCACCCCCTTTTCATTTGTAGGGTTTCTCTCCAGTATGAATTCTCTGATGAAACCTTAAATTTGACAGAAAACTAAAGATTTGTCACATGCTTCACACCTGTAGGGTTTTTCTCCAGTATGAATTCTGTAATGACTCTTTGGTGTTGAGCATGCAGTAAAGGACTTGCCACATCCTTCACATCTGTAGGGTTTCTCTCCAGTATGAATATTTTTATGACTTCTAAGATATGAGGCCTTGGAAAAGCACTTGTCACATTCTTCACATCCGTAGGGTTTCTCTCCAGAATGCATTGCCTGATGTCTTCTAAGACATGATATTCGAGGAAGGGACCTGTCACATTATTCACATTTGTAGTGTTTTTCTCCAGTATGAATTCTGTAATGTGTCCTGAGTTTTGAGCTCTCAGTAAAAGACTTGTCACATTCTTTACATTTGTAGAGTTTCTCTCCAGTATGACTACTTTTATGACTCCTAAGATGTGTGGCCTGGATAAAGGACTTGTCACATTCTTCGCATCTGTAGGGTTTTTCTCCAGTGTGAATTCTGTAATGACTCTTAAGTGTTGAGCGTGCAGTAAACGACCTATCACATTCCTTATACCTGTAGTGTTTCTCCCCAGTTTAACGTACTATTTTTAAAGAGTATAAGTTGGTAATAATTTAATTACCCTCTGGTATGGGTTAGTCTGAGGTCTTATTGAAATTTAAATTTTTTGTTTGTTCTTTGCAAGGTATACAATAGAGGTGAGGCTGTGCTTTTCTTTTTTATTTTTAAATGTTTTGATTTATTTTTATTTTATGTATATGAGTGTTTTGCCTCCATGTGTGTAAGTGCACCCTTATTGTGCAGTGCCTGTGGAAGCCAGAAGAGGGCGTTGGATCCCCTGGAACTGGAGTTACACACATTAGTGGCTATGTGGGTGCTGGGAACTAAACTTAGTTCTTCTGGAAGAGCAGCAAGTGCCCTTAACCACTGAGTCATCTCTTCAGCTTGTACTTTTCTTTTTTATTAAATATTTTTGCTTTATTTTTATGTGTGTATGTGTATTACATGCATGTATACAAGTGTACCCGTGTTGTGCAATGCCTTCAGAGGTCAGAAGAGGGTGTTGGTCCCCTGGAATTGGAGTCACAGATGGTTGTTAGCAACCATGTGGGTGCTGGGATTAGAACCCAGGCCTTCGGCAAGAATAGCCACCGTTCTTAACCACTGGGCCATCTTTTCAGTCCCATGCTTTTCTTATGTTATGTAACATCAGGGTGACAGGATTTGTCTCATTATCAATGATATTGGCATTCATCATGTGATTAATGTAATGTTTGTTAAATTTCTTTACTATAAGGTTAATGAGTACTTTGTGTTCACTGATTAATAAGTAATTAAGGGATACTTTGTAGCAATATGCTTTAAGACTCACTAGAAGGTAGAAGCTTCCTTATTTGTTTCTTCCTCTACTATTTTACTCTGATCAATCTGTAACTATTCTTATTATAAATAATAGACTCTCCCTCCAAATTGTCTCAGATTTGATGAGTTACCATCCCATGACGCTGACCATCATGTCCCTTTTTCTTTTCTTTCTTTTCTTTCCTTTCTTTCTTTCTTTCTTTCTTTCTTTCTTTCTTTCTTTCTTTCTTTCTTTCTTTCTTTCTTTCTTTCTTTTTCTTTCTTTTCTTTCCTTTCTTTCTTTCTTTCTTTCTTTCTTTCTTTCTTTCTTTCTTTCTTTGGGTTTCCCTGTAGCTCCAGCTGGCCTAGAACTCACTATGTAGACCAGGCTTGCCTCAAACTCACATAGATCTGCCTGCCTCTGCCTCCCAAGTGCTGAGATTAAAAGGGCGTGCCACCATGCTCAACAACATAAGATTATCCAGGCCCAACTTGTATTTGCCTGGCCCTGTACTCGAAACATCCACTTCTCCAGGGAGCCTTAGATCTTCACATTTAAGGATATTTAGGAATCCAGAAAAGGATGTGAATTGTGTGGTTCTCTGTGGAGACTTAGAGTGGAGCCAGACTGGTTTCTGCTTCACTGATACATTTCTTCATGTGAACACAGACACCCCAAGATTGTTCTTTGTGCCAAACCTCTTCTGTGAGTGCCCCACCCAGTTTCCAGCCTTCTCCACCTTGTCCCATGTCCAAAAGCCTACCTGGTATGTGTGTGCCGCAATGATCAGTTCCCATGTTCTTTCATTCCTACTTGGCTTTGACCAGTGCGATGCTCTAGCAGGAAGAGAATGGGTGTATTTATTGCTTGCCTTTCCCTAAATAAAGTCTCCTTAGCCTGACCGTGTCCATTGACTGGAAGACTTGGATTTTCTTAGGGCCACGAACTCTTCTTGGTCCTCTTCTCCCTGTTTCTGGTTTCTACTCCCCTCCAATTCACCTCAGGTATAAGCCCCAAGTGACTATGATCCTTCTAAACTCACCCTTTGTAAACATTACATTTGTAGCTGAACATTCCTCAAATATCTGAGTTAGAATGACCATCTGTTTCTCTTTGGCAACTCTGAGTGATACCTTCTGAATAAAACTATGGTTATTCCCCAGCTGGTCTGCCTGCTTCCCAAGAAGTGTGGTCCCTGATGATCCAGAAAAACCATGTGTCTTATGATGATACAACTGGAATTAAAGACCTCCTCTTTCAGGGCAGGACTTGGTGGAGCTTTTACCTCAAGCTGCCAGATCAGATAGTCGTAGTTAGACATTGAGAGCTCTCCAGTCTCTGTGGCAGCCCTCTCGACTGCCACTAGAGTACAAGAGCAATTGTAGACACTGTCTAACAAATGGGCTTGCTCCCAATGCTCAGGGAAGATCCCTAAGGTCTCAGCATTCAGAAGCCTGTCTGTTGTAGACAGCTTTGTGTTGGGCAGCCTTTATATGGTCAAGGAGCATGTTATTTGCATCTTCTACTCTTTTTTTAAAGACAGGGTCTTCAAGTAGCCCAGGTTGGCTTCAAACTGGCTATATAGCTCAGGATGACCTTGAATTCTTGATCCTCCTGTCTTTTATCCTCAGAGTGCTATGATAACAAGCTGCACTTCCACACCTGGCTCCATTGTACAGACTAGGAAATCAAAAATTACTGAGGTCAAGGGTTTGCCATAAGACCTCTAATTAGGCAATGGAGGAATAGCAGTGATATTGTACTATAAGGAGATTTTGCTTGCTTGGTTGAGACAGGGTCTTATTACATTCTCAGGTTAGCCTGGAACTTTCTATGTAGCCCAAGCTGGCCTCAAACTGGAGCTCCTCCTGCCTTAATCTAGTGCTAGGACTGCAGGTGCACATCACAGTGGTTGTGTGGTTACGGTTTTTTTTTTTCTTGTTGTTTGATTTTATCACTGTTAAAACTTATTTATTTAATAACCACATACTTAGAAGAAGTACTTCATTACAATGGCATTGACATATTCAATAACAATTTCAAGAGCTAAGATGCATCTTTCAAAATTGGCTGTAATTTTTAGGTTTACAGTTGAATTAATGCAGTTATACAATATCATAGTATAAACCCTATAAGACATAAAATTGAATGAGGTTTTAACCCTTTAAAAAGATCTCCATTTCATTTTAAAATATACTGTTTCATACAGAAAAACTCATTTTTAATGCAACTAACACTTAGATGTTTGCACATCCGTCTCTAATCTCTACATATCTAATTATTACTAGTCACAGTCAGTTACTTTCTGAGATCCTTGGCACCTGAGCATGAATATAAAATCATTAGGTAGATTTCAATGGTAATGTTTTTCATATCTACTAATTAACATGAAGCAAATTTTTATTCTTCTTCCTCCAATATAACTCATCATTTTTTTATTGATTGATTTTTTTGTGTGTATTTCATCCAGAAAAACCCAAACAATATTATTCATCTATATACCCACATCCCAAGTGGCACCCTCCCATGCCCGGCCCCGCCCCTGCTGGAGCCCATATACTCTGTCATCCCTGTTACTGTCCACTGTGTTGTCGGTGCCCCCAGCCATTCCCCAGTGCTTGTTCATCCACCGAGTCTAATTAGCCTATCTAGAGTTCCTTATTTTAGGAAGATCAGGTCTTCCTCATCTAGCAGCAAGACATTGCCAATATTCCTTTAGGTAAGATTGGGTTCTGCTGTTCATTTTCCCAGTTCCACGCTGGGTTACTGTCTGGGAGTCTCTTGGACCACCATGGCCAACAACTCAAAGGAAAGTATCTCCTGTCTGGCGTTGTTTCTTGTTATGCAGCCTTTAGCTATACACATGGACTCTTAAAGAATTATATTGATCCCTTTAATCTTTGGTTATACTTTCCTTTTGGGTGTTTAAGACCATGCAGTTGGCCCAGATAAACTAATTTATTTTTACTCTTAAGGTCATTTGAGGATCTGTTCCTCAGGGGTCACATGGGCTTGGGAGGAGCCCCTGGCTCCTTTCTTTTACCAGTTCCAGCAATGTGAAGATGAGTCAAAGGTCCTGCTTGACTGTGGCTGGCTTCACTTGGAAGCATGGAGGAAATGTTTCCTCTGTGTTGACCCTCCTCTTTGTAGACTGGACACTGGTTCAAGTCCATCTGGTGGAGTCTCCATGGCCTCCTTAGTCAAGGGGACAGGTGACTCACCACAGTTACAGAACATTTTAGTTCCAGGGGACTATGGAGCATCTCTCAAAATGTCTTCTTTTGTTAGAGCTTTTTTAAGGCTAAGAGGGTTGAGGTTTGCTACAGTCATACTGTCTATTGGTAGGCTCAGCTCTGAACCAGATATATCATTGTGGAACTGTGTACAATATGATAGTGTAACTCTAGGGAAGAGTGTCATGTTTGGACTATTTCCCCTAACTAGCTTCTTTTGGTATCATGGAACCAGTAAACCACTTTGAAGACTTCCCTGCCTTTAAACTTGCAGGTTCTAGTCATTGTTAATCTGTTTGGGTTGGACTTTCAGTCTTGCAGCTGTGATAATAAAAATAGACAATTTTCATTTCCTGATGCGTTTTGGCCAAGAATCCAAAGAGAATATATGGCACCTGTAGTTGCTTTTGAAAGCATAATTCCATAGGCTGATGTTTGTTTTCTGAAACGCTTTTTTCTGAAAATCTTTTTCAGAACCAAGTGAAAGCAATTATTTTGCATATCTAGGAAAGCTCATTAAATACGTTTTATGATTGATATTATTTAACTTCTACTCTACTTGAGTATGTGTGTTGTTTGAAAAAAAATTCACAGATTAGGGTGCAATACATGCATCCACACACATACCAACATACATACATACGTGCATACTGCAAACACATGTACATACAAAACAAAACAAAAGGAATAGATTAGGGTGCAAACAAGTTATATAAATTATTTATTTTATTAGTTTTTAGTTGTGTGTACATGTGCGTGTGCGCGCGCGCGCGTATGCGCGGGCGAGCGCGCAGTGGTGGGCATCAAACCCAAGGCCTCACATGTGCCATGCAGTGGCTCTATGTGCACTACTCCTGTGCTTCCAGCGTCTTTTTAAAACAGTAGTGACTACTGACGAAACGCTCATTGATAATTTATTATTTTTAAAAAAATTTTATTATTTTTATTTTATGTGTATGAGTGTATTGCCTGCATGTATGTGAGTGCATCCGTGTCATGCAATGCCATGGAGGCTGGAAGAGGGCTTCGGATTCCCCTGGAACTGGAGTTAAGGACGGTTGGTAGCCGCCATGTGGGTGCTGGGAATTGAACCTGGGTCCTCTGCAAGAGCAGTCAGTGCTCTTAACTGCGGAGCCATCCCTCCAGCCCCAATAATTTATTATTTTTTACATATTTATTTATTTATAGTGTATATGTGCATGGGCATATGTGTGCCATGGCAAGTGTGAGGAAGTCAGAAGAAAACCTGAACTCTTGGGAATCGGTTCTCTCCTTCTACCACGTGGATTCCAGGGGACAATCAGGCTTGTCGGCAGCCTCCTTTACCTGCTGAGCCAATTTACTATCCCATAATTGGTTATTTATATGAATTTGGGAAGGAGATGACTGATGGTTGTTATAGTCTATTTTGCTACTAAAACAGAATATCTGAGACTAGGAGATTTACAAAGAACAATCTGTGCCTGCTGGCACAAGGTTGTCATCCTAACTTCTCTGCAGACTGAGACTAGAAGATCACAAGTTCAAGGTTTGCTGGGGCTGTAACAGTGAGTTCAAGGCCAACCGACATAACTTGGGCCTTAAATTAGCAACTAAAAAGATGGGGAAACTGGTGAAATGAGGGCCTAAGTTCAATCCTTAGTACTGCCAAAACAGCAATTAATAATAATTATTATTATTATAATTATACATTCATAAATAAAATAATGACAGAGATTGATTTTTCAGAGTTCTGATGGCTGAGAAGGCCAAGGTCAGGTCACCAGAATTTGGTCTACTGAGGGCCTTCTTCCAGCATCCTCCCACAGCAGGAGGCTGAAAGCCAGATGGACAAATGCCATGGGAAGCCTCTTTTCAAAGGTCCTCAATCCCATTAACGACAACAGGGCCCTCACTGTCCAGTCACCTTTTAAAGGTCCTTGTCTTTCACTGGCGATGCCTGGGCCTTAGTTGAACCTCATTCAACCAGAGTAGTGGGTTTGGTTTGCTTGCAAGCAAAGCAATGGCAAATTTATGGCAAGAATACTGTTAACTGTTGCTATTCCAGTAAGAAAACTGGGAATTAGACTGGGAGGGGGGAGGCTATCCCCAATGTTTTTAATGCATTGCCTGGTCTGTTAAGGTCTTTGTTCTGCTGAAATGCCAAATCAACGAATTCGGTACTGATTTATTTCAAAGGCCTGAAGGCTTGAGAGACTGAGAATGAAAGAGGTTTTCCTTCACTGTTTTAAGCCTCCAGTCTCAGAAAATGTACCGTGGGAAACACATCAGAGACACCTTTCTTTCCTGCTTTAAAAAACAAACATTCCCCCTGTGGAAAAACTGTGGGTATATTTCTGATTAATGAGGTATTTAACCAGGATATCTCTCTCTCTCTCTCTCTCTCTCATCGCTCTCTCTCCCCCCCCCCTTCAAGCCCCAAATCTCTTGTAAGCATACTAATCCTACCACAAGGGCTCCACCTCCTGAGTCTTTACCTCCTAAAGGGCCCTACTTCCAAATACAACACATTAGGGGTTAGGACTTCAATACATGGACACACACATTCCCTCCACAGCAATGATGAACACAGGAGCTAGTTAACCAGAGATGTGGCCTTTATTTCCACATCAGAAGTATTTTTACTTATATGTTCTTACATATGATTGTATTAATAATTAAGTATCTTAACTAACACAACAGCGAATTTATTCCAGGGTGACTGTTTGCTCAGAATCCCTCAGCACAATCTTGATGACTCTTTATGGCTTCCTTTAGTTCCAAAACTTTCTCTGTTTGGGTAAATCATATGGTCATCCTTCATATTACCAATATTAAAAAAAAAAATACTTGTAGATTAGAAAATTTCAGCTAAGTGTAATTTCGCACACCTGAAATCCCAGCACTTGGAAACTGAAAGCAGGATGATCAGGAGTTCAAGGCCATCCTTGGCTATACAGGGAGCTCCCATTTACCATGTGAGGTCACAGCAAAAAGACAACCTTCTGCACCCTCCCAGGAGCTAGTCAGTGAGTATTTTGGTCTTGGACTTCAACTTCTGTTGATTAAAACACCTTGTTGATATGACTGATATGACTTTATTTTTTATTTTATTATTTTGTTTTTGTTTTTTTGAGACAGGGTCTCCCTGTAGCCCCAGCTGACCTGGAACTTGCTATGTAGACCAGGCTGGCCTCAAACTCACAGAGATCTGCCTGCCTCTGCCTCCTGAGTGCTGAGATTAAAGGTGTGCTCCACCACACCCAGCTTGATATGGCTTTATTATAGCTGTCCAAACTAATGATGACAAATATGCTGAGTAGGATTTGTGTGGGTTACTATTGTGTGGAAGAATGACCTAAAGTGCACATACCACAGTGTACATGTGGGAATATGTTTTCTACTACATGGGTCCTGGGGATGGAACTTAGGTCATTAAGCTTAGTAGAAAGCACCCTTACCTACTGAGTCATCTCATCAGTCCTAAAACATGTTTTTAAGAGCACATACTTGGTAATAAATGTATTACAACTATCTAGTGATGATGGAGCAATACAAAAACTAGCAGAGCAGTTAAAGCGGATGGGTGGAGACATTCTGAGTTTGTGGTTGATGCAACCTGAATCTATTGTTTTGCTCTCAGAGGCCCCTATATTTCCTCAACCCCATGAAGTGGGGACAGAAATAATACTTGCTTCATAGGGATGTTGTAAGGAGGAACAGGTGGTATAGATGAAGCACAGAGCATTTCATTCCACAAGGGACCAGCATTTCATTCCGCAAGTGACTTTTTCCCTCAATCTCCTTTACCTCCTCCTTTTCTCTGATCTGGCTGCTCCCAGGGTGCCAGAAACCAATGAGGAAGCACATGAGCAGATCCAGGGTATAATACAAGGAAGCGTCCCCAAGACACCCAGCAGATGTGGAGGACAATGCAAGGGGAAGCTCAAAGTTTCACAACTTGGGCGTTGGAGAGAAAGATGGCTCAGCAGTACTGGATGCTCTTACAGAGGACCCAGGTTTGATTCCCACCACTCACATGGCAATTAAGAACCATCTATAACTCCAGTTCTGGGGGAATCTGATACCTTCTTCTGACCTCCTCAGGCATTGCATGACACAGGTGCACTTACAGACATATAGGCAATACACTCATGCACATAAAATAAAAATAATAAATTTTTTTTAAAGTTTCGTAGCTTGAGGAATCATGACTTCACCAAGCATGGCAGTATGCACCTATGATCTCAGCACCTAGCAAGCTAAGGCAGGATGATCTTGAGTTTGAGGCAGCCTGGGATACATAGTGGGACCTGTTTCAAAAAATATATACAAACTATATATATATATATATA
>NW_008360329.1:3289786-3317507 GCF_000622305.1 Nannospalax galili | reverse complement strand
ATATACATATATATAAAACCCATATATCATATTAACAAGTGCACTGGGTTTTGCTTAGTGTTGGCCTAAATAATGTTCAAAACAAGGCCGGTGTCCAAGATGGAGGCTTCTTAGAAGCACAGGGACTAGAAAAACTCATAACAGAGAAATTGTCTTCTGTTTTGGAGCAGGCAAATCCTCCAGACTCCACAGCAGCCTCCGGATGATTTGTTCTGAAAGGCCAGCACATTTGTCAATCAGCTCAGAGGACTAGTCAATATTTAGATTTAAAAGCTCTCATCCCTGACCATATGGCAACAAACAGAGCAGAAAAAAAATTTCCACTCCTGTAGGACTTTTATTGATTGTTAAACTTCCGTTGTTTATCATTTTTATCGGTAAAAAAAAAATCATGAAATAGTTACGTATTATTACACTTTCAGCAGTGAGGCATGTAAGAGAAATGTTATTCTGTCCATCATTCGCTGTGCTTCTGGTACATAAAAATGCTTCACAAGTCAGAAAGTACGCTTTCCAGTTGCTGCTGCAGATACAAATAAAGATAAATCTTCTCTAAGGAAATTAAGTAAAGACAGTGGGCCATTAGCTGCTATTTCTGGAATACTTTACCCTCGTCTTATAGAAAAAGGACTGAAAGATGCATGTAAGATCTGGCAAGATGCACAGGGCAATTATCCAAAGTAAAGCATTCATGGCATCCCTTCTCTGTCTCTCTGGGGATAATATATTGCATCTATTGAACTGCAGGAGTACCAAGCAAAAACCTTAGCAGACATACATACCTTAATTGAGTCAGGAATAAGACTCCAGTGTGGTGTGTATATAAACAGGAGCATCATGCTGGAGTTCAAAACAGGGCATTAACTCTTTTTCAAGCCATAAGCGTGAAAAGACTAAGAGACAGCCTAAAGCTGCAAATTCAATCATAAAAGTGACTTCATTACCTGAACAGAGTGACAGAGGAACCTCTTCCTTCTTCACACATGGCCTTCCCTTCCCCCTCTCCCTCCTGATCGGCTTTTTTCCAGGGCCACACCCTTCTAAAGTGGTACTATGGAGAAAATAGGGCAGCCCACTAGTGGGGACAACACACACGGCATTTCAGGGCTCAGTTTCTCTCTCTCCCATGAGGTCTTGCTTCCGGTTTCCGCTAGTATCCCTGTGGGTTTTAGATCCAGGACCAAAGAGCACATTTCCATTGACACCTGCATACCTCATGCACTTTCAGATTAGCCTGTGTCTTATGAGCCTTCCAGAATTGGGTATGTGAGCAGGACTTTGAGGAGTTTTCCAAAGGTCAAAGGCCAACCAGCCAGCTCAGCACCTGGCAGGGCTCTAGCTTTGAGAACTTCCTTTCTTTTCTCTTTCTCTCTTTCATTCCCTCATTCTTTTGTAATGCTTTATTTGTTGACAATTTCATACACGAATATGATGTATTTTGATCATATTCATTCCCTGTTACCTTTTTTGCTCCCCTCACTCCTACTGATTCCCACCCCCCATCCTGGAGAGCCCCTTTTTACCTTTATGTCCTGTGTGTGAGTGTGTGTGCCTGTCCTAGTTTGTTCTTCATTGCTGTGACAAAACACTCTGACCACTACCAACTTGGGGAAGAAAGGGTTTATTTATCTTATATCTCCCAGGTCACAGTTCATCAGGAAGCCCAAGGTAGGAACTCAGAGCAGGAACCTGGAGGCAGGAGCTGGAGCACAGGCCATAGAGGAATGCTGCTTACTGGCTTGCTCCTTTGGCTCCTGCTCAGCCTGCTTTCTTATACAACACAGGCCCACCTGCCCAGGGGTGGCACCACCCACAGTGGGCTGGGCCCTCCCACATCACTCATCAAGAAGATGACCCACAGACATGGCCACAGGCCAGTCCAATAGAGGCAATTCCCCAACTGAGGCTCCCTCAACCCAGGTGTGTCAAGTTGACACTTAAAGCTATCCAGCACAGTGCCCATTCATTTTAATTAGGGTTATGTGACCATGGATGAGGTTTTGAGTTGTTATTTATCAGAGCATGGGCTCCTTCATTTTTAAACTATTCTCATCCTAACTTTAGGAGTCACAGACCAGCAGGAGAGAAGGCAACTACTTGACATGAGTGGTAACAAACAGGTGTCCAGCACATGAAATATAAGTCCTAGATTGTTTAAAAAGATCTCATTTGGGAGCTAGAGAGATGGCTCAGCAGTTAACACTTGCTGCTCTGAAAGAGAACCCAAATTTGATGGTTCACAACTACCTGTGACTCTAGTGATCCCAGGCAGAGGCAGATGGATCTCTGTGAGATCAAGGCCAGCCTGGCCTACATAGTAAGTTCCAGGCGGGCTGGGGCTAGGGAGACCCTGTCAAAAACAACAACAACAAACTTCCATGTCATTCTATCTCATCAAATTTTAAAAATTCCATGAAGGACTCAGAGTGGAGTGAAATCCTTGCTGCTTTATTCTCATGCTGGCAGCTGCTGGTCCCCACGGTACAGGGGTACTGGCTGCTCCTAGGTACTGGCTTCTCCTGGGGTGCTGGCTGTTCCTAGGGAACTGGCTGCTCCTCGGCATCCTTGGGTTCTGAAGCTCCTGCTTCGCTCTCTTCCCTCCCCTTTTCCCTTTCCCTCCTCTATTTCCTTTTCCTAAGGGCCCACATTACTAAATATTAAATTTCCATCCTATGTGCTCTTTTATTTCTCTTCAGACCCTTCCCTTACCAAGATGTAAATGCACATATTTACCAGAAAGAAAGCTGCTTTGCAATTTGGCTAAAGCACTTGATTCAAGGAGTTCATGGCTGGAGGGGCAGCAGTCCCACCCCAGGGCCTTCCTTGACCTGCTCCTCTCTACTCCAGTGCTGGTGAAATATTTTCACCAACTTCTGGTGAGGAAAAAGTGGCCTTGTTTGCTTGAGCAGGACTCGTCCACAGGAGTCTACTATTTGAGTTTCTGTAAGAGAGCTTAATTTCCAACTTTGTATATTGAGGGTAAGCTTCTGGGTAGCTGAGCACATAGAGGTGGAAGAGGGTGTTTCTCCTATAAGGAGTTGGGGGAGGTTCTCATCACATATCTCCCCCATTATCATTTCTTCATCTGTATCTTTTGCAACATCTTTTCTAATAAGCTACTATGTATAAGAACAATTTGAAGCAGTTTCAACCAATACCATCAATGACTTAATACATAGGATGCAGTTAAGGAGATTAAGTCATCAGTCAGCTCATCTCAACAGTCCTAGAGAATTAATTCATGTGCCAATTGTCACTCCCAGCTGGGGACAGCAAGCCTGCCAGACTGTATTCTGGCATTTAAAAAAAATACTGTTTGAAAAAAAATACTGTTTGTCTTGTAAATTCCTTCAGAGATAATGAATTAGATCTTTGTTCAATGCTTTGTAACTGGTATAATGCTAACTAGGTACTAAATTGTTCTGGAAGGTGATTACTGGATAGTAGGTAATAAATATGGCTATTGGAGCTTGGGCAATGTAGGAAATAAATCTGCAGCTGATCCTTATTTATCAAATGATTATGTTGCCACCATAATCAGTACACTAAGCATATCCCAGAGAAACACATTGCTCATGCAAAAGGGAGCCTCCAGCTTCTGTGGAAAGGATAAAATGAGTATTTCTCAGTAAATGATAGAGGCTTCAACCCAGGCAGGAGCCTCAGAACTGGAGTTCTGATTTGCAAAGTTCATGACTTGAATGCTAATGCACCTTGTATATACCTCAACTCCCTCATATATTAAATAGGCTTGTGTGGGAGACAGAGCAATAGGGCCCTCCCCTGTAAAGCTATCTGTATTAGTTACTTTGTGTCCAGTGACCACAACAACTGACAGAAACACTTAAGGGAGGAAAGATTTATTTTGGCTCACTGTTTCAGAGAGTGTCGGTCCATTCCCAGTGGGGAAGGCATGGCTGAGCAGCTCACCTCATGGTGGCAAAGCATATGGCAGAGGCTGTCCACACCATGGCAGAGAGTGGGACAAGAACCAGAGGCAGGGCATAACCTTCAAAGGTCTGCTCCTAGTGACCTACTTCTACCAACTGGGCCCTACCTCCTAAAGATTCCACTGCCTCTCAAAATAGCTCCATCAGCTGGAGACCAAGTGTTCAAAATATCAGCATGTGGTGGACATTCAAATTGATCCACGCAATGCCTTTGTCTTAGTTCCCCCAGATCTATGTAGAGCACACCTTGCATGGCAAAGTGGCTGGCAGTTTTAATAAAGGACTCAGCAGTTATGATTAAGAATGAAGGAAGAGAGTTGTTGGCCAGGGTGGCCCAAGGGACTCCCAGATAGTAAATCAGCATAGAACTGGGAAAATGAACAACAGACCTCAATCTTATCTAAAGGAATATTGACAACTGATTGCTGCTAGATAAGGAACAGCTGATCTTCCTAAAACAAAGACCTCTAGATAGGCTGACTAGATTCACCAGATGGACAAGTAGTGGGGAATGGCTAGGGGTGTTGTCTGCTAGGGGTGCTGACAACACAGCAGACAGTAGCAGGGATAACAGAGTATAAGGGCTCTAGTCAGGGGAGGGAGCCTATGGGAGGGTGCCATCTGGGAAGTGGGTATATAGTTGAATAAGATGGTTTGGGATGTTCTGTGTGATATACACACACAGAAAAAAAATCAACAAATTTTAAAAAATGTATTATATTTGAGAAGGAAGCATAAACGTTTACGTCATATTAATTAGTAGAGGTAATGAACATTACCATGGAAATCTACCCAATGACTTTATAGATGTACACAGGTGCCAAGGATCCAAGTGCAAACGATTATGACTAGTAATAATTAGATACATACAGATTAGAGACGCATGTGCCAATATCTCAGTGTTAGTAGCAAAAACAATGAGTCTTTCTGTAAGAAACAGTATATTTTAGAATGAAATGGAGCTCTTTTTTGAGGGTTAAAAACTCATTCAATTTTATGTTTTACAGGGATTATACTGAGTTCAATATTGTATAACTATTGATTCAACAGCAACCCTAGAAATTTTATAGCCACTTTTGAAGGACTGTGTCTTTGCTCTGGAAACCATTATTGGGCATGTTAAAGCTTAACGATATGCTTCTTCTAAAAAAAATAAAATACAATATTTTAAAAAATGTAGGAAACAGCATATCTTGAAATGGAAATCTTCTTTAAAGGGTAAAAACTCATCCAATTTTATATCTTACAGGGATTTTACTGAGTTCAATATTGTATAACTGTATTAATTCAGCTGTGAACCTAAAAATTTACAGCCACTTTTGAAAGAGATGTATCCTTGCTCTGGAGTGTGTTACTGAATATGTTAAAGCTGTAATGAAATGCTTCTTCTTATCATGTGGTTATTAAATAAAAAAAAAAAAAGAATGGAGGACAGGATAGCTTATCCTGCCTCATCTGAGTGGGTTCAATGTAACACGGGGGTCTTTACCCAGGAAAGAGAGAGGTAAGGGAGTGGTAGGAATGCCACGATGGCAGCTGGAGTCAGAGCGTCCAAGGGCCTCCAGCCAAGGAAGGTGATCATTCTCTAGAAGACAGAAAAAGAAAGGAAATGAATTCTCCCTAGAGCATCTAGACAGAATACAGCTTGTAGACCTATTTTAGATTTGTCATCTCTAAAGCTGTGAGAGGCTACCTTTGTGTTACTTCTAGGCATTGAATTTGTGCTTATTTGTTACAGTAGCAATAGGAAACTAACACAAAATGTTAACTTGCTTTTAAGTTTATATACAACTCCCATATATAAATATTGAATGGAAACTGCATGTTGAATAAGATGGTACCTGACCCATTAGAAAAGAGGAATAAATGTCATTATCATTTGATAAAGCTTTACTTTTGTCCCTAACGACATAACATAAAAATCTAATTTCACTCTCATCTCCTCCAATGTATACCTAGTAGTTTCAAACAGTGATAAAGAACAGAGTGGGAAAACAGAAATGTGAGGGGCAGGATTGTATGTAAGCCATTGTTCATAACTATTGAGACCTTCCAATATTCATTCATTAAATACAAGAGAGCTGTATTTGTCAGCTTTCTGACACTGTGACAAAATACCCAAGGAGTCAACTTAAAGGAAGAAAGGTTAGTTTCAGCTGACACTTTAGGAAGTTTCAGTCCATGGAGGGTTGGCTGCATTGTTTTGGGTCCCATGATGAGGCAGAATATCATGGTGGGGAAAGTGTAGTGGAGCAAAGCCACTCACTTCATGGTGACCAGGAAGCAAAGAAACACAGGAAGGGGTGGCAGGCTCCCAGTATCCCTTTCAAGGACACATTCCAGTGTTCTTCCCCTAGGCCTCATCTACTTCCCAAAGTTCCATCACTTCCTGGTGGTGCCACAGACTGGAGACCAAGCCTTTAACGAGTGGGCCTCAGGGAGACACTTAAGACTTCAAACAGACAGGCATCATGGTACATGCCTATAATGCCAGCACATGGGAGACTGAGACAAGAGGATCGCTGTCTAGGCTTCACAGCAGGACACCCACTATAATAACAGTAACAGAAACTCCCTATGTAGCTCATGCTGGCCTCAAACTCTTGATTGTTTTACCTCAGCTTTCCAAGTGCTGGGATTATGGGGATATACTACCTAATACCTGGCTACCGAAATATTTATTTATTTTTGTGTGTGGAGGTCAGAGGACTATGCTTGAGAGGCATGCCAAAAAATACAGTACTACAGTACTGTGTTTTATACATCCCAAGGTGGCATTTATTTTCATATACCCATAATCCCTGAAATTGAGACGTGCCCTAAAATTAGTGTAATTTTAAAAAGCATAATTTAACAGTGTGTTTTCTTTTTCTTTCTTTCTTGGCATTGTAACCTATGGTAAGTACCAAGACTATTGTATGTATTCAAAGATTCTCTTGTTTAATCCTCCAAGAAATTGTATAGGCAGAATTGTTCTTCCCAGAATAGAATAGAAGAGAGATTAAGGAATTTGCCCCATGCTTATGAGCATCACCATATTCTGTAGCATGCTGATAACACTAGATAGAGCAGGCTGGCCTTGAACTCACAGAGATCTGCCTGCCTCTGCCTCCCAAGTGCTGGAATTAAAGGTGTGCACCACCACACCTGGCCAAAATCAGGGATGAATTTTGAATTACCATTTGTATGTATGTATGTGTGTATTTATGTGTGTGTGTGTGTACCTAAGCACCCCCCCCAATGATGGCCAGAGGTCCATGCCAGATATCTTCCTCAATTATTTTCCACCTTACTTTTAATCGAAACTCACTGAACTTTGAACCTACTGATTTAACTGGAATGGCTGGCCAGCAAGCTTCAGGGATCCTTCCATCTCTGCCTCCTCAGCTTTGGGATTATAGACTCATGCTGCTGTGCCTAGATTTTACATGGGTGTTGGGTATTAAAACTCAGGTCCTCATGCTTGTGCCAGCAAGTACGTTATCATCTAAGCCACCTCCCCAGGCCCCTGGATTACTTTTTTTTTTTTTTTTTTTTGAGACAGAGTCTCTTGTAGCTCTGGCTGACCTGGAACTCACTGGTCCAGGCTGGCCTTGATCACAGAGATCCGCCTGCCTTTGCATCTCCAGTGCTGGGATTAAAGACGTGTGCCATCATGCCCAGCCTGGATTCCCTTTTTTAATTGGATTAATTGCATCACACCAAAACTGTCTTCAGAGCACTAATAATGCATCTGTAAACCCTCTGGGAAACTTTTAAAGAAAAGTGAGCCAAAATTTGGAGGGTTTTCCAATGCTAAAGGCTGTAAAACTCCTGGTGGTATTGCCTTAAACACTTGCAGATCTCATGGTCACACCTAACATACAAGTCAGGGAGAGGGAAGAAAGTTAATGTAACTCCAGACTATCTTTGTTCCAGACTGTCTTTTCTAGGATGATTGCATCATGAATATTTTTGGATGATAGAGTGTCCTTCTCAGAAGTAATGGACAGGTTTGTCTGTGGCCTTATAAGATAAGCTTTCTTCCACAAGGGAAGTATTGTATTATTTATAATTTCTGGGGTCCCCAAGTGGGACCAACAGTCAGGAAGTACAGGCTGATAATAAATCCAATGTGACCTTCCAGCTATCGGTGGCCCTTAGGGTCTCCAGTTAAGTTTGACAAAGTAGATCTAGACCTTATTTTGGAGGGACTGCATAGGGGCAACAGGCCTAACCTGCCCTGTTTGCAGCATTATAAACTACAAATGATCTAGAAGGCCAAACACAGGTTCATGTCAAGTACCACAATGGTGTTCCTGGAGTTGGTGATGGGAGTCCATCAGCAGCACTGTAAATGAAAAAATGTCAGCATAGTGAAGCATAGCCAGTGGCTCCAAGAGGAGATCTGTGCTGGACAGCTTCCATTGTCAACTTGACACCTGGGAAGAGAGAACCTCAACTGAGGCATTTCTTCCATTGAAGGCCTGTGTCTATGAGACCTTTTCTGAACTGCTGAGTGATGTGGGAGGGCCTAGACCATTGTGGGTGATGCCACCCCTGGGCAAGGTGGCCCTAGGGTATGTAAGAAAGCAAATTGAACACAGGACAGGGGGAGCAAGTCAGTCAGTAAGCAATGTTCCTCATGGTCTCTACTTCAGGTCCTGCCTCCTGGTTCTTGCTCTGAGTTCCTGCCTGGCTTCCTTCCCTCAAGAATGAACTGCTTGGGATGTATAAGCCACATAAACCCTTTCCATCTCAAGTTGGTTTTGGTCAGAGTGTTTTATCATAGCTATAGAGAAACTAAAATAAGGTCACAGTTCTGATTTAGTTGTCTGTTATATGGTGGGAGTTGTACCCTGAGCTATGTGAGTCCAGAGGCAGAAGATAATGGGGGACATTTTGGTAGGAGTCACAGTAGCCTTTTCATGAAAACCATAGAGCCCTTTTCTTTGACTTCCAGTCCTAACTTAGAGGTGTAATTCATACCAAATACACTTAGGTCAAGGGTCTCTGGAATTTCCCAGTGAATTTTAGTTTGGTAAGGGAAGTTGCCTAACCAAGATAAGACAATTATGAGGTTCCTTTTTTTTTTTTTTTTTTTTTTTTCTGGGCTAGGTTCAGTGTGTTGCAATGTACACGGGAGAGACAGAATCTCATAAGAAGTTAACAGACAGGGTAGAAGTGTTGTAAGTTCCTAGTCAGTTCCTGTTGTATGCCTGCATTGCACATCTGTAAAGTCAAGTAGAGTCTAGACCTAGGTCAGCAGAAAGCACTAGCGAGTTTTGAACTGGCACCTATTGCTCTCAAATGGGAGATGTCTTTGCTTCCAGGTCAATGATGAGACAAGGGCAGGACTGATTGGTAGACATAACTGATTTCTTCAGGCCTTAGGAGAGTTGTTGAGAGAGGGATCTAGGTGAGGGAAAGAGAAGGGAAGTTGTCTTAGTTTGTTTCTCCATTGCTGTGACAAAACACTCTGACCAATACCAACTTGGGGAGGAAAGGGTTTATTCAGCTTACAATTCCCAGGTCGTAGTTCATCAGGGAGCCCAAGGTAGGAACTCAGGGGAGGAGCCTGGAGGCAGGAGCTGGAGTACAAGCCATGGAAGAATGCTGCTTGCTGGCTTGCTCCCCTGGCCCCTGCTTAGCTTGCTCTCTTATCCAACACAAGCCCACCTGCCCAGGGGTGGCACCACCCACAGTGGGCTGGGCCCTCCCACATCACTCAACAATCAAGAAAATGCCCCACAGACATGGCCACAGGCCAGTCCAATGGAAGCAATTCCCCAATTGAGGCTCCCTCTACCCAGGTGTGTCAAGTTGACACTAAAGCTATCCAGCACAGAAGTGTATGTAGGAATGGGAGAGGTCAGCAGGCTAAGGGAGAAAAGAGAGATCGGGCAAAGGCAGCAACTGAGAACCAAGAGCAGGAGACTGATTAGGAATTGAGTCTAGTTTGGTATTGCTGAAGTTTGTGAAATTGATCATTAGCTTTGACTAGTTTTTTTTTTTTTTGTTGTTGTTGTGGGAAAATATTTTTATTAGTTTTTATTAGTTCTTTGAGAATTTCATAAAATATATTTTATATATTCACCCCCCATCCTTGTAACTCCTTCCAGATCCACTCCCGCCTCCCTACCTCCTCCAATTTCCTAGCCTCCTTTAAAAAAAAATTTACTAGTTTTACTTTATGCGTATGAACATATTGCCTGCATTTGTGTAAGTGCATTTGTGTCATGCAATGTCCACAGAAGTCAGAAGAGAGCATCAGATCTCCTGGAACTGGAGTTATACTATGTGGGTGTTGGGAATTGAACCCAGGTCTTTTTCAAGATCAGTCAGTGCTCTTAACTGCTGAGCCATCTCTCTAGTCCCCCTCCTTTTCAAAAAAAAATAACCCATCAAATCTAATTTGTGCTGCCCATATTCTCCTGGGTGTGGGAAACTAGTGGTTTTTTTTTTCATGTTTTAAATAGCTTTCATTAATATTGAAATATATTATAATTGCTTTATTATTAGCTACAGTTTATTAGCTACTATTATTATCTTACTGTGCCTACTTTACAAATCAAACCATATGTATATACATATACAGGGGAAAAGTATAGTGTCTGTCTATAGGGCTTTCTACTCATGGCTTCAGACATCCATTGAGTCTTAGAAGGAATCCAACCCTAGGAGGGACAATTGTAACATTATCCTTTTTTTTAACTTAAAAAAAATTATTGAGAATTTCATACATGCATATAAGGTGTTTTGCTCAAATCCACACCCAGTCCCTCCCCTCCAACTCCTCCTCCCATATCTCCCCATCACTTTTTCCTGAACAACTTCTTGTACTCTTTTTTTCAATGGGGCTTTTTGATACTCTAACAGTCCCCCCTCTGAAGAGGTAACCCTAAAATCTTTTAAGGATTAGATAAAAGCTCCCAAATACTTCTGATATTTTTGTCCTTTGGAACAGAGTATGATGCTAAGAGGTCCAAGGACATTTTGACTTTTAACCAAGAAACTGGCTACTTTTCTTTGGGGTCTTTTTACCTTAACTGCCTAGCCAGTTCCTACCTCCTGTTCTCATCACACCATCCTCTGAAGAGATTACCCAAATTGCAGATAGGGAATAAGGATGCAGGCTGCTTTGGCTTCTTCCATGCTGAACAGGGACGCAGGGTGAGGCAACTGGAGTTCCCCTTCAGTGGGTCTATCTAAAAGACTCCCAAATTGCATAACTCTTATCTATAAGGAGAAAAGAAAGTTCTTGACTGGTGAATAGGAGATGTAAAGGAGAAATAAAGGCAAGAGTAATTAGTATTAAAAGTTCTAGACAGGGAACCAGAAAAAAGTCAGAACAAGGCAAATTTCAAATGTTCATATCAGAGTCCATTGGAATTTCTTGATGAGAGCTTCCAAAAGCATCCCTCCATTGGGTTCCTCCTCATTTTTCTTTTGTCTGCCAAGGCTGGACTCAAGAGTGATGGACTCAGGATTTGTTTTCAGACACTCTGATAGCTGTTGAGGTTGTCAGTACTCCTTTAGATAAGATTGGGGTCTGCTGTTAATTTTCCCAGTTTCATTCTGGGAGTCTCTTGGGCCACCCTGGCCAACAACTCAAAAGAAGGTATCCCCATTCTGCCATTGTTGCTTGTTATATAGCCTTTAGCTATACATATGGACTCTTAAAAAAATTATATTTGCCCCTTTAATCTTTGGTTATACTTTCCTTTTGGGTGTTTAAGACCATTCAGTTGGCCTAAATCAATTTATTTTTACTCTTAATGTCGTTTGAGGATCTGTTCCTCAGAGGTCACATGGGCTTGGGAGGAGCCCCTGGCTCCTTTCTTTCACCAGTTCCATCTACGTGAAGATAAGTCAAAGGTTCTGGCTGGCTTCACTTGGAAGCATGGAGGAATTGTTTTCTCTGTGTTGACCCTCCCTCTTTATAGATTGGACACTGGTTCAAGTCCAAGGTCTCCATGGCCTCCCTGAACAAGAGGACAGGTGACTCACCACAGTTACAGTGCATTTTGAGAGATGCTCCATAGTCCCCTGGAACTTAGTCAAACTTGGAGGGCAAGGAGCCAAAAACTGTCCTTTAAGTCCCTCTGACCAGATTACTATAGGCCTCAAAGTATGGCTGTTAAATATCCCTGAAGGTTAGTTCCACCAGTCTGGTACTTTTAATTACCATGTGCTATGTAGATAAAGCTTGGGCAAAAACCAAATGTTCTCAGATAAACCTTGATAAAACTTAGGCAAAGACCATTTCTTCTCAGATAAACCTACCTAGACATATATTTTGTTCAGGAAAAAATATGACTAAACTATGACCTTAGAAATTTTAAGATTATGTGTATATTATTTTTGTCTCATCCTTTATATATCACAACAAACCTACATAGACCTTCATCACTTGCTTAGGTGTTCTCATTTTTTCTATCTCTAAATAGTTTTTTAGTGAAGCAATTACTGAATTCAAATTTTGTTTGGAAGTCTCTCCATACTAATAAGAAAAGTACTGTCCATTGGATCTGAGAAAGCTTATTCATATTTTTTCCTAAGATTTCCCCTCAGATGAACAATATTGTTCAAGTTAAATGTTTCTCCAGAGTGACCAATGAAAGCCCAAGTTATCCTCAGTGAAGCTATACATTCAGAAAGGAGCCACAAGAATTTGGCTTCTAGTGAAAATGGAAGAGGGGATTTCATGTAGACAAACCCATGAGGGCTGCCAACAATAAGCTGGCAATGATGCTTGTACCCTTGATGTCACAGGCCCCATCTTAATAACTGGCTCCTTGAATTGCAGACCAATCTTCATGCTCTGGTAGGCAGAAAAGAAGAGAGAACATTTATTAGGAATCAAAGCCAAACTTCCATGTTGTGTGACTTTACATGAGGAGATATGAACAAACGTCTACTCATCCCAGACAGGCCACCAATGACAGACATAAGGAAATAATTCTACTCAAATCAAACTGGGTGAACCAGTTTGGGGCTACTTACAGGAGCATGGGTGAAGGGTTACTCATGGGTGACTTCAAAGGCAACTACAACACCAAAAACCCCATGCAAGTATGGGTGATACCTCATGAAAACTGTATCCCACATCCCTTGGTCTCCCTGCACAACTTGCAAGCAGCTCACCAGTCTCTTCCCCCCAGTTGATTACTTACTGTTTAATTTTTGGAGGTGGGGCATGACACTGGACAGGATGGGACAGGCAACTAGGACTGGTGACTTTCTGAACTTCCTGAGCCTTGTAAGTTTCATGAACATTCTGAACCTTGTAGTTTTATCATGTTGCTAGCTTTCCAAGTCCTATGAACCTCCCTCCCCCACTCACGTGTGAATATTTCAATTCAAAAGAAACAGCTATGTAACATCCCAGTACCAAAACAAGAGGGGGAAATGACAGAGAAGACAAGAATTTTGTCCAATTTTATTGGTGATCCACAACAAAGTTTGTTCGAGTGATTACTGGTCTGCTAAGAACCACCAACTCACCAACCATGAAAGTGACTGATTGACAAAATTGACCAAAAAGGCTAAAAACAATATCAAAAGCTTTTTTTTTTAACCAGAAAAATGATTGAGATGGTTTCCCTAAGTACTTTCTGGTTGCAACCAGTGTTGACAAGCCAGCTGATTTCTGCCATTCACGATTTCCCAGATGCAGAGGAAATGAACTGCAGCCTCAGCGTGAAGACACAACCAAAGAAAGTGCTCAGAGATCGTGGCTGAAAAGGTAGCAAATGCAGCAGAAAAAGGCTCCTGTGATGGCTTGAATGAGAACTGTCCCCCATGGGCTCACGTATTTGAACGCTTGGTCTCCAGTTGGTGGACCTGTTAGCAGAGGTTTATGACTCCTTCTGGGAAAACATGAGCAAACATCTTTTGTCCCAGATAGAGTGCTGACAAGACCGTGAATCAAATGGAATGAAATGATTCCTCTCAAGTCCAGCTTGGTGAACCAATGAGTTTATTAAGATTACTTGCAGGGGCATGGGTGGCTCAAAGGCAATTATACCACCGAAAAGCCCCATATCACCTGGGGTGATGACTCACAAAAGCCACATCCCAAGAGCTCTGGGAACAGCTTGTAGACAGCTGTTCTACCATTTTGTGAGTTCTAAGGTTTTACTGTAGTTGTTTGTTTTGTTTTGTTTTGTTTTGTTTTGAGACAGTGTCTTATTATACAGCCCTAGCTGAACTGGAACTCACTATGTAGGCTAGCCTTAAACTCACAGAGATCCCCTTTGCCTCTGCCTCTGAGTGAGGGGATCAAAGGCATATGCCACCATGCCCAGCTGAGGGCTAGAGTTTTAATGAGTCTTCCTCCTCTCCAATAAGGAGAAATATCTGAGAAAATATCTAAACAACAAACATACATGAAAACATTAAACACCAAAAAGAAAGAAGAAAGAAAGAAAATGAAGAAAGGGGGTTGGGGTAAGCTCAGTGGTAGAGCGCTTGCCTAGGAAGCTCAAGGCCCTGGGTTCAGTCCCTGGCCAAAAAGAAAGAAGAAAGAAAGAAGAAAGAAAGAAAGAAAGAAAGAAAGAAAGAGAAAAGAAAGGAAGGACCTGGTACACAGGATGGGAAAAAAAGGAGGTGGGGCAGGATCCAGGATCCAATAAAATAAATAAAACTAAATAGCTAAGGAACTCAATGTAAAGATTTAGACCTGACACTGACTTACCATGTCATTATGGACTGAAAAGCCACATGCAGCAAGACCCAAAGAGCCTCCATAATGCTGTACTTAGTTGAATGCAACAGACAATATAGACTATATAGTGTGATGCTTGTAAGAGAACTGTAGAAATAAAGAAAGACGACTCAACTGAAAACAACCTGAGATATTTATTCAGGGTTGCTGTAAATAGGGAGTGAGGTACTGACATTTGTGTTGGCAGAGATTCAAAATCAAGCAAGGGACTTGGACAATGTACCAGGAAGATGAAGGAAGGCTTCTGGTATGTATGGCTTGATGGTGCTGGCAGTGGGAAGCTGGAAGCAGGAAGCTGTGGGCATGGAGAGCTAAAAGATTTGGCTTTCTCTAATAGATTCTGAGTTGAAAGGGCAGGCAAAAGTCAGGGAAGCTGGCAGTTGATGGCCATGTCTTTATCATTCTGGGCCAATGGCTCTGGAAGTCATACTTTGGCCCCCTAGATTGGTGGCTCCAAGTTACAGGTTAGAGTTCTGTTCATATGCCATATGTGATTTTGCCATTGTTCATCAGAATATTCAGCATCTAAGCAGTAATCTGATGACCCTCAAACTATATCCTCAGATATGTGTTCCCTCTACCTTCTGGGAGAATGGCCATTAGGACCATTTGAAACATTAGCAAAGTCAAATTCCACAGTTTTTGCCTGAACCACAAGCTATTTGTGAGGATTCACTTTGTGGGTCTAAACCACTTCAGAGGTAGAGGAAAGGATGGATTATGGTTGTCCCTTCATTAATAACTATAAACCCTGGACACGTACTTAGGATCATCTTTGGAATTCTGCTATACCAATAAAATGGACCCTAACAATAAAGGTGTTTGCTCTGAGATTGAAAGACCAAACCACAGGTTTATTTGCAGTGGTTTCTAGCCCCAGGGAATGGGATTTTTGTTTTGTTTTGTCTCTTTTGAGCTGGCCTGGAACTTTCTATGTAGACCAGGCTGGCCTTGATCTCACAGAGATCCACCTGCCATTGCCTCCTGAGTGCTGGGATTAAGGGAGTGTGCTGTCATGTTGGGCATCTTATTTATTCTTTATTTTTTTAATTTTAGGTCTGTCCAATAGAATGGGTGCCAGGCTACTGGGTTAAATGGAAAATGCTCACCTAAAGTTGGCTCTTTGTCCCCACTTGAGGCGTGATGGTACATCAGTTCTGCAGGCTGCTTGATAGCAGTGGAGTAGCACAGAGTACTGTGCTTGACACTGTGCCCCTCAATCTATATCCTCAGATATGTGTTCCCTGTGGCCATCACTCTCTGGTGAGTTAGGGCTCTGACATTTGGGAGGAAAGTGATTTTTAATGTTTCTTTTTTTTTTTTTCTTCTTTTCTTTCTTTTTCTTGTCCTTTTGAGATAGGGTCTCCCTGTAGCCCCAGCTTGCCTGGAACTTATTACATAGGCCAGGCTGGCCTTGAACTCTCAGAGATTCACCTGCCTCTGTCTCCCCAATGCTGGGACTAAAGGAGTGCACCACCATGCTTGCCTTTTTCAATAAGTTTTTTAAAATCTTTGTGTTTCATCATTTGTGTGTCATCATTTGCAGGGTAGCATGCTGCCTCCCTAAGGTTGTGGGAGCATCAAGGTGTTAGTATGTATGTTCACACTGTTCTTCGATGTCCTGAAAATTCTGGTATTGAAAATGATGAAATATGAATTGGAAAAGTTGGGTGTAAGTTCTCTGTGAGTTTGAGGCCAGCCTGGTCTACATAGTGAGTTCCAGGACAGCTGTGGCTACAAGGAGACCTTGTCTCAAAAAGATAAATAAAAAGAAAGAAGAAAGAAAAAAAGAAAGATGAATTGGAGAAAATAATTCACATTTGTTCAAAATTTTAAAAACACTAGAGCTGCAAGAATTATTCTTCAGACAGTTTTCCATACAGTAAAAGTGGGCTTATCTAAGTCCCTTAACTAGGTGGGGGAACTCAGATGGTTTACTGGGGAGGATATTTCTTTCTTGGGTCAGGACCAGCACGTGCAAGGCAAGCTCACATCTGCATTAGTCCACTGCTTTGCTTCTTCAGGGATTTCCCTGGGGACAAAGCAGGAGAAAACCTAAGGGAAAGAGCCTCTTTCTTTAAAGAACCATTGCTTTTATTTTGCTAGATGCATGTGTGCAGGGAGGGTACGCCTCCTATTGCATATCTTTGGCTTTAGGAGAAAATATATGAAATGGTTTAGATATTTTCTTAAGAAGGGAAGCTGGGCTTCACATATACCACAAGAGAAGCTTCTTTGAAAAAATCTTGGTGCTAAAGGTGCAATATGTCCTATTAAGTCATCTGAAGTATGGTTTTGGCGCTCTGAGACAGGTTTAGGTTCTATTTCCCTCCTCGATACGTCTTAGTTCTATTCTAGCTCATATTAATAATTTACAATCTAGGTAGAAATAGAATGCATGATCTCAGAGGCTGTGGAGTCATGTCACCAGGATCTTCTTCCTCCTCCAGACCTGCAAAGCTTAGCAGCTGACGGCCCTCAAAAGTTCCTTTTTGAGACCTGCTCTCAACCACAGAAAGCTAGCTTGCCCAAGATTGCTTCCTGAGGGGAGCCTTCTTCCTAGGATGAGTCACCATGGATGTGCAAGTTGAGCCTCTTGCTTCAGTTTAGACAACTCTGAAGGGACATCCCAGCTCCCCAGCTACTGGAAGGAGGGCATAAGGCCTCTTATGTGTCTTATCACAGTCACCTAACCCTGATGGCTTCTCTTCTCAGGCTAGACCACTAGCACACACACACTGGTAAGCACCTGCACACATGTCTGTATCTTATAGTTGATTCTGGGCAACCTGCCCATCAAGGTGATCAGACATTTTGCCATGTGGGAACCACATTACTATAACTTTCTCATCATACTATCATCCCGTTTCTCATCTTCATTTCCTTATGGAAAAACAAAACCAAAAATCTTAGGATAAATTTGAGGTTCCTTCACTCATATCAAGGGCTACCTTCAGAAAACATGGATTGTTATGAGATTTTATAGACTTTAGCATATTTTCAAATGTTTCCAACATTTCCCCCCCTCTCAAATAGCTGCTGCATGCTTCCTGGAGACTTAGGAAAAATCCAGATTTTGCTTTTACAGGTTGTTGGCAGAACTTGGTTCCAAGTGATTGCAGGGCTGAGCTCTCCACTTTCTGACGACTGTCAGTGAGGGACTCTTCTAGCTTCCAGCTGCCTTCTTCAGTCCTTGGCTCATGGTCCCCTTCCTCCATCTTCAAGACCAGTAACAGTGGGTCAAGTCTCTCCCATTCTCTTTGCCTCTTTGCTATAGCATCTCTAACCTCCAGTGCCAAGGGCTACAAGAGCCACAAGAGTGTCAGATTTCTGTTTTAGTTTCAGGATTACAGACATGCATCACTATACTTGACTAGATTTTGGGCTTTTAAGAGTTCACACAAAAGTCAGGAATTGTGGTATATTTTTGTAATCCCATCTTCTTGGGATCTGAGGCTGGAGGATCCCAAGTAGGATGCCAGCTTGTGAGACATAGCAAGACTCCATTTAAAAATAAAATGAAAAATATTTTTTAAAAGGCTCATGTCATTAGATTGGGCCCACCCAATAATCCAGGCTAAATTCCCTATCTCATCATCTCTGGCCTTACCATGTAAAGTCGTTTTTCTGCCACAGGCTCTGGGATTTGAGAAAAAGAATCTTTAGACATCCTAGTTTGCACACACACTACCACTGAGCCACACTCCCCAGTCAAGGGATGTCGTTACTTACCATCTTGAATATAACAATGACAGCTTTAAAAGTCTTTTTTCCCCCTAATTTATATAGTTTATTTCCTGTAACCTATCTTTCTAATGTGATGATTTTAGTCTCTATCTTCCATCCAGAAGTTATCTGTTAGTTCATGGCTGACTGCCATGACATTTAAAAGCAGATCGGTCCCTTCAGGTGCCTGGGAAGGACTCATAAATCATGGGTTTGGGAGCAAGGTGACTTGATTTACTCTGGATCAACCTTTTCAGTTTTTTTCCTCTTGGGTTGCCAGACCGACCCAGAAATGTGTGTGTCTTTCAGTCTCCTGTTTTCAGGGTGTAGACTGGGCTATTTATATTCTGGGAACTGAGCAGAGGGACCTGGGTATCTCTACACTCATAACGTATATCACTAATGAATTTCTGTGTTCACTGGAGGAAAGAGATGGTCAGTTTCCTTCCAACAGAAACCCCTGTGTTTTCTTCTTTGCTGTGGGTATGTGCATGTGTATGAAAGGGGAATGCCCTCCCTCCTAGCTAGCCCTTCAGCCCATCTGTTTGCTTTTCTGTTTGTTTGCTTGTTTTTGAGACAGAGTCTCTTGTAGTCCAGGCTGGCTTCGAACTCACTATGTAGATGGGGATGACACTAAACTTCTGATCTTGCTCTTTCCACCTCCTGAGTGCTGGGATTACAATATGACCACGCCTGGTTTTGTCCTCCTGTTTTGAATTCATTTTCTTTTTGTTCCACAAGCTCCTGATGCCAAGTTCTGAGCTTTTTGGAAATTCTGCCACGTAAATGAGATTCTTTGGGGCATTCTCCACTGCCAGGTTAGCATTTGGCTTTCTCAGCTCTGTAAGATCAATGCTTGTTATTCAGCTTTGGCATTCTCTTTGCCCTTGTGGTGCTATGAGAATGGATCCATATTGGGAAGGTACTATAAACCATCAACTAAATACTTTCAAACAGGTGAATTTCATGGTATGTAAATTGTATGTTGTCCTAGTTTGTTCTTCATTGCTGGGACAAAACACTCTGACCAATACCAACTTGGGGAGGAAAGGGTTTATTCAGCTTACAACTCCCAGGTAGCAGTTCATCAGGGAGCCCAAGGTAGGAACTCAGAGCAGGAACCTGGAAGCAGGAGCTGGAGCACAGGCCATGGAGGAACACTGCTTACTGGCTTGCTCCCCTGGCCCCTGCTCTTATGTCCCCACCCTCTTCCCACACAGAATTTGTACAAATCCAGCTGTTCTGGTGATAAATAATGGATAACTGCCTAACCAAGATGGGCTAGGAAAAAATGACATCAGTGGGGTCCACTGAGCCCATGGTGACCCTTCTGCTGCAACCTCCTGAGTCCTGAGAGTACGCCTGTGAACCACCCTGCCCACAAACGGGGTTTGTTTGTTTGTTTAATTTTATTTTATGTATTGCCTGCATGTAGATAAGTGCACCTGTGTCATGCAATGCCTGAGGAGAACAGAAGAGGCTGTTGGATCCCCTGGAACTAGTCACACAGTTGTTAGCTGCCATGTGGGTGCTGGGATTTGAACCCAGGTATTCTGCAAGAACAACCAGTGTTCTTAACCACTGAGCTATCTCTCCAGCCCTGACTTTCTTTTTTTTTAAGGTAGAGTCTCCCTGTAGCCTCAGCTGGTCTGGAACTCGCTATGTGGCCCAGGCTGGCCTCAGTCTCACAGAGATTTGTCTACCTCTGCTTCCTGAGTGCTGGGATGAAAGGCATGCACCACCACACTGGGTAATATATGACATTTTAATCTCAAAGTATGATTGCCGATTTTAGAGACGAGAGAGAACCAGAGATGCTTTGGTGAGAGCCCAGGATAGTGAGTTTAATTGAGGGCTTTTATTTTCGGATTCAACTCCATCTACTCCAGGACTGAGCTGTATCTGGCCTTGCAGTAAGGCTGATGAGTGACAGTGGCATAGGCTGGGTTGCTGAGCCCTGATCCTGCTCTTGCCATTCTAGCCTTCCTGTTTGTGCAAGAGGAACACTGGGCTGGGTGAGGTGGCTTATACCTTTAATCCCAGCACTCCGGAGGCAGAGGCAGAGGCAGAGGTAGGGGCAGGGGCAGGGGCAGGGGCAGGGGCAGGGGCAGAGGCAGAGGCAGAGGGATCTCTATGAGTTCAAGGCCAGCCTGGTCTACATAGTGAGTTCCAGGGAAGCTGGAGCTATAAGGAGACCCTTTCTCAAAAAGACCAAAAAAATAAAAAATAAAAAAGGAACACTGGTACTTACGAAACTACCCTTCATCCTTGCTGCAGTGAAATGGTCTGTAAGACACTGAGTCAAACACAGGCCTGGGGGTGTAGCTCACTTGGTATAGCCCTTACTCAGCATGTGCAAGATCTTGGGTTCATTTCCAAGCACAAAATTTAAAGCAATAAAAGATAAAAAAAATACTGTTAAGCTGGGCATGGTGGTGCACACCTTTAATCCCAGCACTCAGGAGGCAGAGGCTCAAACTCTGAGTTCGAGGGCAGTGTGGTCCCATGGTGAATCCAGGACAGCTGGGGCTACAGGGAGACCCTGTCTCTTTTTTTTTAAAAAAAAAAAAAAAAAAAAAAAAAAAAAAAAGAACCCTGTTAATTATGTAACTGTTGATTTTAAAATTACCGATGCTATTAAGGATGGATGGGAAAATAAATGAGAACTGTTGACAACAGCAATGGTGGATGCTCAGGAGAAAAGAAGTGCATCTCTCCTTTGCTTCCCTCCCTGCTATCATAATGCAACTCGATAAATACCCAGAATTCAGAGGGGGCTTAAGACCACACAAAGGAGGTTAAGTGGTCTATGGCTTTTCTTAACATAGCCCAGATCGATGATTTGAGACCGTTTCCTGTTACAACTTAGGGGTTTGCATGTCAAACTTCCATTAGAGTTAAGTACTCTTTCCTGCCAATACCCATGTCTGCACATTTTTAAGTTCTTCGTTTCATCTTCATTGGCTTTTATATACCCAAGGGAATAAAGAGCTGGCTTTAGTATTAAATAATTTGATGTTAATTATATGACATTAAATAGATTTTTTTTTCTCTGAAGTTCTTGACTTCTTAGACTGCCTAATCCCCCACCCCTCATTTACTTTTACAGTTCAAGCAGGGAAAGCCCACCTTTCTCTTGGGTGGTGGTGACTTTCAAAACTGTGTTATGATATGCTTCTAGTCTGACCAAGCAGCAACTCAGAACTACCCTAGAGTTGTGAGTCTTAGCAAATAAAAACATAGGATGCCTAAGAATTTTGTATAATGAGCCAAGTTTTTCAGGAAAAATGTATTACAAATACTACTGGAGACATACACAAAAACAAAAACTACTTGTTATTTATCTGAAATTCAAACTGAACTGGCTGGCCTTTATTTTATCTGGCAACACTAGGTCTAGACTACTGGGGTCCTCAGCACCAGCCCTGGGCTTTAGAGAATGCCCACCAGTGCCTCTCTTTAGGCAGAGGAGGCCTCATCACCAAATATATGTCTCATTCATACCTGTACCCTCTCTGTAGACTCTGACCCTGTACGGATGTGAACCACTGGAATCTTCTGCCCCGGCTGGCCAGCACATGCTGTCAGGGCTTTTGGCCTCTTTCCCCAGGAGAAGCTATGTGGACCAGGCTGGCCTCGATCTCACAGAGATCTGCCTGCCTCTGCCTCTGGAGGGCTGGGATTAAAGGAGCATGTCACCATGCCTGGCAAGGATAAGTCTTTTTTTTGGTCTTTTTTGAGACAGTGTCTTCCTGTAGCCCCAGCTGGCCTGGAACTCACTATGTAGACCAGGCTGGCCTTGAACTCACAGAGATTTGCCTGCCTCTGCCTCCTGAGTTCTGGGATTAAAGGCATGTGCCACCACACCTGGCCAGAACAAGTCTTTCGATGACCACTCTAGGCTGGAGGTACAGCCAAGGGACAACTGATGGTCTGATGCAAGATGGAGTCTGAGGGGGCTAGGAGAGAGCCAGAAGAGAGAGCCAGGGAATTTATTGATATCCCTGCCCCAAATGTCAAGGGTGGCACTGTAGGAAACATTCAGATGTCTCTACATTTTGTGTTTTCTCCTGGCTTTTAGCTTGGGGAGGTGTGTATGATGAGATTGTTTCCACATATATAAAATCTAATTTTAATTTTTGGGGGTGGGGCCAGGAATCAAACCCAGGTCCTCATGCACACTGAAATGCTAAAACCCCTTATCTCACTGAGCTATATACCCCAGACTATAACTTCTATCTATCCTCTAATACTTTTCTTGCTTCAATTAATCACTTGTGGGAGAAATCTACTGTTTCTTGAAATTCCACCAACGATGAGTACATTGAAGTACCTAGCCAAATGGTTTGGTACATGTCTTAATACCAGCTACTTGGGAAGCTGATATGGGAGGATTGGGAGTCTGAAGACATCCTAGATGATTTAGTAAGATTCCAGTGTGGCAGTGCACACATGTGATCCCAGGGTGCCATGCATGTTTAGCAAGTACTCCACTAAGCTACATCCTTGATCCCTTGTTTCTATTTTTGAGATCAAGTCTCATGTAGCCCAGGCTGACTTCTCTTTAGGTATCCAAAGGTGACTTTGAATTTTTGATCTTCTTGCTTCTACTAAAAGTAGTGGGACTTTAGGTGTGTTTCACCATGCCAGGCTTACAGAAGAGAATGCAGAATGCCATTTTGTTATCAGTTAGGGTTGCACGTGAGCCATGTAACAAGAGCCCAGGTATTCATGGCCTTAAAAAGTCAGGCATTTATTTTTCTCCAGTAAGAAGCAAGTCTCCATGGCCAGATTATTTCTGCTTCCCTTGTCTGCCAGTCAGCAGTAGCTTTTCTTTTAATATTTACACAATGTCTGTTGTCTGTAGGCAGGAGGGGCAAGGGGTGAAGAAGAAAGTAATGATCTTTTTTGTTTGTTTTTGAGATGTGGTTGCATTATGTAGCCTAGACTGGCTTTAAATTTGTGATTTTTCTTCTATCTCACCAGGGCTGACATTTTTGTCTTTCTTTTAAAAATGGTCAAAAAGTGATGTGTTCTTACTAAATTGTTTCTTTGAACTCCAACTAGCAAACTTTGTTCATGTCTCACCTGCCATTAATGATTTAGAGAGCTATTCACAGCTGCAAGGTAGTCTGAAGTGGGCAGTGTTTCAGTTGGGCACATGGTATTTCCAAACAAGCAGCAAGAGAAAGTTTCCTCATGTGAACAAGTGTACTGACTCCTCAAAAGATAAGGGATAAAGCAGCTTTCCAAATTTTTGTTTTGAGACAAGGTCTTGCATCTTACCACACACTAGACGCTGGCCTCAAAGGAGGCACCTTCCTCCCACATGCTAGGCCAACACTTTACCTTTAGGCTATGCCTCAGCCATATGTAGTTAAAAATAATTATATGATACATAGTATTTGTTAATATTTTATAATTATATGTAATTATTTTTGAGACAATGTCTCACTCTGTAGGTCTGGCTGACCTGGAACTCGCTATGTAGACCAGGCTGGCTTAGATCGCACAGAGATCTGCCTGCCTATGTACTACTGGAACTAAAGGCATGCACTACCATTCCTGGCTGTAGTTAAAATTCTTTATCATATGATTTCTTTGCAGTGCCAAAATTTACCTTAATATTGCATCTAAAATATATACACTAGGGGCTGGAGAGATGGCTCAGCAGTTAAGAACACTGGTTCTTCTTGCACAAGACCCAGGTTCGAATCCCAGCACCCATATGGCAGCTACCAACTGTCCCTAACTCCAGTCCCAGGGAATCTGACATCCTCTTCTGACTTCCGCGGGCACTGCGTGACACGGGTGCACTTACCTACATGCAAACAATACACGCATACACATAAAATAAAAAAAGTTAAAATATATACACTATATATCTCAGGAAGGGGACTGAAACCCAAGGCACAAGCTAGGTAAATGCTCTACCACTGAGCTGCAACCCCAGTTCTTTTTTTCCTTTTTATTAACATAAAACACATTCCTCTCCAGATGTGGTGTCCCTTTCACTCGATAGGCAGAGGCGGGCAGATCTTTGTGAGTTAGAGGCCAGCCTGGTCTACACAGCGAATTCCAGGCCAGCCAGAGCTACATAGCATAAGCCTGTCTCCAACAACACAACGCAACACAACGCAACGCAGAGCAACGCAACACAAAACACCCACATCTCTCACTTCAAGAGGAATAAGATTTTTTCTTTTTTTTCTGAGCCAAGTATGACTATGGCCCAGAACTCTGAATTAAGCCATCCCGAATAGCATGTTCCACCTTGAAGTGAGGTTTTCCCGTGGGGGAGGAGACAGGCTCAGCCGCAGCCGCGTCAGGAGCCCGGGAGGAAAGTTTCGGTGTTGTAAATAACTTGCAGGTGAAGCAGGAGCTCGGCGACCCGCAGCGGCCCGCAGCCTGGACGGTGACCGTCTCCTCCCCGCCCCTGTCGGACTCGGGACCGGCTCTGTCCAGGCGGGCGTAGCCGACGTGGCGGAGCGCACAGGTCGCGGTCAGGTGGTCGGTGACGCCCAGACCGGCTCCCGGGAGGGCGGTGCCGACGCCTCGGGGAGGGGACTGCGCCGGGCGGCGAGGAGCGCGGCGGGTGGAGCGCGGAGAGCCAGGCGGCGCAGACATGGACCGCGGCGAGCAGGGTAGGCGGCGGCGGGGCTCGGCAGGCGGCGGGCGCGGAGCTTCCAGCGCCATCACGGGGCCCCTGACCCGGCTCGCGGTGGCGGTCAGCCCCGGGAGCCGCTCGGGAGCGCGTAGCGGGAGAACGGCCGAGCGTGCAGGCGTGTGAGTGCGAGCAGTGTGATCGAGCGAGTGTGAGCCGGCGTAACCGTGTGATCACGTGCACTTGTGAGCGCGTGTGACCCAGGGAGGAGGAAGGAGAGCGAGCGAGCGAGCCAGCCGAGGTCCTAGGATGCCGGGCTGGCCGCTCCGGCGGCGCGCTGGCCACGGGGTCACAAGCCAGATTCTGGAAGTGATGGCTCTCAGACGGGACCGTGGCTTGTGAAGACTTCCTGCCTGCTAGTTTAGGTGATTGGTTAGCCTTCTTGGTGGTGTTTGATCCCGTGGCCATGGTGTTTGGGTGTAGATATTTACCACACCCGCAGCCCCCAAATGGTGGAGTGGTGTCTGAGGGTTTCACTGGGGGAAGGGAGCTTTTCATAGTCTCCGTCTTAACTTACCATCAGAAATCGCACTGCACCGAACACTTGGTTTCCTGCACCACAGCCTTTTGCCCTCCCTTAAGTCAGCAACTCCAATGAAATTTCCCCGAATAGAATCGTAGTAGATGTGGCAAGAGTAGGTTATGGTTTTAAATTGAAGTATTGCCTTGCACTAGAGAGCGTTGCTGTTAATTAACCAGTGAATATGAAGCTGCAAGGGTAGCAGGCTTGGAAAGGATACACGGATGCTGAAGAGATAACGTAGTGTTTGGGAAATGGGAATAGGCGTCACTCCTGTTTTGAACACATCTCACTTCCCACTTATTTGTCTCTAGTATTTGCCTTCGTGCATGAGTTTTTTTACATAAAACCATATTCCACATGTACTGTTGTGTATTTTACTTTTAATTAACTTGTAATATAGTCTTTAGAGCCTGCCAACAACGCTTCCTCAAGTTAATCTCATGCTCACTGTGTGAATGCTTATAACCTTTCTATGACGTTTTGTGTATGTAGACTTGTTATTTATGCATCTGTGCACATGCACATATACTGTCTAGATTTTCAGGTTTCGGGAGTTGCAACCAGTCTTCCTTTTGATCTGGTGTGGTTGACTGAGTAACAGGGTGGCTTGCCCCTTGTAGATCCTCAAATGAGTTAGAAAGTGTGTCACAGGTTTTTGTGTTAGAAAACCTGGGGCCCCTGGATAAGCCAGCATTCTTTCATCTGACTTTTAATGGAGACTGTATATGTGTGTTTGGTATGTGTGTTCCATGTATGCTCATGTATGAATGTGATTTTGCATTGCAGTGTTTAACATACTGATGTTTTCAGAATAACTACTGACTACTTGTTATAACACATTAAAGTGCTATTTGGTGTAGGTGTCTGGAGTGACTAGTTTGTAATAGTGTGTTCTAGCTTGGTTGGCAACAACCTCAGTCATTGATGTAACTGCAACATTCCAGCTGGCTAATGTACTTTGTAGTTTCATGAGACAAGTTTAAAAAAAAATCTGACATATTTAACGAATTTGTTGACTTGTAAGGCTAGTCTCTGTAATGTTTAAGTATTTTCTGTATTTGAGATATTTGTTTGTCATGTTAGTGGTCATTCTTAATGGTCCACGCTGCCCCTGTGGAGGGGCATGGGGTTCCCTGCCGTGGGAGGGCCTGTCACCTTACTCCTAGGCTTTCCTGTGCTAGAAGCACACGGCTTTTGTGATAGGTTGCCTATCTACCATTTCACTGGTGGGTTCCAGGGCATAGGTGGATGCTTATCGAGGTTTGTTGAAGGTCTAAGGTGAAAGTGCCCATGTAGCTGCTACAGCATTTGTCTTTCTACTTCCTTGTGGTCTTTTATTTTATTTTATTATTTCTATTTTATGTGTCTGAGTATATTGTCTGAGTATATGTAAGTACCTGCAGAGGTCAGAAGAGGGCATTGGATCCATTGGAACTGGAGTTACTGGCGGTTGTTAGCCACCATGTGGGTGTTGGGACCTGACCTCCGGTCCTCTGTAAGAGCAGCCAGTGATCTTAACTGCTGAGCCATCTCTCCATTCCCTCCTTGTGTTGCCTTATGTCCCACTTCCTTCTCTTCCTTTTTTCTGTTTTCCGAAGCTGGACGCTGTGGTTAGGAAAAGAGAGTTGCTGATAAAGCTGTGTTGGGTGGGAAGGCCAAGTTTGCATGTAAGGGCTTTGAACTGGTAGTGCGTGTGGATCTATCTGTGTTAAATGAGCCTGTCCTGTGACTCCTAGTTTCGGGTGAGGGCGGTGGAATGTGCAGTTTTAAACCTGATGTTCATTAAACTCTGCTGACTGATACGAAATGCAGCAAACTCTATGACTGAGTCTTTAATTGTGAGGAATTTTTAAAAAATAAATGTTTCACTCTACCATCAGAAATTGTTAGGATTTACTTTGTCTTTTATTTGCATGGAGTTTTCTTTTTTTTTTTTAACATGGAGGTTTCTTAACATTTGTTTCTTTTTTCTTTTTAAAAATATTTATTATTTTTATTTTATGTGTATGCATAGATTGCCTGCATGTAGGTAAGTGCACCCATGTCGTGCAGTGCCCAAGGATGACAGAAGAGGCTGTCAGATCCCCTGGAACTGGAGTTATGGACAGTTGTTAGCTGCCATGTGGGTGCTGGGATTCAAACCTGGGTCT
>NW_008360329.1:3273484-3289393 GCF_000622305.1 Nannospalax galili | reverse complement strand
GAGGGCAGAGCTCTGTGAGTTTGAGGCCAGTCTGGTCTACATGGCAAGTTCCAGTCCAGCTAGGGCTACATAGTAAGACTCTGTCTTAAAGAATTAAAACAAGCCAGGCATGGTGGCGTGGCGCATGCCTTTAATCCTAGCACTTGGAGACAGAGGAGGGCAGAGCTCTGTGAGTTTGAGGCCAGTCTGGTCTACATAGCAAGTTCCAAGTCAGTCAGAGCTTCATAGTGAGGCCTTGTCTCAAAAAATATTGATTAGGCCAGGAGTGGTGGTGCACGCCTTTAATCCCAGCACTTGGGAGGCAGAGGCAGGTAGATCTCTGTGAATTCCAGGCCAGCCTGGCCTACATAGTGAGTTGCAGGTCAGCTGCAACTGCCTCAAACAGACATATATATAAAAGTGGTAAAAAGGAGTACAGTAGGAAGGAGAATCATTGTTTCCTGGTCGCACGAAGAGATTTTAATGAAGATCTGTTTCAGAGGTCTAAGTGTTAAGGTACAAACAAGGGCTGAATGGGCAGCCCCAAACTAGCTGTCAACAGTACTCCACAGCCCAGCAGGACAAAGAGAGGAAATTGTGTCAGAAACCAGGTTCTGGGCAGGGAAGAATTACCACAGGCTCTCTCTTTTCACTCTCTGAGCTGTGGCTCCCTCCATTGTCCAAAAGCTACTGCAAGATACTGCTGAGGGGGTCCAGGTGAGACCTCCAGCAGGGTCAGCCTCCCAGGACAAAGAGCTGGCAGAGGACAGATCTGGAGAGCTCAGACATTATTTGCACAAAGCTGTTATAAAACTGAGCTTGGACTTGTGGGGGGACATCACCAGTGCTGTCTCATAAGACTGGCATTTAAACTTTTTTTATTTTATTATTTTTATTTTATGTGTATGCATAGATTGCCTGCATGTAGGTAAGTGCACCCATGTCGTGCAGTGCCCAAGGATGACAGAAGAGGCTGTCAGATCCCCTGGAACTGGAGTTACAGACAGTTGTTAGCTGCCATGTGGGTGCTGGGATTCGAACCCGGGTCTCCTGCAAGAACAACGAGTATTCTTAACCACTGAGCCATCTCTCCAGCCCCTTATTTTATGTGTATGCATAGATTGCCTGCATGTAGGTAAGTGCACCCATGTCGTGCAGTGCCCAAGGATGACAGAAGAGGCTGTCAGATCCCCTGGAACTGGAGTTACAGACAGTTGTTAGCTGCCATGTGGGTGCTGGGATTCGAACCCGGGTCTCCTGCAAGAACAACGAGTATTCTTAACCACTGAGCCATCTCTCCAGCCCCAACATTTGTTTCTTAAAGCACCAACAACAAAAGTTTAGTTGTAAAATCAAGTGTTGTTCCTCATGTCTTTCATGAACTCTATTGAAAAGGTCTTAAAATCCCATAAGGAGGTGTTGATGGCTTATCTTTTGCTACTGATATTCTTAACAGTGCTATGTAGTTTAAAAGGGAACAGTTTTCTGTCATGTGTCATACTACTTTGTAGTATGTGGCCCAAATCCTACTGTTTTCCTACCTTCTACTTAGACATTAGGTACAATATACTATGATGCTTCTATTGAGAGCTGAAAAAACAGTTATTTAAGAAATGCCTTAAACCACATAATACTTCACAGGAATTTTTAAGCTTTAAGCCAAGCACAAGAAATTCAATGTGTGGTGTTTCCTACCTTGAAAATGAGGTGCCAGTTGCTAAGTACAGTGTGCACTGTATAAGAATGAAGCCCTTCTGTCTCCTTTTATGGGGTTAAATAAATATTTATACACAAGTACTCCCTTATGTCAGTCATAACCTTTAGTTTGGTGCTGCTGTTTAGCAGCATGGAAACCTAGCCACTAAGCATGTTACTTACTATTTTAAATAAAATAATATTTTAAGGGGGAAGAGGAAAAGTTGCCGGGGCCAGAAACCTGGGGAGAGGAGAGGCCATAAGAAAAGAACAATGGGATGGTTTATCATTGTTATTTTACCCTGTAGCCTTAGGAGTGTCACAAACCTGGGATGTCATTCATTTCAAGTAAAGCGGGGTTCTCAGAAGAGTGCTTGACCAGAGGAGAGGGTCTGCCTGCTAAGCTCTGGGACGATCTGCCCAGGTTGTTCATTTCTTTGTTCAACGCTCTTGGTCTCCATATGGTGCAGATATCTTTGTTAGTTCCTCTCTACTTCCTGCTTTTATTTTTATGTGGCGGCCTACTTGGTCCCTAGGGGAAAGCTGAGTGATAGGAGTGGTTGTGATCTCTTAGCAGGATCTTAAAACAGAATAATCTATGAATGTAATAATAACAGATACTAGACACCACAGTTTAAAGCAGAACAAAACAATATCCAGTTCCCCTGATTTGTGCCAGGGAACCTTTGGTTGCAGGCTAAGCTCATTTCATTTTCCTCTTGGGGTTAATTTGCTGCTTTAATTGTTGACTGTTGTAAAATCTGTCTTCTGAGATTTTCCTAAACTTTATTTAAACTGAATGGGTACCAGCTGTGTAGACACCATGGTTTTAAAGTTTAAATTTTTTAAAGTTTATTTTTATTTTATGTGTATGAGTGTATTGTTTGCATGTAGGAAGGTGCCCTTGTGTCATACAATGCCCAACCGGTGAAAAGAGGGCATTGGATCCCTGGGAACTGGAGTTACAGATGGTTGTTAGCCACCATGTGGGTGCTGGGAATCAAACTGGAAGAGTTGCCAGTGCCCTTAACCACTGAGCCATCTCTCCAGCCCCAGTTTTAACATTTGTAATTAAAACAAAACAAAACAAAACAGTGTGTGTGTGTGTGTGTGCAGTTATGTGCACTAAATAAAATTAAAAAAGAGATCACAGGATCTATCTATCATCTATCTATCTATCTATCTATCTATCTATCTATCTATCTATCTATCTATCATCTGTCTTTCGATCTATCATCATCTATCTTTTTTTTAAGATAGGGTGTTGCTATGTAAGCCTAGACTGACCTTGAGCACAGTCCTTCCGCCTGAGTGCTGAGATCACAGGTGTGGCCACCATGTCCTGAAAATTAAAGTACTCATAATGAAATGAAAGTACTTGTTGTTAATGAAAATTTTAAAAAGAAAAATGTTAGAATATAAAAATACTTTTTTTGCACTAAGAATGGTTGTTTGTTTTAGAAAAGTCAGAAACATGAATAGAGAAAAAGGAAATAAAACTACATTTAACACTATTTTGAAAGATCATAATTAGTACATTGGTTTGTATGTCCTTTTAAAATAACAAATCACAAAGCAGTAGCATCGAGTATCCTATTTTTATAACTTCCCCCTAAAAATAACCTTTGTGGGGCTAGAGAAATGGTTAAGAGCACTGTCTTCTAGAGGACCTGGGTTTGGTTCCCATCACCCATATGGTGGCTAACAATCATTTGTAACTCCAGCTCCAGGGGATCTGACACCCTCTTCTGGCCTCCACAGCCATTGTACATGCGTACACTTACATACATGCAGGCAAGACATTGATACACATAAAATTAAAAAAAAAATAGAAGTTTGTATTTTAACTAAGTTTGATGTTAAAAACTTGGCCTCTCAGCTTCTTGGTAGCCTGAGGCTGGACGATTACATGTTCAAGGTTTACCTGGGCTACAGAGTGAGTTCAGGGCCAGCCTGGTCAACTTAGACTGTTTGAAAATAAAAATTATAAAAAGGGCTAGTGGTGTAGCTCAGTGGAAGAGAATCTGCTTAGTATGTCAAGGCCCTGGATTCAGTCTCCAGTACTGCAAAACAAACAAAACCAACAGCTACCCCCACAAAAACCAACCACACAAAATCTTCCTCAATATATTTTAATATTACACTTCACTAGTGTTATCAGGTAGTTAGTGCACATGATACAGAAGTCCAAGTGGCTAAAAGGTTGACCTGTATAAATCTTTATGCCATGCCCCTCTTTCCAGGCTATTTCCCTTGGGCAGCAGTGTAACCAAAGTTAGGAGCTTCTTGCCCATCTATGTATATATGTCTGTGTATGTACTTATAAATGTGCACTGTGGGATATTATATAAACTATAGCACATAAAATCTGTTAGTTCAGGTCATTTAATATAATATTACATGGAATAGCCTCATTTTCTTCAGTGCTGGAGTCCAACACCCTCACCCCCACCCCTACCCCCAACCCCTGGGTGTGTAGACTTTGGAAGTGCTTTACCGCTGAGTTACATCCCCACCCCAGAACAACTGTTTTTGTTGTTGTTGTTGTTTTGTTTTGATGGTGCTAGGGATTGAACCATTGCATGCTAGGTAAGGGCTCTAGCAGTGAGCCATAACTCATAACAACTTCATTTGTGTGTGTGTGTGTGTGTGTGGTGCAGGTGAGTATTTGGATGAGTATGTGCACATATGGAGGCCAGAGCAAGACATCAGGTGTCTTCCTTGATCATTCTGTGCCTTATTGCCTTGAGACAAAGTCTCTCACTGAATCCGAGGCTCAACATTTTGACTAGGCTGACTGAGCTCTTAGTTCTGCCCCACAGAGTGTACAGCGATGCCTGGCATTTTACCTGTGCTGGGGTTTAGAATCTGTTTTTTGGAACAAGATCTCTTGTAGAGATCTGACTTGAACTCCTGATTCTCTTGCCTCTCCCTCCCAAGTACTATAACACCTAGCAACATGTTCATTTTTAAAGCCATTTGGTCATGCTCATTTATAGACATACAATTTTAAGTCAGATAGGTAGTATTTAACTTGTTTCTCATAGATAGACATTTGAATGTTGCCATTTATCGGAGGAAGAATTTCTACCTTCTCAGGATTTCCTTCTGGGCCTACCAATACAAGAGATGCAGAGGCGAAAAGTATACATGTTTCATTTCCATGAACACGAGGAAGTGGGGGCTCATGGGAAAACAGAAGATGTGAAGAGGTGGTTAGACTTTACTCTTGTACAGGTGGTTAAACAAAGAGTAGCAATTGTAGTTAATTTAATGAGGTTTGTTAGCATGGATTTGAAGTTCTTATCTATGCTTCTGTTTCTTCCTGGTATGGAGAAGGCATTTTCATGGGCATTTCATCTTACTCAGGAGGAAAAGGTGAGGTCTGAGTGCCCTCTCGCAGCTGATCCTATTCAACTTCACTTAGCTCAAAATAATCAATAAAACAGAGTGGCCTATTTGACTCGGTGAGTTGTGAGCTCCTTTACCATGGTATTTTTCTGTCGAAACAAACTGCAGCAAATATGTGTGTATGCAACATTTCATGAAATGCCAGTCTGCCTGTAGGAAGGATTCTTAGAAGAATGTGACTGTTCAGTTTTGATTGTGCCAAATTCTGCTCCATGGAAATGGTGCCAATCATATTCCACCACCGCGTTTGGGAGAGTCTGCTTTTCCACACCACGTGGTCAGGGTGTTCTCCAGCATTTTCAACTTATAAAAGTGACTCCTTTCACCTCCCTGCCCCTCCCTTCCCCTCTCCTCCCCTCCCCTCCTGCCCTTCCCCCCCCTTTGAGGACCTGAGTTCGAATCCCCAGAACCCAAATGAAAGCGGGATGAGGCTCGCTGTTCCCTACGTTGTTGTAAATAAATGGGAGGTATAGACAGCGGGCCAGGTCCACATCTGTTGTGGGTTGTGCCCCTCCCTCCCTTCTCCCCTCCCCTCCCCTCCCCTCTCCCCCATTCCTTTTCTCTCTCTATTCTCATTCCTGCCCCCTTTCCTCCCTCTCTTCTCTTGGAGTCTTTCTATGTAGCCCGAGTGGCCTTAATTTGCAGTATCCTGCTTCAGTCACCCGAGCACTGGGATTGGGGACATGAACCACCACACCTGACTTATGCATGCACTTCTTTGGATATGTTTAACATCTGTATTTCATTTCAGTCAAAATGTTTGACCATAATCATTGGTCTAATTTTTCTGTTGTGTTGCGTGGATTTCTCCCCTTGTTCTGTAAAGTGCAGCCTTCTGTCTGTGATATGAGTTGTTACTATATTTTTTCTGGTTTTGCTATTCCATTTTTTACTTCTCGGTGATTTTTTTTCCCCACAAGCAGAAATGCTAACCGATGAGCCTTTTCATTTATAGCTTCCAGCTTATGAATCATCCCTAGAAACACCTTCCTCACTTTGACTTTAGATTTTTATATGGTTTTATTCTTTACATTTAAATCTTTCATCCATGTGAAGTTTATTTTGATAGGCCGTGTGAAGTACGAATCTGAACACCTCTACCCTGCAGTTGGCTGCCCAGTTACCGGCACCATTTCTTGTCTAACGGGTTTTTCCTCTCCCTGTTTGAAATACCACTGTTGCCAGAAACTAAATTCTTGCTTTGTTTTTTTCCTCCTTGATTTATATGTTTATTGCCAGCAACTAACTTCATGAGATGTGAACATGCCAGGGCGGGAAGGGAAGGGAAGGGAGGGGAGGGGAGGGGAGGGTGTTTCTCCCCTGCTTACCTTAGTTTTTTTTTTTTTCTGTCAGATTTTTCCCTTGCTATTCTTAACCAGATTTTATTTCAAAATGAATATTACAACCAGTCTGCCCTAGTGAAAGCTGAATAGAAATGTTGTTAGCTTGTCGTTTTCTCCTTCCCATTCCCTCCCTCAGAGTTTGGTCTGCTTTTTCCCACTGCCTTCCCTGCCTTTTTTCCCTTTGCTTCTTCTCTTCCTCTGTCCTCATCTCTCTCTTCCCTTTTATCTCCTTCCTGTGTTTCTTTCTGAGAGGGTCTTTCTGTGTAGCCCAGGCTGGCTCACTCCTGTAATCTCAGCATTCTGGGAGCTGAGACAAGGATTGCCATGAGTTCAGGGCCAGCCTGGGGGCTACATAGTGAGACAGTGTCTCAAAAAAACAAAAAGAGTAAGATTAATTATAGTAATTTTTGTGTTAGCTTGTGTACCTGTGTAAAAGATCTCTAGAACCTTTTCGTCTTGCGAAATTGAAACTAAACCTACTGAATGAAGAGGAATTCCTTCTTTCCTCCACCTGTCTCTGGTAAGCAGTATTTTGGAGTTGACTATTTGACATACTGAGTCTAAGGAAATAATGCAGTTTTTGTCTTTTGTATTTGGCCTATTTCACTTAGTATAAAACCCTCAGGTTCATCTACATCATAGTACCTGTTGGGATTTCCCCCTTAGGGGGCTGGCTAGCATCCTGTTGTGTGCATATTCTGTGTTTTCCTTGTCCATCTGTCCTTGAATAGGCCTGCTGCTCCCTCCTCTTGCTTTTGTACATAATGCAGCACCAAACATGGGCCTACAAATATCTCTTTCACATATATGTGGGATTGTTCAACAATGTGGCTAGTCAGCTTTTAATTTTTGGAGATTCCTCCATGTTGTTTTCTGAAATGACCAAATCAATATGTTTTCCTACCAACAGTGCCCAAAGACTGTGCTTTCTCCATATCTTCACCAACATTTATTCTTTTCTTTTTATTCTATTGGCTGGTATTTATTCTGACTGGTACAAGATGGGATTGATTTGCATTTCTGATACTGAGGAATGGTGAACCTCTTCGTATGCTCGTTGGCCATTTGTGTATCTTATCAGACAAACGTCTATTGTAGACCTTTGCCCATTTTGTGATGCGATTATTTGTTGTTGATTTGTAGAGTTCTTTATGTATTATACATACTAATCTTTTATTGAATGTGTGGTTTGTCAGTATTTTTTCCTATTTCATGGATTGGCTTTTAACTTTTTTTCTTGTTCTCGTTGCCTTAAAAAGTGAAACTTAAGGTTGAAAAATGTCATTTTATAAAAAATTCTATCTGCTAAGGCAGTCTAGATGATTTCAGCCATTTGTGATTCCTCTTGAGATGATTTGCCTCCTTAGTCTACATGATAAAACAGTGGGCCTTCCCTTCTCTTTGCTCTTTCCCCTCCTGCGTGCTGGACCTCTGTGCTTGTAGCCCAGGGCACTTTGTCCATTTATCCTTACCTCCCTGCTAAACCAGCTTTTCTCTAATTCTTAGCCTTTTATTTCTCTTATGTGTTCTTAGCCATTTGTGTCCATATTTTCCTTACTATTTGGGCTATATTGTACTTTGAAACGCTATATTCACTAACAAAATATAGTATTAAGAGTAAACATCTTTAGGTGACATTTTTGCACATGTTGTGTGTCTCTGAGTGGCCTTCAGTACCTCCTTCATGGCATTTTTGTGTCTTCTCACTTTGAATACTTTGGTAATCAGTACTAAAACAGTGGTTTCAGACAAGCTATTTATTTGTATACCTTGGCTCATAAATATTGCATGTTTCATGTTGCAACTAGGCAAATGTAAACTCAGTTTTAAAAATTACATAGAAAAAAATGAATAAAAATTGCAGAGTGTGATCTTGACAAAGTTTTGGACTAGGAACTTAATGGACCAAATGTCAGCCACTGTATCTTGAGGTTTGTTAGAGCCACAGTGTTGTGGACATGGGTTAATGGTCCAATCATTAGGGCGGGAGGAGGAACTTCAACTTGCAAGGATCTGTTCTCAGCTAGAAGTAAGTATCACAGAATGCATCTTACACAGTGTTATTTCAAGGATTCAGTCCATAAACACCTGCTACGTTATACATACTTGAATTGGAAAGATTTTTGGTATGAACGGAGTCAGATAGGAGTAGACAGAAAAGGCTAAGAATTAGGAATAGAAATTGACTTGGCAAGGAGACAAAAATATATGTTCAACTCTTCTTAACCACAGAATATGTATTTTGTAAATAGAAGAGAGACTGGATTTTTCCTTCTTCAGTCCATATGTAAGAATGCCATGTACATAGAATGGGTGCTGTTGGTTAGGATTTTATTCTGCAGAGGATGTTGGACATACTGCTTTGTCATTATTTTCATAAGCACAAGTTCTTTGATGTTCTAGCAAAGTTAGTTATTTGTTTCTAATGTCTCCAGGTCTCAAAATAAAAATAAGTAAATAAAAAAAATATCGCAGTATCTAACAAAGTTAGTTATTTGTTTCTAATGTCTCCAGGTCTCAAAAAAAAAATCACAATATCTAATAAAGTTAGTTATTTATTTCTAATGTCTCCAGGTCTCATGAATCCAAGACTGGCCTGGATTTCTTTGTGGTGCAAAGAATGACCTTGAACTTCTGATCTCCCTGCTCTGACTTTCCAAATGCTAGGATTATAGGTGTGTGATATCAAGCTTGACTTATGCTTTGCTGGAGATCAGATTCAGGATTTCACGCATGTTAGGTAAGCATTATGCCAACTGAAACATACCACCAGCCCACTGCATTTTAGAATAGTTTCTTTGAATTTAGTTGAGAGGGACATAGGGCTAGGGTGACCATAATGAAGGGGACTTGCTTCTACTGAGTCAAAACAAAAACTATAAAAAAATTAAGATACAAACATTTTGCCTATGTGGGGCATTTATTAAAGGGATGACTAGCATTCCAGTTCCTTGTATACAGAGTGTGTCGTGTATGTGCCTCCCCATTACCATGGAAGAAAGTGTTCTAAGACCCCAGTTGATACACACATTGCTGTAGTCATGTTTAATTTATAAATAGGCACAGTAAGAAATTAACAACCAATAATACAGAACACTTGTAGCAATGCCCCATATTAGAAGACATAAAACTTATGAAGTATTTGTATTGAGATATTTGCTTGTCTGCTTGCTTGTTTGTTTGCTTGAGACAGGGTCTCATTCTATACTCAGAATGGCTAGGAACTCACTCTGTATCCCAGGCTGGTACACATTCCCATGTGGAACCCATGGGAATCCTCAACTTCAGTCTCACAAGTGCTGGGCTCACAGGTGTGAGCCTCCATGCCTGGCTGGGGATTTCCATTTGATGTTTCAGAGTATGGTTGTCCCTGGGCTCCTAAAACCTTGGAAAATGAGTCCCTGAGTAGTAGAGACTCCTGTATCAGCACCCCAGGCTTGATGCCCTAGGGTCTCAAAGCTCCAGTGAACTTTTCATCTTGTTGCCTTCTTATGAGTCTTTCAGGGTTGCTGTGTTTTCACTTAGGGGACGCAGTTCCAATGATCACAGCTTTCCCAGATTTATTCTGTTGGATATGGAGAGCAGTACAGATATCTTGTCTGTAATAAGAACATAACTTTGGGTTAAAATTTTTTAAATTTACAATTGCTGAGCAGTTTAGAGGGGCAGGAGCATGCTGCACTTTTTAGAAATGTTTTCTTTATGACTAATTAAAACCAAATTGGGCTCTGAGGGGACAAGGCCTCCCAGTTGCTTGGGTTTTCTGGTTGGGCTTGTATGGAGTTCTTTTAGTAATGTTACTGCTCGGAGCAGCAGCAAGAGCATTTCTAGAGCGTTTTCTATGTGTCTGGTTTCATTCTACATGCTTCTTCGTTCCCTTTAGAGAATGTGGTTAAGCCTTGGGAACAGGTGCTGGTGGCCGTCCGGCTTTACAAATGAAATGTAAGGCATGAGGGATGGAGGGTAACTGTCTTCTTGCCTCAAGACTCATTGTAAATATTTAGAGAAAAGAATGCTGGGCATGGAATCACATCTTAGTTCGAGATTTTGCTCCATTTTTCCTAGTTCTGAGACTGGGCAAGTCAGTTCACCTCTCTGGGATTGATAATGCCTCAAATATTTGTGAAAATGAAGTAAATATCTCTGAGAAGCCCAGGTGCTCTGGTGCTGCTGGTACTGAAACTGAATATTAGATGATTCTGGAAACTCTTTAACTCAGTGTTTCATAACGGAGATCAAACATGTCACTTATTTAGAGACACTATGATAAGATGACCACCCACAGACTCTGGGCCAGTTTGGACTGACAACAAGGACACTGCAGGGAATAGATGACGTGTGAGCTGCATAACCCTGCCAGGGAAGAAGCAAGCAACTGTGACCAACCTCTGCACTTGGACTCGAAGGCTGCTGTGGACTGAATGTTTGCATATGTCGGTGCTCTAATCCTTAGTGTGGTGATGTTTGGAGGGAAGGACTTTAGTGTATTAGTTATTTTTCTGTTGCTGTGTTTGATCATGAAGGCAACTTACAGAAGGAAGCGTTTATCTGGGTTTATGCTTCCAGGGGGATAAGAGTCCAGCACGGTGCAGTCATGGCAGCAAGTGGCAGGTGTGTTGGCAGGAGCAGGAAGCAGAATGTTCACATCTTGAACAGCAAACGTGAAACAGAGCAAATTGGAAGTGGGGCAAGGCCATGTACCCTCAAGCCCACCCCCAGTGACATACTTCCTTTAGCAAGGCTACACCTCCTAAAGCCTCCATGATCTCCCAGTGTCACCAACTGGGTGCAAACTGTTCAAGTACTTGAGCCTGTGAGAGACATTTTTCATTCAAACCACCATGGGAAGTAACTTAGGTCCTGAGGACTGAGCTCATGAGTAGTATTAGTGCCTCTGTATGTGTGTGCGTGTGCGTGTGTGTGTGTGTGTATTTGTGTGGATGCACACATGTTTACACATGCTTGTGGAGACTAGAGGTCAACCTCAAGTGATGTTCCTGAGGTGTTGGAGGTGTTGTCCACCTTGTTGTATTGAGACAGAGTCTCTAATTGACCTGGAGCTCCCTAAATAGGCCAGTCTGGTCAGTGAGCCCCAACAATCCACCTGTCTCAGCCTCTCCAACTGGGGATTATAAACATGTGCCACTGTACCTGGCCTTTTTTTTTTTTTTTTTTTTTATTAAATAAAACAAAACATGGGTTCTAGGGATTGAACTCAGGTCCTTATACTTAACAATTAAGCTAGTTAATACCTTTTTAAAGAAGAGATGGGGAATTGATGATCTCCCTGTCTTCCACATGAGTATATGGAAGAATAGTCTGTGAACCAGAAAGACTGCTTTCATCAGACTCTGAATCTGTTCTCCCTTCCATCTTGGTCTTCAGAGCTGTGAGAAGTTAGTGTCATTAAAGGCAATCTGTGGTGACTCTTGGTGACAGTGAGGAGAGATTTACAGGCTGTGCTGGGATGAGGAAATGGGAAATCCAGGTACAAATGGAGTCTGTGGGAACCGGAGAGCGAAGCAGCCAAAAAGGGACATTACTTTTTGGAGAAGTCCAGGGGTGTTTGAACAGAAAATTTGGATTAAGTGATGATGCTTTCTTTTCTTAGGTTGAGTGATGGTTGTAACTGTCTGAGTGGAGAGGGTGAGAAGTTTGGCCTTTGTGTGTGTTTATAAAATGAGCAAAAATCAGAGGGCAAGGCAGAATAACCAGATTTGCAACTCCAGTATATGTCACTGGTTAGTTAAGGTGCTTTTCATGCAAAGCGTATTTTAATAGTGATATTATAGAGTTTGACCTTCAAAGTAGCTCATTTGTAAGCAGTAATTCACTTTCTTGTGGAAGAGCCTCGCAGAGAAGCACTTATTAAATATTGGCTCTGTGAAAGTACTGTATGTCCCCTGGGTGGTCTGATCACTAGAGAAGTAATTTAACCTGGGGATAATTTAACCTGGGGGGTAACATTTGAGCAAAATTGGAGCAATGCTGTGATTTTTCACATTTGACCAGCAGTTTCTGAGGGTGAAGCTGAGGCTATGAGAATTCATATTCACAGTGATGGGATTTATTTGTGCCAAGTTTGGATTCATCAAATAGTCTTGCTCAAATTATTTAAAAAGGTTTTATTTTATGTACATGAATGTTCTGCATGTATGTAAGTGTACCTTATGAGTGCGATACCCATAGTGACCAGATGATGAGAGTGGGAAGAAGGTGTGATTATAGCTGGCCAGCATCATGGTTGGAGGATATTTCCAGTTAACACTCCACCCCTTCCTCTGGCTCTTACATTCTTTACGCCAACCTCTTCTGCAAAAGTCCCTGAGCCTTGGAGGGGTGGTAGGTGTGGGATGATCTTCCTCCTGTTGTGGCAAGGCGTGGTGCAGTGCTCTTAACCACTGAACCATCTCTGCAGCTCCTCATTCAGATTCTTTTCAGAACCAGTCTTCATTCTGGAGGGCTCCCTGGGGAGTCAGTCAGCTCTTCAGGTCATAGCTCACAGGAAGTCTGGGTGTCACACCTGCCTTGCCTGATGGTTGTAAATGGATTGCCCTGCCCACTGCTTCAGGAGTTCAGTGAAAATGAACATTTCAGAGTGAAGGCAACGGGACAGGTCCCTCTGGATTTAGCAGATTTCATTTATCCTGGTGTTACAGTCCTCTCCCAAACTTACTGTAGGTGATCGGTTTGAAAAGCTGAGACAGCCTCTTTCAATAAGTGTACTAGAAAACTGGATTCCCTCACAGCCTCGAAGTCCCATGTCACTGTCACTACTTCCCAGCTTTCCCTTTCCTGTCTTCTTTCTTCTTACTCTTTCAATCCACCATTTGTAGCCATCAACTGGAACTGCAGTTTTTTTGTCTTCTATACAAGAGATTTCATGCATTTATTTAATAATATGCTCTATGTGTTATTATTATTTTTCTATAGGAATAATAAGAAAAAATTGTTAAAACCTATTTTATTCACTTTGTTCAGTCATTATTAATTTCATTGCTACTTCAAAGCTAATTTAGTTTGTATGGGCGCATGTAATGCTTCTAAATTTAGAAGAAACATTTTGAACTATTAATTGGGAATGAAAAAAAAAAATCACCCTCAGGCTAACAGAGGAACAAGTGGCCATGGCCATTTCTCCTCTTGACATAAGGATATCATAATTAAAAAAAAAAAGATGGGAAGTTATACAAGAAATTTTAGATACAGTTTTCCCAAAGGAATTGCAGTCTGGCCTATCATAGGACATGGGCCTCTGTGGGATTGTCATGTCCACTGTGGACTCTGTCCATAAGCGAGGGCTCTAGATCTTGAGATCCTTCTTGGCTTAGTGTTCTGGACTGGTTGTGGCTGACGTGCTCGGTGGTTTGTCCTGTGGCTCCTTTCACCCATGTTGGCCCTTAGAGGACAATATGCCCTCCTCCCTCTAACCCTTTTGCTTCTCCTGATCAAGGTGCTTGTTCACACAGTCACTTTTTTGAAACAGTATGTAATGGGCTGGGTGTGGTAATACACACCTTTGATCCCAGCACTTGGGAGGCAGAGGCAGGCAGATCTCTGTGAGTTCAAGGCTAGCCTCGTTTACATAGTGAGAACAACAACAACAACAACAGAATAGTATATAATGGTTTTCAATGTTCAGATTTATTCATTTCCCATTCCTATTTCTACTTCATATCCTGATTTACCTCATATCCTGATTCTGTGCACCAAACACGCACCGTGCTTCTATGTCCTTCACAGAGTGGCATTCCACCTATCTTGTGCCAGTGGTTGGAGAAGGCGAATGAAGATGAACGGCATGTGGAGGGGCCCCTTAGATACTTGAGCTTCTGGAGAACTTGAGGTTTTAATTCTTTTCAGCCAACTTTTTGTGAAAAACAGAAGGTTTTTTTTTTTTTTTTTTTTTTTTGCTGACAATACTAACTTTTATCAAGTGCTTCCTAAATCCTGGCTCCTTTCTGGCAGTCAGTTCTGGATGAATGTACTTTGTCTTTTCCTGTTTATGGTGAGGGAGTTTAAAGTTTAGAGGGACTAAGGACCTCCTCAACATCATAAAGTTAGTGCTAAGGAACCCTTTTGCTAGATGACTTTGTTATAGGCGCAAATTTGCCCAAGTGGATCTACTTTACTTAGTGACATCAAATTGTGTGTGTAGGGGTGTGTGTGTGTGTGTGTGTGTGTCTGTGTGTGTGTGTGTGTGTGTGTGTCTGTGTCTGTGTCTGTAGTGCACAGGCACAGGTATAGGAGTCCACAGACAGCCTCAGCTGTTCCTTCTGTGTCCTTGTTTTCTGAGACAGCACCACTGGTCTGGAGCTGACCAGTGAGACTCAGGGATCTGTCTGTTTCTGTCCCTAGAGCTGGGATTATGAGCATGTACCACATGCCCAGCTTTTTACATGATCGTTGGGGATAAAATTTCAGATCCTGGTGCTCTCAAAGCAAGCACTTTACTTAGTTATTTTCCCCATCCAGTAATGTGAAATCTTAAATACAGGATCTTGATGTGGACTTACTGAGCTAGCCACTGTTGAAATGGTATGACACTTGCAGAGCGAATTTTGCTGCTGCTGTTTTGGAGAGAAAAGTTCTGTAAGGGGAGAGGGCAGAGAGAAGTAGAAAGTGCTGGAAAGGAGGCATTGTGTGCCTTGCCCAGCAATCTTAGGGAGGAGTTTTCCCTAGGGAGGCAGCACACCTCTGCTGATTCCACTGCCAGACAGGAGCAGTGGAGGCGGCCTTAAAGCTTAACGAGCTCAGGAAGTGACTGGCATTGACTTCCTTCAGTTGCTGGGCATTAGACAAATCAAAGCAGCTGTACTTCATGTATTTTGTTGTCTTTCTGTGCTTTGAAGTCTTTTTTGAGATAGGTTCTCATGTAGCCTAGGCTGGACTCAAATTCATTATATAGCTCTGGAAGGCCTTGAACTCCTGATTCTCTTGCCTCAATGAAGTCATTATCTTTTTCTTTAATTTTTTTGCATATTTTACATGTAACCCTAGTGTAAGAGCAAGTAAGAAAGCATAGCAATAAAGCGTTTGTTAAAACCAGATTTTTAGGCCGGAGAGATGGCTCAATGGTTAAGAGTGCACATTGCTTTTGCAGAGGACCCGAGTTCAGTTCCTAGCACACAGTTGGGATCTCCTGTGACTCTAGCTCCAGGGGGAATCCAACATCTGTGACCTGCATTCTGAAGGCACCTGCATTCACACACACACACAGACACACACACACACACACACACACATACACACTTTAAAATAATAAAAATAAATCTTAAAAAGCCCCAGATTCTTTTTTTTTTTTGTCTTTTTGAAACAGGCTCTCCTTGTAGCCCCAGCTGTCCTGGAACTCACTATGTAGACTATATGTAGACTATGCTGGTCTCGAACTCACAAAAATCTGCTTCCCTCTGCCTCCCAAGTGCTGGGATTAAAGGTGTGTGCCACCACGCCCAGCAAAACCCCAGATTCTTAAAGTTCA
>NW_008360329.1:3267727-3273046 GCF_000622305.1 Nannospalax galili | reverse complement strand
TATATATAAGAATTTATTTAAATAAATTATATTATTTATTTTTAAGTCACTGCGGCCAAAATGCTTGATAGAAGCAACTTAAATGAAGAAAAGTTTATTTAAACTGGCGGGTTGCAGAGTGTTTTAGTCTGTCAGGATGGGAAAGGCATGGTGGCAGGAGCTTGTAGTGGAGGCTCTTCACAGGCTGTGACCAGGAGGCAGACAGGCAGGAACCAGGGGCTCACCTATATATATATAAAATCCTCAAAGGCCCATGCTTAATGACCTCTCCCACCAGCTAGGCTTCCCTTCCTAAGGGTTCCACAGCCTCTCAAAGTAGAGTCACCAGCTGGGACCAAGAATTCAAAACATGCTGGGCCGGGTGTGGTGGCGCAGGGCTTTAATCACAGCATTTGGGAGGCAGAGGCAGGCGGATCTCTCTGTGAGTTCAAGGCCAGCCTGCTCTACACAGTGAGTTCCAGGACAGCTGGAGCTACAGGGAGACAAAAAAAAAAAAAAAAAAAAAAAAAAAAAAAGTGCTGGTGGGGGACATTTCAGATTCAAAGCACAACATTAAGTTATTTATTGGAATCTCAGGGCCCTTAGCACTCTTCTACATTTATTTGTTAGTATCCAAGACTCATTCTTGGTTTGGCGATAAATGTATACCAGGGTACAGATGTTCTATCAAAAGTATAAGCACATTCTAATGAAAGTCAAGCTTAGCTGAGACCTCATTTTCTTTATTCACTACATTCTTCTGCCCGTTTCTGCACACACCCTGTCAGATCAATGCTCAGATTCTTAGTCACAGGCCTTCACCTGAAACACAGGCTGCTTCCTTTGGCAGCCCTTCAAGATATCAGGTTTCCTGTGTTCAAAGGGAACCTGGGACCTGCTTGTGCCTGTCTGCTTTTAAGCAGGACATCTTTAGAGCTGGACTTGCCAGTCTGGGTTCGGGATCTTAAATGTAGTGGGTGTTCTTTTGTAGGATGGGTGTTGGGAAGGAAGGCTATTTTCATAACAGCATTTCATACCTGCCTTGGAGCTTTGGTGGTTTGCTTAGGCTCACAGGATCCCGTCAGTTAAATTGTGGGTAGGCCTAACTCCTCCATGCTCCTCCCTCTGCATGTGGTTGGCATCTCCTCCCCTTTCCTGGATCCTCTCTTCGCCCCTGGATGGGAAAAGATGAAGAGGGATTTACCTGCTCCTGAGGTAGGAAGCTACAAGGGGAGGTAAAGGCAGGTGTTTTTTTTTTGTTTTTGTTTTTTTCTTTCTTTGTTTCTCAAACTGTTAATGGCTGTTCAGAAATATTTTTGAGGGTGCCTCAAAAGCCCAAGCCCCAGGAAGCTGCTGGCCTCCCAGAGTTGCAGTATTCTTCTGTGAAGCAACAGAGAGGTTTTTATCGAAAGCTGCTTACGAAGTGCTGAGGCCTCATCTGAAAATACTGACACAAAGGCGGTTACATCTGGTGTCATTCTTTCTTTTAAAATTTTTTTTTATTTATTATTTTTATTTTATGTGTATACGTGTATTGCCTGTATGTAGGTAAGTGCACCCGTGCAATGCCCACAGAGGACTGAAGAGGCTGTTGGATCCCCTGGAACTGGAGTTACAGACAGTTGTTAGCTGCCATGTGGGTGCTGGGATTTGAACTTGGGTCTTCTGCGAGAACAGTCAGTGAACCATCTCTCCAGCCCCGTGGGTGGTGTCATACTTTTAACTCATTGCCTAACTCATGTAGGAATGGATATATCACACAATAATCATGTGGTTATATCTTACACCTTTCAAAAGACAAAACAGTACTGAATATATGGATCTAATTGACTTTGAATTCAGATGCATAAATCTGTGAAGCAGAGTAAGACCTTTCAATGGCAGTGGGGGGCAGTGGGACAGGTGAAGTTGGGTGAAAGGAAAAGGAACCACAGGAAAAAAGCACTGGTAGGTGTTAGGTTACTTCAGGTAGCTTTCATCCTAAGGGTCAAAGCTGAGGGAGTTTTCATTATTAAGCTGGTTCAGGTAGAATGGAATTTTGTGGTTTCCAGAAAAACTCAGGAACTCCCTGCTTTAAACTTCACTTTGATTATGTGACACTTAGGAAAAGTGATTCCATTTTGGTTTCGTTTGATCTATTGGGTCCTAGTGCAGGGACTCAGTCCAAAACAATGACTTCTCATAAATTTTGTTTAGCATCCTTTAAAAATCACTTGCACTGCTTTTCTCAAATTTTATTTATGTATTTATTTTAATTTTATGTATATGAGTGTTTTGCTTGCATGTATACCCATGTTGTGCAGTGCCCATGGAGGCCAGAAGAGGGTGTCAGATCCCCCTGGAACTGGAGTTATGGATAGTTGTTAGCTGCCATATGGGTGCTGGAATTTTAACCCTGATCCTCTGGAAGAACAGTTGGCTTAACCACTGAGCCATCTCTGTAGCCCCCTATTTTTCTCAAATTTGAAGTCTCTTCTCTACAGGTAAAGAATACTTTCTCAACTACTGTTGTTCCTGCCACACAGTTGTAGATCTTTCTTTTTATTCTTTTGGATAATTGGATATTCCTATTGTATGAAGCTATAATTATATGCCTTTTGCTACTTCCCTGGGAAAAGAAGCTTCTTAAATGGATACAACTAAAGATTTGGCCTAGTTAAAGGAAGTAGAAAGTTGCCTGAATACTGAGAAATGAGACCTGTATTTGCTTTCAGATTAAAAAAAGAAATTATTATTTTTTTCTATACGGTAGAGAAGCAAGACCCAGAAAGTTGAATGGGGCACAGCTGTTTCTTTGTAGTTCTACAGTGACTTTGAGCAGGGATTTTTGCTTGTATCAAAGTAAAGTGGGTGATGATGACCTTCCCATATCCAAGAGAAGAAAGGTTGGATCCCGAGTTGCTGACGTTCACAGCTCAGGAGTGAAAATGTGCTTTTATTCAGCTTTTCTCCCAGTGTAATTTGAACAGTTCTGGTTGCATACTACTAAACTTCCACCTGATCTTTATTAGAAAGTTACAGAAGGATATCTAGACTGTTCTAGAAATTGGCTTTTAAAGGGCAGGGATTGTTGCTCGGTTGGTAGGGTATTTATGTAGCATAAGGACTTGGGTTTGATTCCTAGCAGTGTATAAACCTGGTGTGGTGGTGCCTCAGCAGGAGGAGAAGAGGTTCATGGTTATCCTTGGATATATAGTGAGTTCGAAGCTAACTTGGGATACATAAAACCCAATTGAAAGAAAAAAAAAAGATGGGGGGACAGCTGGGGAGATCACTCAGTGGATAAAAACAGTGCTGCTGTTTCAAGGTTGAAGACTAGAGTTCAGATCTCTAGAACCTACGTAAAAACCAGGCAGGCATGGTGGCCTTCTGTAGTCTAAGCACTGGGGAGACAGAGACAAGGGATCCTGGTGACAAATTGGCTGGGGAGATCAGCTGCTGTTGGTGAGCTCCAGGTTCATTGAGAGACCTTGCCTCAGTCAATAAAGTAGACAGTGATTGAGGAAAAACCCAACGTCAACTTCAGGCCCTGACATAAAATGCCCATACACATAAACCTTCATACACACATGAATATACACCACATACATATGTACATGCATACAAGAAGACATTTTAGCAGTGGAAAATTCATCATCAGATTTATTTTATTTTTGGAGCTAGGGGTCTTGCTATATACCTCAGACTGGCCTGGAGTTTGTGGTGTTCATGCCCTTCCTCTTAAATGCTGTGATTATAGGCATGTGCCACCCCAATTGACAGGAAAGTTGCACGTCTTCATAAATGCTGTTTAATTTTAATCCCTGGCTTAGAACATAATTTATAGAAATTAGTAGATAAATTGATAGCTTGCCTCTTACAGTGATTTCTTTACCCACTATTAAGGTCATGAGTCTCATTACTTTTAGGTTTCAGCAAATTTTCTTTCAAAGTGGACTCTTCACTACACTTAAAACCTTTATTTTTATTTTCAGAAATTGGCAGTTAAGGTCTTTTGTACTTCTGGCTATGAAGTTAATGCAGAAAAAGTGTGTGTGTGTGTGTGTGTGTGTCTGTGTGTCTGTGTGTGTGTGTCTGTGTGGTGTTTCCAGGTCCTGCAGTGATTTACAGGCATGGTCCAGGCTTACAGGTGTCCTAGCCAGTCTTCTCTAAGGTTTGTTACTACATTCTCAAGCTCCTGCTCTTGTGGCCTTTGCCCTGCTGCCCCACTAAACAGCTTCCACAAGTGTAAGGATGGCAGCAGGGTCTGAGGGCCCAGCTGGTTGCTGCAGTGCATAGGGCTAAAGCTTCAATAAAACACAACAACAAAAGACTTTTAGGCTAGCTCTCCCCGAACAAGGCCTGCATTGTTCAGACTTCCCTCTGCTGTGGTTGCCAGCTGTCCTTCTTATTACAGTTGGCCATTTGTCATGCCCTCTCCTCAGAAGACTCCAGTAAGACCAGCTGAACTGTTGGGAATTAGGAGAGAAATCTTTACTGGATATGTTTTCATGATCCCCATTGCTCAGCACTCCTGGGCAACCTCCATCTCCCATCTATGAGCTTTTCATCTACCACATACATACAGCTAACCTCCCTATCACCTGTAGTATCACAAAGTAGTTACTTCTAACTCAGGAGCAATGCAGACTCTCCTTGTTTAAAAAGGGGGCTCTAAAAATATAGTTGGGGCCTGGAGAGATAGGTAAGCAGTTGCTGCTCTTGCAGAGGACCTTGGTTCAGTTCCCAGCACCCACATGGCAGTTAACAACTGTCAGTAACTCCAGTTCCAGAGGATCCGACACCCTTTTCTGACCTCCGCGGGCATTGCATGACATGAGTACACTTAGATACATGCAGACGATACACTCATACACATAAAATAAAATAATAAAATACAAAAAAATATAGTTGAAGCTGAGGGACCTCAGTTGAGCAGTCACCTCTTTGTAATCTCTGCCTGCCTGTGTGCACCAGGGCTCCCGAAGCATTAGGAACATCTGAGGGACACAAAGCCTGAAGTCTGACTCAGAGATCAGAGGTCAGGCCCGAGAATGTGCGTTTTGAATAAGTTTCCAGATGCTGCTGCTATTCAGGGACCACATTTGGTAACACTGCATATAGTTGATTTTGTGTGTGTGTGCACCTTTTTGTTCTTGTTGTTTGGTTTGGTTTCTTGTTACTTGAGAAAGAATCTCTGCATAGCCCTGCCTGACCTGGAACTTGCTGTGTAGACTTGGAGCAATCATACAGCCTTTGTTGCCTGAATTCTGAGATTTCAGATGTGCGCCACCATGTCTTGCTAGTGTGCTAGTGTGTGTGTGTGTGTGTGTGTGTGAGAGAGAGAGAGAGAGAGAGAGA
>NW_008360329.1:3262504-3267411 GCF_000622305.1 Nannospalax galili | reverse complement strand
ACCCCTAAGCCCCCCCCCCCCCAGCTCTTGTGTGCCTTTTCAGAGAGGCAAATGTTAGTTAGCATTCTTTTATTTTTCACCTGCTCTATATCACACAGAGTTCTCTGCAGACCAGTTCTTGCTGGCCGGTTTATTCTTCCTAACTGCTGGGTCGCATTCCAGAGTAGTAATGTGCCACAATTTAACTTCTTCTGATGGGCATTTTTTTCTTTCCAGTATTTTTTTTAATTGTTATTAAATATTACAGACCAATGCTTTACTGAACATCTTTGTACTTTTCTCCTGTATGCAAGCATTTTTGTCAAGGGTGATATGCAGAAGTGAAATTGCTGAACGTATGAAATTTTAATTTCATTTTTGGGCTGATAGATACAGATGCTGGCTTTCTGGTGCTCATACTGTAAAGCCGTAGGTGATTTGTCTTGTTTACCTTCCAATTTGGAGCTAACTCAGAAACATGAAATCAGAAAAATGTCCTGGCTAGATTCTTTAAAATATTCAATCTGTAATGGCCTTCAGACTGATGGCCAACATTTCTAAATTTTTTTCTTATATATTTTAAAAACAATGTTTTTTTTTTCCTCTACTAATAGTTCAGATAGATACGAACTATGCTTAGAAAGGGTGATTCATATAAATAAACTTCTAGAGGTTTTAGGTCCAAGTGGTTTTTGTTTTTATTTATTTTCCTCTTCTTTTTTGTGAGGGTTTTGTTCCATAGCCCAGGTTGGCCTCCAATTTGTGATTCTCTTGTTTCAGTCTCCTGAGTCCTCGGATTACAGGATTGCACTACCATGTCAGGTTTCTAGGTTTCCAGGTGCATTTTGAGACAGGGTCTCATGTAGCTAGGTAGACCTGGAACTTGCTATGTAACTGAGAATGATCTTGAACTGATCTTCTTTCCTCTCCCTGCCAAGTGCCTGGATTACAGGTGTGTGCCACCATGCCTTGATCTCCAACTATATTTTTAAAAATACTTTATTTATTATTTTTACTTTATGTGTATGAGTGTATTGCCTACATGTAGGTAAATGCACCCATGTGGTACAGTGCCCATGGCGGTCAGAAGAAGGCATCATATCCCCTGGAACTGGAGTTATGGACAGTTGTTAGTTGCCATATGGGTACTGGGAATTGAACCCGGGTTCTCTGCAAGAATAGCCAGTGCTCTTAACTGCTGAATCATCTCTCAAACCCTGTGAACTGTTTTGTTTTTCTTAATTTTATGTATATGAATGTTTTGCCTGCACATGTGTAAGTGTACCATGTGGGTGCAGTACTCCAGAGGCCAGAAGAGGGCATTTGATCCCTGCAACTGGAGTTGTCGTGTGGGGGCTAGAAGCATGTGGGGGAAGAGCAGCAAATGCTCTTAACTGCTGACCTATCTCTCTAGCCCCACCAGTTGTAATTTTTTTATGTGAAGTCAGCACTAGACTTTTCCAACCCAGATATTCTTAACCTCATGTCAAACTGCTGTTTTCCTTCTAAACCAGTTCTTCGTCTTTTAAATTTTTGTTTTTGTTAACCCTGACAGTGCTGTGCTACATGAGTTGGGCAGTTGTTAGGGAGGCCCAAAGTCTCAGGTGTGCTGCAGAGGGTCCAGTGGGCCTTCAGTTCTACCTCTAGTCAGTTCTGAATTTTCAGAATAATGGAATGGTAAACTAAAATTAGGGAGGGAGAGAGGGATGGAGGGAAGGAGAGAGAGAGAGAGAGATATATTGATTGTGCAGGGTTGTCAGCTTTTTGCCCATCTGTAGAACCAGCTCCCCCCAAACTTCCATTATTTTATTAAAAATTTATTTTGCTTTCTTTTTATTTTACATGTATGAGTGTTTTGTGTGCATGTATGTAGTGTACCATGTGTATAGTGCCTGCCGAGGTCAGAAGAAGGTGTTGGAGCCTGGAGCCTGTGGAATTAGAGTTAAGGACAGTGGTTAGCTGCTGTGTAGGTGCTGGTAACCAAACCCCCTTCCTCTGCAAGAGCATCCAGTACCCTTAACTACTGAACCATTTCTCTAGCTCCACTTATTTTAAACAAATAGGACAAACAAACCAGGGAAAATATATTTCATAATAAAAGACATTACTTTTACATTTAGTTTGAGGAAAAGAATTGTTTCTTCCTTTTGCCTCAGTGAAAATATTTAGTGTTGAATTGGCCAACTGCATAGAGGAGCAAGATGTGATGTCCTTGTAGGATACCCTAATTTGCCTCCTGTGTTCCTGTCTAATGCCTGCATGCTTGGACCCTGTAGCTTCTCTAAAGGAAGAAACATTGCAATTCTTAGAGTCCCACCTTCTGTCCTTGGAACACCTGCTGAGGGCTGACACCAAGGTCCTGTGGGAAGAGAGGCAGTGAAGATGCCCTTGAGGGTCAGCAGCTTCCAGATAGTCCTTCTGAAAATGCGTTCCACCTGTGTGGTGACAGCTGCCCTGCCCCCTTAAAGATCACTTGCCACCATAATCTTCACAGAGATTTTCTTCTTCTGGCCACATACTGAGCAAGATGAGTATCTTCCAGCTTCTCAGACGAATCTGATATCCACTTGCCTTTTCAGGCTGGACAGAGTGAAGAAAACAACCCAGATGTAAAGGGGTTGTTAGATTTTAAGTAGATGCTGCTTTGCCACATTAATTTTTTGCTTGTTTGTGTTTTGTTTTTTTGAGACAGGTCTTCTTATAGCCCCATCTGCCCTGGAATGTAACCAGGCTGGCCTGGATCTCACAGAGATCTACCTGCTTCTGCCTTTGCTGGGATTAAAGAGATGCACCGCCACACCCAGCTTTTTTGTTTGTTTTAATTTACTGGATCAGGTGCTAAGGTTGAAGCAACCAGAAAACTTTGAAATGGACACTGAATGCCTTGTAAGAAACTGACAAGAAATAAAGGCTATGTAAAAGGGACAGTCCAACACCTATCTGTCCATCCCATAGAACCAGGTGTAGACATCCCCTTTCTGAGCTTGTTTCAGAGAATCTGACAGGAGAGGTGTTTGTGAAGGAAGGATGAGGGCTCTGAACTGTGTGTACCTCCCATGACCTTCTCCCGGAAGCCTACTGTTCCAAAACCTAATAAATATTTAATGTAGGAGGAGGCATCTGCTAGGCTTGCTGCGTTGCTATGGAGAGGTGGCTCTGGTCTCAGCTGTGTGACAAAGGCAGGCTTTCAGGGACACAAGTGAGAGCAAAAGGTCACTCAATCTCAGCTTGAAGTGACTTCCTTGTTTCGGTGATGGTTGGTGGGTTTCTTTATGGTCTCCATGTCTAACATTTTTAATAGTTCAAGATTTTTTAAAATACTTGTTTTTTTAAATTTTGAATTTGACTTCAGCTCCAATTAGAAAACCACAACTGTGTATATTGATACAACTAAGGTGTAGATTACTGATTTTTTTCATGTTACTATGTAACTCTTTGTAGAAGGTGAAAATGAAATATTACCCTATTCGTCATATTACAGAACATTAAAAAACCTTTGCCTGACAAAGGTTGCTTTCATTTGAAGAAGCATGAGTGCTCTTCCTCATTCTGACTATACCCTTGAGCAATTTTTAATAAGGGTTTCAAAATTTGTCATGTATAATTCAAATTTTTAATTATTTTACATGTGCTGTACATGAAAAATCAACTAATAAATGAATTTGACTTCGGGGATGACTTAAAATGTTGATCTTTATATTTCACAAATATTATGGGATTGTATCATAAAAAAGTTTTTTAACTAAAAAATTTATCAGAGAAGAAACTTTCCTATGTTGTCTAGGCTTACCTCCAACTCCTGGGCTCAAGCCATCTTCCCATGTCAGCCTCCTGGGTGGCTGGGTACAGGTACACACAGCTGTACATAGCATAAAAGCATTTTTCTGAAAAGCAGTTGATTCTTTTGGTCTGCTTTGGTGCCAGTGCATTGGAGTGGGTATTAAAATCTTAGCATTTAACATACTTGTTTCATATTGAAATGGAACTGTCTAATTCTTGGGTGTTTTTAATGCTTTTTTGTTTTGTTTTGTTTTTATCTTCATAGTTTCCTGAGTAGGGTCATGTGATACTTAGAAAGTTGTAGAAATGTTAATCTAAACATTGAGAGTTTTGATTCATGAATTTAATGAAGAACATTCCAGATAAAAGTGGTACAGCGATGTCTTAGTGTCTGTTGCTGCATATGATTCCCCAACTTAGAAGCTCAAAAAAAACCCGCAAAGATGTCTTAGTTCACATGGTCTGTGTAGCTCAGGAGCCTGGGGCTGGCCAGCTCACTAGTTTTACCGTAGTCTTTTTTATGAGGTTTCAGCAGAGCTGTTGGCTGGGGCTTGAGTCTTCTAAGTCCCTGTGAGTCTGGAGGGATCAGTTCCATTAACTCTCGTGGATGCTTGCTGTTGGAGGGATCAGTTCCTTGTTCCCTGGGTCCTTTCCATAAGGGTTTTCACAATATGGCCTTCCTCAGAGTTGGTGATCAAAGAAAGAGAACCCAAGATGTGTTCTATTCTACTGGTCACATCAGTCAGGGCGCCTTAAAACTGTTTCTACTTGCTGGGCATGGTGGCACATGCCTTTAGTCCCACACAGAGGCAGAGGCAGGTGGCTCTCTGTGAGTTCAAGGCCAGCCTGGTCTACTTAGTGAGTTCCAGGACAGCTGGGGAGCTACAGGGAGACCCTGTCTCAAAAAGACCAAAAAAAGAGACAAAAACAAACAAAAACCTGTTTCTACTTGTCACCCCTTTTTGCCTGAGATGTTTTTATATGAGCCCATGTACATAAAATAGGCTTACAAACTGAATATTTACTGATAATAAATCAAAAGAAAAAAATTAAAAAAATTCTTTCATGTACATATCATTTTATCATTTATTGAAGGTGAAATCAAATTTGCATACTAATAAGATGATTGTAGGGCTGGAGAGATGGCT
>NW_008360329.1:3196381-3262346 GCF_000622305.1 Nannospalax galili | reverse complement strand
ATAATAAATGAAATAAAAAATAAAAATAATAAAATTAAGAAAAGGATGGTTGTGCTTGTATGGCTAACACAGTACAATCCAATGATAGACTAGTTTGATAATTATGTACTGAGGAATGATGGTAGGAAAATATTAAAATATTGTCTTTTTTTCCCCCAAAAGTCAACCATTATTTTTCTTTTCTAAAAATTTATTATTTTTGTTTTATGTCTATGAGTGTATTGCCTGCATGGGTGTAAGTGCACCCTGTCATGCAGTGCCTGCAGAGGTCAGAAGAGGGTGTTGGATTCCCCTAGAACTGGAGTTATGGATGATTGCTAGCCACCACGTGGGTACTGGCGATGGAACCCTGGTCCTCTGCAAGCAGCCAGTGCTCTTAACTGCTGAGCCAACTCTCTAGCCCCTCAACCATTATTTTTCTGTAAGAGTAGAAAACTGTGCAGTGAAACACTACAACTCAGAACATACATCTCAAATCTAAGCTGATGTGTTTCAGGAAGTGTTCGTGAATATTGTGTGGTATGGCAGCATGCAAGGTGCATATTTACATATTCAGATCCAAGGCTGCAGTGAAGTTGTGAGATGTTACATGGGGGAGTGCTGCCAGAAACTCCTTGGATTCATTATATGTTTGATTTTGAATGAAGTTTTGGTTATTGTGCATTCAGAAGCCTTTTACTAAGTTGTTTGGGACCCATACATTCAGTTACAGAATCCAATGTAGGGATGTGACCCACAGTTTAATAAGTTTTGACATGGGTTACCTTGGTACCATTTGGAAGGGACCTACTAGGTATGCATTGCAGGGATCCTTGGGGGTCACTGAGTTGATGTGGCTCGTAATGTTAGTGGGGAGCAGGTGCATAGTCCCTAGCTGGAATTAGGGATCAGGGGTGATATCTGGAAGATGAAACTGATGCTGACATATGTGTCATAAGTTCTGACTGTAGGCATGAACATGCCATGGAATTAACCTTCAAGTAGCTTGGTCTGGTAGGGGAGATACATTTTGTATATAACTGTGATCCAGTATGACCACAGAAGTATGCATTGCTAGTGTGACTATTCAGAGGTCACTGAGAGCTGGGGGAGGAGAGCCAGGCTTGTGGGTATGGGACTTTTGAAGGAAATACTCCACATGTTGCTTACATTGTTGTAGGATTTTTTTGGTGAAATCTGAAGTGACCCAATGCTAGTTGGTTTTGTAATTTCCACCCCTTCAAATTTTTTTTTTCCCCTGTTTTGGAGTGTTGGCTAGCAGTGTTTAGTGCAGCTAAGCCTTTTATTTAAATTATTGTTTAGAATTTACTACCACATGCAATCAATTCATATAAAAGTAGAGTACGTGTGTGTTTGTATGCAGATAGTGTGTAAAAGTAGAGTACATGTATGTGTTTGGGTGCAGGTGGTGTGCATCTGAGCCATTGTTAATTCTGAGTCGCGTGCCCTGTATTTTGGGGCACCTTAGCCATTGTTACTTAGGATGGATTACTTTTCAGTAGCTGGTTAATCGCCTTTAGGCTATTAACAGCTTAGAGACTAATAAGCAAACCCACTAAATACTAATTTATGCCTGAGAAAGAGTCAGTGTTCCTGGAAAAACTGAGCTGTTTTTTCAACAAGGTGGAGCCTGTCCCAGTGGGTCAGGTTATGTTAAGACTTGATGAGTCAGAAGGGATGTTATTTCAGGGACTATTATAATTAGAATTTTGCCTCATTTTAATTAAAAGATTCTAACTAACATACCTTTCCATTTGGAGGACCGCAGGTACCTTAGGAGGTTCTGTTCTTAACTTTGATGGTGACTCGGGAGAACCTAGGACTTGGGCTTTGGTTAAGGGCTCATGTCACCACCAAAGAGAAAGTATTTACAAAAGGCCAGGGACCAATGTCTGTGTGTCACAGCCCAGCCAGAACTGAAAAGATCTCCAGGGCGTATTGGAAAACAAAGGTGTGCATTGCTGTGCTGCAACCATGCAAACTTTCCTTTTCTTCTCACATAGAGATGAAATTGGAATTGTTCACTGGTAGTTCTGCACCTGCTCATTGATGTTGTAGGCTGGGAGAAACTGTCCAAATGCCCCCATCCCCCTGTTTATTGTTGGTTATTTTAGTAGCTGGGCTGAATTTTTCCCAAGGGTAAAGTTTACCTTTGTCCTTTAAGTTGCGTCTGCCCTATGGTGGGTGGATAATTATTAACTGTATTAATCTACACTGCATACCATACAGTTTTTAGATAACGTGGATGCTTATAGTTTTTAATGCTCTAAAAGTATGCTCATCTGAAATTCTGAAAAAAAGTTCCTTTTGTAAAATACACTGCCCTAAACCACACAGGGGTGCACGTTTCTTTTTAGTTTACTGAAAATGTTGCTAGAATCAGATTGTGGTGGTTAAATTGTGGTGATGGCTGCACCTCTCTGAAGATACTAGAAACCGCAAAGAATTGTACTCTTTTTAATCTTTTTTTTTTTTTTGGAGACAGAGTCTCACTATGTAACCCAAGGGATTCTTGAACTTGCAGCAATCCTCCTGCCTCATCTTCCCAAATAATGGGATGACGGGGAGCTACCATGCCTAGCAAATTGTGCTCAATGTTGTAGCATTAAAATTATGTCTGGATAAACCTATTACTAAAAAGCAAAATAAAACATCCTAAATACACAGTAAAAATTCCATCTCTCCCCTTCCTGTCTTTGTCTTAGACATGGCCATTATTCAGTACATATGGGTTATGAATGTTGACCAGTATTTTAGTCTGTTTTCTGAGAGTGATTATAATGAGGCTGGGAAGTCTTAAGAAGGTGCTGCCAGCCTGTGGGGAGAGCCTTGGGCTGCATCATCCCATGGTGGAAGGTGGAAGGGCAAGAGAGGACTGAACTGACTTTTATAACAAATCCACTGTTGTGACCTACCTGCCCATTCTTGTGCTAATGGAATTAGTGAATTTATTGCAGTAAATCACTCTTAAAATGATTACAATCTCTTCTTAGGCCCCACTTCCCGACATTGTTTGTTGTATTTGAGATTAAGTTCTCAGCACATGAGTTTGGGGATACATACTCAGACCATAGCAAGTAACATAGTTAAAATAGTCAGAGTGGTGTAAACAGATCAGGAGGGAAGTAGAGAGGTGGTGGGGGCAGGCGTAAGACTCCAGAAGGCTTGAGGGCCTGTGGCAGTGGTGATGGTGATGGTGGCTTAACAGGGACAAGATACCCCAGAAGCCAGTGCAGATCTGGGGGTGGGGTGGCTGCCAGTGAGTCTGGATGAAGGCCAGGTGGGAGTTTTGTATTAGAAAATTGGGTGCAGTAATATTTTATGATACAAATTCTAATTGCCCTGGCCTTCTGCATCAGGAAGTTGTTTCATGGCAGAGTGTGTATAAGGTTAGAAGATGGATACATTTGGGGGACGTGATGGAGAGGACGATGTGGAAAGCAAAAAGTTCTTTCCTTTTCAGCGTGCATGGCAGTAAGGTGATGGATAGGTAAGAAATGAGAGATGGCAGAAAGACAGGAGCAGGCCAGACTCTGGGCAGTTGTGTGCATTTACTTGCCAGCTTTGGGGAATATGGTGTTCAGCTAGCTTTTTGGGCTGGGATTTCATTTTTTTTTTCGTAGTACACACATGCGCGCGCGCACACACACACACACATTTTGTGACAGGGTCTTATGTAACTCAGGCTGTCCTTGAATTTGCTATATAACTGAGGATAACCTTGAGCTCCTGATCCTCTTGCCTTCTGAGTGCTAGGATCCAGGCGTGTACCCATGCTAGCTGTCTTTATTTTTGTTAGATCTCTACGCAGAGCACATTTTAGTCCCCCAGCTGTATGGAGCTGAGCACTGGTGTTTCATGTATCTAATGCTTTTTCAGATTTATAATTACAAAGCACAAGTTGAGTTCTCTGTGAGCACCTGCAGAAGCAGATGACGAAACCTTCTGAAGCTACATTTCCTCCTCTGAGGACAAACATATTCGCTTCCTGTCATGTTTTATGCTATATGGCTTCTGATAGGAGATTCTGCCACTTGGCATTTTATTGTCAAAACCAGATACCTTCTCAGTGTAGTCTTCTACTGAGAAATATTTAAATTCTCAAGGATCAGGCTGTCCCTTCCCTCAAAGGACAAGGCTGCCTAGAACTCTTCCAAGCTGTGAGTCCTGCTGTGAACACTTCCACCCAAATTACTTTTGTGTTTATGAAAAATAATTTAGATTCAAGGCAGATGAATTCAGACAGTAGTACAGAGAGGTATGCAATTAAAAGTCAAACTGTCTTTCCCTGAACTCAGGTTTTCTGTTATAATCAGCCTTGTGGGTGTTTTTCCAGAATTATCTAGGCAAATAATATATGCGACCTCCTGAAAAGCTAAAATGGAAACCAGTAGTAGACATTGCTTTGTACTTTGCTAGTTTTAATTCATATATATATATTTTTAGCACAAGTTATGGCCTCAAACTCGCTATGTAGCTGAGGATGTCCTTGAACTTCTGACCTTCCTCCCTCAACCTCTGGAGTGCTGGGATTACAGATGTGTACCATTACTTCTGGTTTATAGAGGAATAGGACCCAGAGCCTGTGCATGCTAGGCAAACTCTCCAACTGAGCTTCATCCCTAGCCCCCAATATGTATCTTGATCGTGTATTAGCACATAGCAATCTTTTTTTCAATAGGGCTTTAGCTATATAATTTTCTATAAATTATTGCTATGTAATTTGCCTTCCAATTCAGTTACTTTAAATGTAATCCATTGATTTTTAGTAAATTTGCAGAGTTGTGCAGCTATTAACCACAGTTTGGTTTTAGAATGTTTCTACCACCTAGAGCCCTCTACATCCCCACCCCAAGTCTACCACTAAATACATCTCTATGGATTGACTACTGTTCTTAACAGTGAGCAGTGGTCCATTTTATGGAGTACAAAAATGTATTTAACTGAGCTCTTTCCAAGTAAATTTAGGTTTTGCTGATGTTTTATTTTGTGGACTTCCTACTTCCTTTAAAGAAAGTTTGACAAGATTAGAATTATGCCTTTGGGCCACCCTTGCTGAGTGATAAGAGGGTTTTAGCTGAGTGGTGTGTGGATTTTCCACTCATCAGTGTGGGGAAGGAGAATTTTAGGGCCTGGGTAATCATCTGCATTGGAATGGGAACTGCCTCAGGTTGTCCTCAATGAGATGGAAATGCAAGCATTTAATATGTGTTTTATGGCTGTGGGTGAAGTAGAACTAAATATTTACACATGGTTGGGGCCATGGGGAATTTATGATTTTAGTTTTTGCTTTTATCTATAACCAGGAGGATTTCTGGTATGTCAGTGTTGAGGAATATGTCTTAGATGGAGTTTTAAACTGTTGGGACCTGTTTTTGGATTGTGAATGTCGAACTTTGTTTTCTTTCGGCTTGGCTTTTCAGACAGTGTTTCTTGTAGACAGGTTAGCCTTGAACCCCTGCTGTGTAGCCAGTGGATGGTCTTGAACTCTAGATCCTTCTGCATCCTTCTCCTGAGTACTGGGATTATAAGCATGCTCTACTATGCCTGCCTGGCTGACATTTTTTTTTTTTTTTTTTTTTAAACAAAACCAGGATCTTATTCTGTAGCCCTGGCTGGCCTGAAACTTGATAAGTAGATCATGCCAGCATCAAACTCACAGAGATCTGTGTGCCTCTGAGTGCTGGAATTAAAGGCATGTGCCACCATGACTGGCTGACCAACTTTTTTTTTTTTTTTTTTTTTTTTAAAGAATAAGTTTTAAACAGTGTAATAATAAAATGCTGTGCATGCTATTGTAGTAGACACTCTTTTCAGAACCTTCAGTTTTAATTATCAGTGTGTGTGTATAGATATATAAATTGACAAATTTCAGTCAAAGGATCCAACCAGGTGTACTCTGTTGTGAGCCCGTAGAGAGAACAGACCGGGATTTGGTAGTTCATTGAGATAAAAATTTGCTGGGGTTGACTGGGGAAGTGAGCTAGTTGATCTAGGGAAGTGAAAAGGGAAAATGAAACTTCCTGTGGGGCCACTTTTCTCTGTCAAAATAATTATTTTAAATGTTCTAAGCAGGAGGCTTTGAGTGGGTTAATTAGCTTATGAACTGTTCTATTTGTGTGTGTGTGTGTGTGTTCATACATGTGGGTGTGTGGGTGTGTGTCTCTGTGTGTGTATGTACATATGGAGGCTTGAAGTTGATCTCAGCTGCCTGAACTCTGGTCATGCTTGTGTGGCAAGTGCCTTATCCATCTCCCCAGTCCTACCTTTAGCACTTTTGACAACAGTATGGACATTTCAACTGGGGATGCTTTAGAAAGATTAAAGTCATTGGATTTTGCTGATTGAAGCGACAGGAAGGGCTGAAGGGCTGTCTGTACTTGTCTCATCCCATGTGTGTGTCCCTCCTGTTATACCTCCGTGTAGTACACATGTACCTGAATACACGTCCTGAAGGAGAATTCATGAACTCTTGCATCCCAGATTTTCCTGAACGTCTTCATATTGGAGACCTCAGGCTTCATGTGTCAGGTCTCTCTAGATGGGGCAACTGTTATTTATTAACTGTTATTTATAACTGGTAGTTATTGTCAACATAAAAGCATAGTTCTCACTGAAAAGAGAATAAGAAATGGTGATTCTAGAGCCAAATATGAGTGACTATGGCCCAGGAACACATTCAGTTTACCTCAAATACTGTGTTCCATCATGGTAACAGTTTCATGAAGTTTTTATAGTAACAGAATAAAGTTACAAATGAAGGCACTTCTAAAATACATTGGTGGGAATATCAGGTAGGTGGGTTATAGCAAAGCAAGGAAGTCTCTCCTTGCTCTCTGATGACAGTCCTTAGACTTTGGGTTAGTTGAAACTAGGTTCTGTATATTCCAAAAGGATTTTACTTAACAGCTACAAGGATGTTAGGTAACACAGAGGTGGGCAATAAATGGCTACGTAGAGGACCAAGGTAGTCCAAGACAATTTGGCTCCCAACCTGTCCAATAGCATTCCAGCTTTCCACAAGTCACAGACGGTTTAATCAGTCAGCCTTGAATGGTGTTTAACACAGGTGTAGCTCTTTTTTTCTGAGGACTTCAGTTCACATTATCTATGGATACGTAAAATATTATCTCAAAATTCAGCAACTTAAGACAATAAATGATCTCAGCAGTAAGTCAGGAATCTTAATAGTCTGGCTCTGGGTTTCTCTTGACACTACAGTCAAGTTGTCAAGTTAGAGCTCAAGTTATACAAGGGCTTAATGAGGTGAAGAATCCATTTTTAGTGGCTCACTCACATAGTCGTTGGCTGGAGGCCCTACTTCCTCACTGTGCGGTCCTTTACAGGGAATTGCTTGAGCATTTGCATGGTACTCTCGAATTGAGATGAGCTGGGAAAGGCAGGTGCAAGAGTGTCTTTTATGACCTAATTTTGGAAGTGACAAATAATCATTTTTCTTCATTTGATTGGTAACACAGGCCAACCCCAGTACAGTGTGGGAGGATCTGTATAAGGGTGTGAAGCCCAGCGGATGGGATCACTGATGCCTTCCTCAATTTCTTTCCACATTTTTTTTTTTTAAATTTATTTATTTTTATTTTATGTGTGTGAATCTTTTGCCTGCATGTATGGAAGTGCACCATGTCAATGTAATCCTATGGAGGGCAGAAGGTGTCAGATCCCCTGAAACTGGAATTTCAGGTGGTTGTTAGTAGGAACTGAACTTGGGTCCTCTGCAGGAGCAGCCAGTGCTCTTAAGCACTGAGCCATCTCTCCAGCCCCTCCACATTATTTTTTGAGACAAGGTATCTCTGAACCTGGAGCTGTATGGATTCACCTGTCTCTGCCTTCCCAGTTCTGGAATTACAGTCTTATATCACTACTTCTGGCTTTTTAAATAAATAAAAAATTTTTTGTTATTTTTATTTTATATATATGAGTGTACTGCCTGCATGTATGTTAGTGCACCTGTGTCATGGTGTCATGCAATTCCTAAGGAGGTCAGAAGAGGGTGTCAGATCCCTTGGACAGTTGTGGATCCTGGGAATTGAACCTGGGTCCTCTGCAAGAGCAGCCAGTACTCTTAACTGCTGAGTCATTTCTCCAGCTCCTGTTTCTGGCTCTTTACCTGGGTGCTGAGGATCCAAACTCAATTCCTCATATTTGCCCTGTGTTCTAGTTTGGATTCTTTATTGCTGTAGTAAAACAATGACCAAAAGCAACTTGGGGGAGGAAAGGGTTTATTTGGCTTATGTGTCTGAATCACAGTTTATCATCAAGGGAGGCTAAGGCAGGGACCTGGAGGTAATAACTGAAGCAGAGACCGTGGGCAAATGTGGCTTACTGGCTTGCTTTCCCTGGCTTGCGCAACTATCTTTCTTTACAGCCCAGACCCACCTGCCCAGGGATGGTATTGTCCACAGGGATCTGTGTCCTCCTACATCAATTAGCAATTAAGAAAATGCCTCACAGACATGACCACAGGCTAGTCTGATGGAGGAAATTCCTCAGCTGAGATGCCCTCTTTTCAGGTGTCTAGTTTTGTGTCAAGTTGACAAAATGAATAAACTAGCACTTTATTCATTGAGTCATGTCTGCAGCCCCCCCCAAATACCTTCTTTAAATCTTTTTTTAAAAAAATTATTTTTATTTTGTATGTATTGCCACATGTAGGTATGTACACCCATATTGTGCAATGCCCATGAGATCAGAAGAGGGTGTCAGATCTCTTGGAACTAAAGTTACCCACAGCTACCATGTTGATGCTGGAAAAATTGAACCTGGATTCTCTGCAAGAGCAGCCAGTATTCTTAACTACTGAGCCATCTCTCCAGCCTCCAAATACTTTCATTATATTCTTATCCTATAAACTTTTCTATTTAAAGTTTTTTTAAAAAAATGTTTTTTAGATGTTTTGCCTAAACACATACATTATTAGCCTAGACCTCCACAGGGTCAAGGAAATCAGTGGTCTTGTTCTCCACCTTGACCTCTCGTCTCACTGAATTGTTTTCATGGGCAATAACATGCACTACAGCAAGAACATAAATGAGTAACAGAGTTGTCTGCTGCCATTATGAATAGTGTTTTGTACCTCACATAAATGTGAACATTTATGTCACAGGCAGCAGCACATTTACGTTCATTTATGCCTATATCACAACAGAAATGCATGCTTTGTGCTATGATGTCATTAGGTGACAAGAACTTTTCAGCTCCATTATAGTCTCACAGAGATTCATTATCTCTTTATGTGGTGCATTGTTGACTGAAGAGTTTTGATCCTTCAGCTGATCCTCCATGTCTCAGACTAGTCATGAGTTTTTGACATAGCAGCTCTCCAGATGGAAATGATGGTCCCCCTAACTTACTTGGCTTGGACATGTAAAACTAGGGTTGGGTGGTGTTAACTCATTCTTCTGGCATTGGGAGAAAATAAATAACGCTAAAAGGAGACTGAACCATTGTATTGTGCCTTACAGTAACCTTGCTGCCAACAGTCTCTTAAGATTTTGATGTGGATAGCAGAAAGGTATGGTAGGCCCTCAGAAATGTGCTTGTTAGAACATTTGGGATGGTTGCTCTGTGTTTTAGATGAGGAAACAGTGTAGGATGCTGACACTGATTGTAGGGCAAAGCAGCCATCATGCAAAGGAGGTGTTCTTCCTGAAGGTTATTCCACAGCCTTTTGGCTTCCTCTAGAAGCACGCTGGCGGTGCTGTTCTTAGGCCTTACTGCCTGCTTACTGGGTTAATCTCTTGGGGGGGTACAGTCTGTAGATATGGTAAAAGAGAGGCTTCTCCATGCTCACACCATCTTCCTTCACAGTGCCACCTGCTCCTGGGCTGGCTCTCAGCTTCCTTATTTATTTCTATAGTTTTCTATATTTCCCTGGCCTGGGAAGCTTAAGTAACCTGCTGTGATTTGAAGAGCTAGGAAAAGTTCTAGGTGGAGGACAGGGTACAGAGGGGACACTGGCAGTGCTTCCTTCATAGGTGGGCCCCTTGTCCCCCAGCTCTAGATAGAAACATTATGCAGATGTTGAATATCATGAAGGCTGGGGCCTACACTGTATGAGGGACTTTTCCTTAGCCATGAGTCTGAGGTAGCTGTTGCTCTCATGCCTGCCACTCAGAATTATCAAGAGATGCTGCTGAGTTGGTGACAGTAACGACTCTGGAGACTCCAAGGTAATATGCAAACATTTTCTTTTGGTGGCCAAGCATTTTCCCCTTAGGAAGATTAACTCAAAGGCCTCTCTCCTCTACCCCTTTAGGGACAATTCTCTTACAGCCATGCACAGTCATGCAGTGTTCACCAGTGGGATGCATTGTGAGAAATGTCAGGTGAGTCATGTAGTTTCATGACTGTGTGAATTACAGTGTGTACTTTCACAAACTCAGACAGCTACAGTGCCACTCATAATCTTAAGAGGCTGGCACTGTTGGCTGATTCGTCATTACATGGCACATGATTCTGTTTGAATGATTGTAGCATTCTTGTAGGATTGCAGTAAACATCAAGGGAGACAAACTCATAAACATAAAACGCTCTGCCTGGTATGTCATACACACGCAGTTAGTAGCTGCTGTTGTTGTTTCTAAATAGAACAAACATGAAATAAAATTGATTGGAAGAATTCCCACTGTTCTCTCTCTCTCTCTTTCTCTCTCTTTCTGTGTGTGTGTGTGTGTGTGTATTTGTGTGTGTGTTATATACATGTGTGTACATGTGTATGCTGTTCCACTTACCATGCAAACACTTGTGGAGACCACAGGTTGATATCAAGTGTCTTTTTCTATCACTCTTCAGCTTATTTTTCGAGACAAGGTCTCTCACTGGAGCTTGCCATTTTAACTAGGTTAGCTGGCCATTGAATCGTGTTGTGCCGCACCCTCACCCACCCCCTCAGGACCTTTCTCTTTCTCTGCTCCCCATCCCCCCACTGGGGTCACTGATATGTGCTATCATGTCCAGCTTTTTTTGTGGATGTTGGGGATCTGAACTCAGGTACTTGAGTTTGTACAGCAAGTACTTTACCCAATGAGCCGTCTTCCCAGGCCTCCAGAGCCACTGCTCTTAAGCCAAGAATTAGGGCTTGCCCTGTCTGCCTTGTCATTGTCTGCATACAGTATGGTATATGGGGAAGCAGCTCTTGTTTGTTAGTTCCTATGTTTAGGTGACTTCCTCAGTCTGAGTTTCTGCTTTGACTTCTGGTCTTCCATCTTTCATCTTATGACATGACATGACACAATAGAAACTTAAGTCCTTAAAAAAAAAAGTGACTTGGGGGCTGGAGAGGTGGCTCAGTGGTTAAGAACACTGACTTCTTATGGAAGACCTGGGTTCGAATCCCAGCCCCCACATGGCAGCTAACAACTGTCTCGCTAATAATAGCAATTAATAAAGAATAATTATTGATGTCAGGTCTCCAGAAAGAAATAATGAAGAGGACTGAATCTAAGTCACTGGAGTAGGCTAAAGGTAAACATTTGTGACCTTTTGTCAATAATTAGGTGCTGGAGACATGGCTCAGAGGTTAAGAACACTGACTGTTCTTGCAGAACAACCAGGTTCGAATCCCAGCACCCACATAGCAGCTAATAACTGTCTGTAACGCCAGTCCCAGGGGATCCGATAGCCTCTTCTGTCCTCCATGGGCATTGCACGACACAGGTGCACTTACCTACTTGCAGGCAATGCACGCATACACATAAAATAAAAATAATAAATAAAATATTTTAAAAAGGTGACTGTTAGCTCTTCTTTGCTTCATACTGACTGTCCTCCCTCTTCTTGCCCAACTTCTCAAGATACTTAGCAATCATTTAAAATAGCATTAGTCCCAGTTTTCTAACTTGGAAACTCCAAGTTAGGAAATTGGGACAGTTTCTGCTGTGCTCCACTAGAGCCGAAGAGGTGATTTAGTCTGGACCTGAGGTATAGTAGAAGGAATAGAAAGAAGTAGAGTGGAAGGAGGCTGAGGGAGGGATTGACAGTGTTTTGCTGAATTAGTGGATGTGTTAAACAAGTACAAAGAAGTACAGAACAGTGGGTGGTTGGAGAAAGGCAGGGTAGGTACTATGAATACGAAAGCAGAAGGAGTCAGAAAGATGGCTCATCAGGTAAAGACTTGCAAGCCTAACACTCTGGGTTCAATCCAAGGAACCCACAGAGCAGAAGGAGAGAACACGCACACCACACACACACACACACACACACACACACACACACACACACACACACCAGTAAATAAAATAAAAGAAAGCAGATAGAACACAAATGTTACATGGGATATGACCTTTAGGTGGCCACAGTGCTCCTTGCTCCCATCCTTGGACCCTCCTGAGGGTCAATCAGAGGATGTAAAGTTCATGTAGGTTACACTGAGTGGTTTCAGGGAGAATGAGTTGTAGTTTCTGGCTGAAAGATAAAGGGAACAGCCAAACATTGTTGAACACCAAGGACTGGTGATTTTTTTTTTTAATTTTAATTTTATGTATAGGAATATATTGCCTGCATGTGTGTAAGTGCATCCATGTTGTGCAGTGCTCACAGAAGTCAGAAGAGGGTGTCAGATTCCTTGGAACTGGAATTATGGATGGTTGTTACTGCCATGTGGGTGCTGGGAACTGAATCTGAGTCCTGTGTAAGAACAGCTTAACTCTTAACTGCTGAGCCATCTCTCCAGCCCTGAGGACTGGTGATTCTTTTGAATGTCATACTTATTCCTAGTGGCAACTGTATAAAGTATGTGTGGGTACTACAGTTTTAAAAATTTAGGAAAAAGGGCTAGAGTGTCAGGTGACCTGTCCAAGGTTGCAAACTTGGGAGGTGCTGAAGCTGAGGTTAGAACTCTACATTTATCAGTGAATGCCATCACGGAAGGGTGTTATGGCTGGTGAATTGCTGGAGTCTGAGAACTACAGAGGATGTACTCAGAAGTGACATGAGGACTTCTGTTAATTTACCTCCAGGCAATCTTTTGTATTTCTTTTTTTCTAGCCCTTAAAGGTGGTCCTCCTGTAGTACTGTACCTCACAGACTCCCTCAGGCAGGAGACTTGTGTATTTCTCTTTCAGTCAATAGATGGTAGAGAATAGAAAATAGGAATCTCTGTTCAGGTCCCCATCCCTAAAAACTTCTAGGCTCCATCAACAACTGCTTGGCAGCCCTCTCAGCCTCAGCCTGATGCGTGGCAAACCCAAGAGGACTAGTCTTGCTAGCCATCAGCTTCTGTGTTGTGCCACTCTGGATGAGAGAGAGTAGTTTGCAGACATTTGCCTGTAGAAACCTATCTTTTCCCTTACAAATGAGAGCAGCCCTAATTTCCTGTAGTGGATTCTGGAATGTTACCATGTCCTGAACGATTGGTAGTTATAGAAAGAGTTCATTCTGTGGCAACTGAAGGAAATAGATGCTTAATGTCCTGGGCTGATTGATGAGGAACTTGAGACTCAGAGAGTCTAGGTGTCACCACTTCACACATCTAGTAAGTGGTGGGACAGTTTTGCATCACTGATTTTTCTGATTTTATGGCTGCGTTCTTAAGTAAAGGATGCCAAATTTCTTGTTTGTGCAAAAACCTCTCTAAACAAAGCCTCTTCTGTGTCTAGGCTAGCTAATATTTGGTTTTCATAGTTTCCATATGGAATGGCTGTAAGGGGAAGGATGGCTGAGATGGCCAATGGGCCTCTGGTCTATTAAAAAGAGGAGTCTTCTCATAGGTGTTACAATAGGGTACCCAGTACCGTGGAAAACTAAGTTGCCATGTCTCTATGTTGGTAAAGATGGAGAAAGGGAACTGATTAACAGTGGTACAGGGATTCTAGCTATAATTGTAGCAGTTATGCATGCTATAGCTGGAGTTAGGGGTAGGAGTGAAGGAACTAGGAATCATTGGTCGTTTGAAGACATCTGTGTATTAGGTGATACCAGATTAGTACTAAAACAGGAAAGGGAACCTGTATTACTTGGTATACCATTTAGTATTTGAGGGCATACACTGTGCTAGGTACTTTGCTGTGAAGAGTGTACACTGTGATTATTAAAGGAGATTTATCCAAAAAGGAGTTCATCAATTTCAAAGAGACATCTACCAGTCAGGGGAATGGAGTCCTTGGGAGTGACTGGGGGGGTCACTTGGGGGTCAGCTGTTTCCCTTCTGGTAGGTAAACAGGTCTGAAAAGCTTAAGTACTTTCTACTGGTCTCAACACCAAGCTTTCTCCTCAGCTGTTCTTTCCTGTTTGTCTACATGAACTCTTGAGTAATGTTATTATGGCTTCAGATACCATTCAGTCAAAACTCCTGAAGGCAAGACTTCATCTCCACCCCATTTTAACATTTTTTAGAAGATATTATGTGTGTAGGAAAAACAAAGAAACAAAAACCAAACAAAAAACCCCACCAAAACTCCAAGGACTTGAGAAGTCTGGAAAAAGTATTTTCTTCCTAGATCTCTTTTGTTTAAAAATATGTTTTAAGCATTTAGGTTAAATGATCATTTCTTTCTTTCTTTTTCTTTCTTTCTTAAATGACCATTTCTTATGAATGGTACAAACAATTTAAGTATCCTAAAATTGTTTTTTTCATTAGCAGAACCATTGGAATCAGATATTTCACTTGCTCCCTTTTATTCAGTCCAGGACCCCAGCCCGTGGAGTGGTGTTGCTCACATTTAGAGTGAGTCATCCCGCCTCAATCTAATCTAGAAAATTCCTCACAAATATGACCAGAGATTTGTTTCTTTGGTACTACTAAATCCCATCAATCAAGATTAACCATCACAGCCACAACAACCATTAAGATCATTTTGGGCATGAAGCATGATGTGAGATTTCCTACCCTCTAAGCGTTACGTTGGTGCTCAAAAAGTTTCTGGTTTTGTAGGATTTCTGCTTGTTGGATTAGGGATTCTTAGCCTGTCTGCGTGGGTCTCGTCTGTCTGTTCTAAACTTAAAGAGCTTTTCTAAGTCCTGATTTTAGCCACAGCCTCCACCTCCTCTCAGCAGAGGCTGCAGCTTTCTGTCACTGCACAGTTCCTGGCCAGCTGGGTGTGACTGCCTGTGATAGTTCAACACTCCTTTGTCTAGAAAAAAAACAAAGATCCAGATGTTTGACCTGAAGAAATCGAAAAAGACAAAAGAAATAAACTATCATAAACTTTGTCACTGAGATTCGTAGACACAAAGGTACAATATTTCATCTGTTTTAAGATACCATCAATTGTAAGCTATACCACTACTAAGAAAAAAAAAAGATTGCTAATTAAACTGTGGCATACCATAAAAACAAACAACCACAAAATCCCCGCAAATTTGACATAGGGATCCAGCTATGTGACATGCCCATGCCCCTCCTCTGGCCATTGGTCCCCCTGGTGCTGTCTCCCATATTGCGTCCTTTCTGTCTCCCATATTGCGTCCTTTCTGTCCTCTGCCAGTCTTCACCTCCTTACCTTGGCTACAGTCTGCACAAGTGACCATGCTTCTTCTGACTTTGTGATGTGTGGTTGCTGGTCGCCTCAGTCACCTCCTGCTCACTGTTATCTTTCTTTGTCTCACATTTCTGTGGCAGTTGATGCTGTCACCCATTCCTTTTCTCGAACCCCATCGTCACATCTTCTCAGATATGGAACTCCCTCAAGTGTTCTTCCTGCCTATGTTAACAGTTCTTAATGCTCTGTTCTCTGCCCGTCCTCTCGATGCACTTGTGTCCCCAGCTCCCTGTGCATCGTCTTGTCTTTGCTCCCTACGCATGCTCTTTCTAGAACTCTTAGGTGTATCACACTTTGAGCTGCTTTTCTGTGCTCCTGATTTACAAAGCTGTGTTTTGGCCTGCCTATCAGCATCACAATCTAATTTTCTTTTTTTAAATTTTATTTATTGCCTTTATTTTATGTGTATGAGTGTATTGCCTGCATGTGTGTAAGTGAACCCATGTCATGCAATGCCTATGGAAGTCAGAACAGGGCCTTGAGTTCTCCTGGAACTGGAGTTATGAACAGTTGTTAACAACCATGTGGGTGCTGGGAATCGAACTCAGGTCCTCTGCAAGAGCAGTCAGTGCTCTTAACTGCTGAGCCATCTCTCCAGCCCCTACAATCTAATTTTCAACTGCTCTTTACAACCTTATCTACTTGCATAACGCATCAGTTTGACCAAAATGGAGTTTCGTTTTCTTTAAACCTATTCAATTTCCTGTGTTGGCTCTGTCTTGAGATTCATCCTTCCCTTGCCCTTTCCCCCTCCATGCAGTCATTCAGTCAGGCCTAGACCTCAGCATCTATGTTCTATCACAAGCTACCACAGTCCTCACCCAGGATCTCAGCCTCTTGAGGACACCCTACAAATCTACCTTGCTTCTCTGCCTCTAGGCTTGGCCTTGTCACACTAGTCCTCCACAGTCACCAGAGGGACTCATCTGAGAGGCAGATGTGAGGTGTCACTTTTCTACTTCCATGTCCCCAACATCTGCCACCTTCCCTCCCATTTCCACTGCCTTTTGCCTTGAGCATCCCTTTGCCCTCTGCATGCTGAGCTTGCCTTCCTTCTGTGCTTTGCTGCTGGCCTGATCATGTGCAGACTTGTCTTGACTGATGTTGGGCAAACTTCAGCATCCTCAGCCTGCCTGGGAAGGTTCTTGAAGCCTTATTCCTAACCTAGTTAATTTACTCCTTGCCTTTAGGATGGCCACAACCCTGCTTGCTGCTGACCTTTAGGCTGAATGCTGCTTCTGGTTCAGTGCCTTATTTTTTCTTGGTTTCCAACTTGGTTTAACCCTCCCTCCATCTTTTTGTCCTTTCTGTGTTCTCAGCACAGTCGGCTGTATAGCACAGCTGGCCTCCTACTCACCATCTTCCAATCTCAGCTTCCCCAGTGGTGGGATTATAGATGTGCTCACCATAGTTGGCCCTTGTTTTTCTTTGAGATGCAATGTGTCACAATAGAGAATGTCTTTGTCATGGTGTAAGACCTGATTCCCAAGTCTCATGAAAGAAATCTTGTAGTTTTAGTTAAATTGATGATTTGATTTAGTGGTCTCACCTATAAAATCAAGAGTTTTCCACCCCCCTGTATTTTTTTTAAAGTTTCATTTTCTTCTTCTTTTTTTATTTATTATTTTTATTTTATGTGTATGAGTGTATTGCCTGCTTGCATGTGAGTGCACCCGTGTCGTGCAGTGCTGCGGAGGTCAGAAGAGGGCTTCGGATTCCCCTGGAACCAGAGTTAAGGATGGTTCATAGCCACCATGTGGGTGCTGGGAATTGAACCCTGGTCCTCTGCAAGAGCAGTCAGTGCTCTTAACCGCTGAGCCATCTCTCCAGCACCCCTCTATTTTTTAAGGCACGAGATAAGTATATTGAAATAAAAGGTTGTAAAGTTGAAGTAATGATGATTGGCAGGATTCCTCTTTCATTAAGTATATGATTAGTGATAATGGGTAAAGAAACTGCATCTTCTTTTATTCTCCCACCAGAGGTATTGCTAAATTTACTACAGTCTTTTCTAAGTTTTTTGTGAACATCGTACATGAGTTTTTGTACCATTTCCATCCCTCCCAGTTGCCCTCCACCTCCTCCCACATCCACTGTGTCTTCTTACCTATATGCTAAGCACTCAACAGGAAGTCAGTGAAAAATCTTCCAGTGAATGAGAGAAGGATCAAAGCCAACTGGAGCCCTGGTCTGTAAACCAGGCTGGCTGAGTGCAAGAGGAGAGAGACCTCTGCAGGTTTAGCTTCCTGAACACAGCCCTGTTCAGCCTGGGCTTGGACTGTTTGAGATTTTGGTAAGAATGTAAATTCAGTAGGAACTTTTTATAGCAAATGTACCAAGGTAATTCTGGGATGTTTTCCATGCATCTTTTGAGTTTGGAGGATTGGTCTGGATGATCTGTTTGGAAGGGACTACTTTGCACATCATATTTGTTAGTTTTACTGGGTGGTATTTATGAGGATTAATGACTGCAGTATGTAGGAGTGGCCTCTCAGACATCTTTATTTTTTCAGTAAAAGTCTCCAGTCTCAGCATCGGGTGTGGTGGCACACGCCTGTAGTCCCAGCGCTTGGGAGGTAGAGGCAGGCGGATCTCTGTGAGTTCAAGGCCTGCCTAGTCTACATAGTGAGTTCCAGGCTAGCTGGGGCTACAGGGTGACTCTGTTTCAAAAAAGACAAAAACAAACAAACAAACAAACAAAAAAAAAACAACCAAACAAAAAAAAAACTTTAGTCCTTGGGCATGATCTTCATGAAATAGAATTGAAGAATTGAATAATGTGGCATCGGAGCCTTTGTGGGCCTTTACTGGGCCACAAAAAAACAGAAAGCAAAGAAGCAAAAAGAGAATGGTAATTCTGTTGTTTGCCTTCTGTAACCCTTAGTTTAAAACTGATTATTTTTTCTTAGTGGCAAATGGTAAGAATGTTGGTGTTTGCTGCCTTGGTAATGATCTTGTACCTGACTTGATATGTTTGCAAAGTTGTGTAGGTAGGGAAAGAGAAAAACCAGCAGAACTAAGCTTGAATTTTATTTTAGTGCTATTACTTTCTGTTTTAAGTACTGTGTAAGTACTAGTTAATATATATGGCTATTGAAAAAACCACTTAATGTGAAATATTTGCCTTAGGTTTTTAAGCTGAAATGGCTAAATATTGAATATTTGTTTATATTGCTTACTGAAGGGTGTCAAAGGACAAAGTTGATAAGCCATTTTAAATTGTAAAGCTGTACTTCACTCCTGCACGTACATTGTATTTTAGTCCTGTCTGCAACTTTCTCAGAGTCTGTATTCAGTCCATCTATGATTGTACGGTACCTTACAATACTAGTATACCCCATTTATTTGTGAGGAGTGCATTCCCATATCCCCCGTAGATGCCTGAACACCGTGGAAAGCATCAAACTCATATGGATAATACTTTTTCTATATATACTCCTGTGAAAAAATTTGCTTTATAAATTAGGCACATCAAGAATTTAATAACTAATAATACAATAGAACAGCTATAACCATATACTAACATTAAAATCACTGCAAACGTGAAAAATTAATTCCATTCCAATTTTGTTTTGTTGAATTATTACACATTGTCAAGTATATCCATTTGTTTGTCATAAATATATTTTCTCTCAGGCTATTACTTGCCTTTTTTTTTTTTTTGGTCTTTTTGAGACAGGGTCTCACTAAAGCCCCAGCTGACCTGGAACTCGCTATGTAGACCAGGCTGGCCTCAAACTCACAGAGATTCACCTGCCTGTGCCTCCCAAGGGCTGGGATTAAAGGCGTGCATCACCACCCGGCTTATTACTTGTCTTTTAACATCTAAGTTCTTTCTTTTTCTTTGGTGCTGTTTTTAAAATTTATTTTTCCTTTTGTGATACTGATGATCAAACCCAGGGTCTCACATATGTTAGGCAAGCACTCTACCCCAGGGCTCTATCTGTGGTCCAACATAGGATTTTTTAAATCAAAAAATAATGTAAATTATATGTAGTCAAATTTTTGAGAGTTCTAATATCTTTTTCTTTTCCTTTTTGAGACAGGGTCTCCCTGTATCCCAAGCTGGCCTGGAACTTGCTATTGTAGACCACGTTGGGCTGAATCACACAGATATCCATCTACCTCTGCCTCCTGAGTGCTGGGATTAAAGGCATGTGCCATCACACCTGGCTAATTTTAATAACTTTTGAGCTTTTAAAAAATTTATTTTTGTTTTATGTGTATTTGTGCTTTGCCTGCATATATGTAAGTGTATATATGTGCACTTCCCAAGGGGGCCAGAAGAGGATGTCACATCCCCTGGAACTGGAGTTACAGATGGTTTTTAGCTACCATGTAGGTACTGGGAACTGAACCTGTTTCTGATCCTTTATGCTATTAATGTGATACATTATATTGACTGAGTTTTGGGTGTTAAAGCACCCTACTTTCCAGAGCTGAATCCTACTTTTTTATGGTGAAGAATCCTTTTTTCCTAATGATAGATTGTCATGATATAGTGGGGGCTCACCTTGAGCTCCCTAGTCTGTTGTTTCAGTCTCCTAAGTGCTGGGATTACAGGTGTATATAGATATGCCTGGCCGTATGGTAATCCTTTCTAAAAAAGAATATTCAAGATGGCTCAGTGGTTAAGAACACTGATTGTTCTTGCAGAAGACCCGGATTTAAATCCCAGCACCCACATGGCAGCTAATAGCTGTCCATAACTCCAGTCCCAGGGGATACAACAGTCTCTTCTGTCCTCCACGGGCATTGCACGACATGGGTGCACTTACCTACATGCAGGCAATACACGCATACACATAAAATAAAAATAATAAATAAAATATTAAAAAAAGAATATTCCCAGATATGATTTACTTGTATTTTCTTGAGGATTCATCAGAGACACTGGTTTCTAATTTTTTGTGATGTCTTTGGTTCTTGTAGCAGAATAAAATTGGCCTTATAGAGTGAGTTCTGATTTGTGTTGTCTTATCTTCTAATCTTTTTAAAAGCTTTTGTGAAGAATTGGTATTCATTCCTCCTTACATCTTTGGTAAAATTCATCAGTGAAGCCATCTGGGGCTGGGCTTTTCCTTGTAGGTGGTTTTTAAATCTTACTAGTTAGAAGTATTTTCAGATTATTCTTGAGTCTTTTTCAGAATTTGGTGTCTTTCTAGGAGTTAGTTTATTTCAACTAAGCTGTCTAATTTGTTGGCATACAGTTATACACAATATTTTCCTTATAATCCTTTTGTTCTCTATGGTTGGTAATAATGACTGCTCTTTTTATTTGCAATGTTGGTTTTATTTTCCTTCATGTAAGTGCACCCATCTCATGCCGTGCCCACAGAGGTCAGAAAAGGGTATCAGATCCCCTAGACTGGAGTTACCAGTGGTTGTTAGTCGCCATGTGGGTGCTGGCATTCAAACCTAGGGCTTTTGTAAGAACAGCTAGTACTCTTAACTGCTGAGCCATCCCTCCAACCCCTTAAAATTAAAAAAAATTATTATTTTTATATGTATGAGTGTAATATCTGCATGTAAGTAGATGCACCTGTGTCATGAATACCTGCGGAGTTCAGAAGAGGGTGTTGCATCCCCTGGAACTGGAGTTACAGATAGTTCCTAGCCTCTTTGTGGGTTGGGACTCAAACCTGGGTCCTCTGCAAGAGCAGTCAGTGTTCTTAACCACTGAGCAATCTCTCTAGCCCCAAAACATTTTTTTTTTTAAACTTTAGAGAGCTTCGCATAAAGATCTAATTCATCTTTTTTTTGTTTTTCTCCTTGAGGGAGAATCTCATTATGTAGACCCAAATCTTGTTCCTCCTATTTCAGTATTCCATATGCTTGGGTTTACAGGTGTGCACCACCAGGATCATCTCTTACTCATTCTTTAAAGATCATATAACATATATAATTATTAATATAAGTAATGCTGCAGTTAGCTCTTGTATATCTTAGTGTATTTTTGTGTTAACTGTATTCTTGAGTCTAAGTTCTTTCCTCTCCTCCCTCTTCTGTTTCCCTCTCTCTCCTTCCTCTCTCTTCCCCATTCTCTTTCTGCCTCTCTTCCTGTCCTTCCTCCTCTTTTTACTCTTTCTTCCTATTTTATTGTAATTTTCTTTCTTTCTTTCTTTTTTTTTTTTTGAGACAGGGTCTCATGTAGCCCAGTAGCCCAGGCTGGCCTTGAACTTGCTGTGTTTCCAAGGATGATCTCAAATCTCTGATTCTCCTGCTTCTGCCTCCAGAGTGCTGAGGGCACAGTCATGTGCCACTGTGTGTGACTTTTGGTATGTTTTTTGTTTTGTATTTGTATGTTTTTGTGTGAGTGTGTGGTATGTGTATGTGGTATAAGTGTATGTGTGTGTGTGTAGACGTGTGCATCCATGCACATGTAAAGAGGGCCAGAGGAGGACTTAGAATGTCCTGCTGTGTCTCTCTGCCTGTTCCTTTTTAGTGCTCAGTAATATTCCATTGTCTATACCATGGTATATTAGCCATTCATCTGCTGAAAGACATCTTGGCTGTTTCCAGTTGGGGTGACTGTGAATAAAGCTCCTGTGAGCATTCATGTGTGACTTTGTGTGCATGTAAGTTTGTAGTTCATTTGGGTAAACACCTAGGAGTATGATTGTAGGGTGAGAAACAGGCATTTAACCTGGGGCTATATATAGGCCTGTCCTTAGTATCTGTTCTGCTTACAGCTGCCCTCCTTAACTGTGACACGTTGCCCAGGTCTGCCTCTATCAAGGTGAGGTTCTTCACAGGAAATATTTCTGAACAAACCTGGGAAAGTATTTACACTATTTATCAACACATGTCCCTTCATTGTGGTTGCTGCTCTCTCCATTCTTGTTGCTCCATGTTGTATTTCGTTTTTGATTTCTCTAGTAGTGTGAATGAAGACCTCAGCTCTCATTATCATTTGGGTTTTTATACTGTGGCAGAATTTGAACCATGTCAAGCGTACCTCTCAGCAGTATTAACCACACTTGCACCATTGTGCACTATCACCGCTGTTTTCATCAGGGAATATGGTCGTTTTAAAAGAGAAATTTACAAAATCTACCTGAAACTATTTGGCAAAATATGTTAGTCAGTTTATTTTGATTTCATTGCAATAACACCCCCCAAGAAGCCCAGTCACTATGGACAATAATCTTTGTTTCACACACACACACACACACACACACACACACACACACACACCCTACACACATTTTATGGCTAGAATCTAGGCATCTGGTTACATCTAACTGCAGGGGAAGCTGGGTAATTTGTGTAGCCACATAGCCACATTTAGCCCCTGGGGACACTGGATAAAATGTGGCCTCTGTAGTCACATGCCCACATCTGGCTGCAAGGGAACTGGGTATTAGAATCTAGCTGTGTGAATAGGAATAGGAGGAAATTGGTTTGGTGATTTGGTAGTGTTATTAGCCATATTAGATAAGATTATTGTCATACGAATTATTGTCTTGATCTTTGAGGGATGGTATGATGGCCATTATACAATTTCTTAATTCTTGATACTTTCCAGGAAAGTATTTTTCTTTTTAAAAATTTTATCATTACTGTGTGTATATATGGTGTGTGGGGGATATGTGCATATATAACAGTGCACCTCTGGAGGTCAGAGAACAGCTTTCAGGAGTCAGTTCTCCCCTTCTGCCTTTATATGGGTTCTGAGGATTGAACTTGGGTCATCAAGCTTGTGTGATAAATACTTTACACACAGCCATTGTGTTGGCCCTAGGAAAGCATTTTCTTTCCTCTTTACAAAAACTTCAGTGATCTTATTCTTTAATAGCCAAGAGAGAGTTCTGTAATAAATTAGGTCCACCAGTTTATACACCATTGGGATACTCACTTAATAAAAGGTGTTTTATAAAAGAGAAGGCCATAATATGTCTTCACAGTAATTACTATAGTTATTATAGTCGAATATATTTTAAATAACAGGGCTTGGTGCTTTCCAGCTGTTGATTTGTGGTTTTTAGTATTTATTTTTATTATTTTTATTTTATGTGTATGAGTGTATTGCCTGAATGAATGTAAGTGCACCTGTGTCAGGCATTGCCCACAGAGGTCAAAAAAGGATGGTGGATCCTCTGGAACTTGAATTAGGAACAGTTGTTAGCTACCATGTAAGTGCTGGGAACAGAACCTAGGTCCTCTGGAAGAGCAGCCAGTGGTCTTAACCACAGAGTCATTTCTCGAGCCCTTGCTGATTTGGTTTTAAGTTAAAACTCCTTGTAGCGTTGGTTCTTTATTATTTTTAAAAAGGAAAGGATAGGAAATCTGGAATTGGAGAAGATATTTCTTTTTTGTTTTATTTTTGGTCTTTTTGAGACAGGGACTCCCTGTCTCCCCAGCTGACCTGGAACTCACTATGTAGACCAGGCTGTCCTTGAACTCTCCAGCCTCTGCCTCTCCAAGTGCTGGGATAAAGGCGTGGCTGGAGAAGATGTTTCTTAACCAGACTAGCAAGTTGAGAGAGAGAGAGAGAGAGAGAGAGAGAGAGAGAGAGAGAGATAGATATGTTTAGCATGAGAGTATTAAAAAAAAAATAATCAGGAATAAATTGGCAGCCTGGAACTCACTGTTGCTGAGGATGGCCTTGAACTCCTCCTGATCCTCCTGCTTCTACCTCCCAGAGTGCTGAGATTACAAGTGTGTGCTACCCTGCAAAGCTGTTTTGTAGATTTTCTTACTGGTTTACTCCCTGGATACAGCTGATCAGCTTGCGATAGTCTGTATGCCTTGGTGTTATTCTGAACATTTTGCTGGTGTTTGAAGTTAAGGGTCAACGTTAATGTTAAATAAGCTCCCACTGTTCTTGAGAAACTCCCACTCCCCGAAGGAAAAACATTTAATCTGGGGCTCCATTTACCAGGAATTGCTGTGTAAGCATTGTGGAAGTTTTTCCAAATTAAAATTAGGTCCACCAGCTCATGTATTCCTTTCAAGCCTGACAGTTGACAGTTGGTTGTGTTTATGCACCCCTGCAGAGCACTCTTTAAACTCAGTCAGCAAATTGGAAACATTTAGCTTGGATAAACCCTCTTCATCTCCCAATAATCTCATCCTAGAGACTGCTGTGCTCTCAGATACACCATTAATACCCTTAGACTGGCTTTCATCCCTTATTAATACCAAACCTGTATTCCAGCCTCTTTATTTATTATAATTCCAGACTCCAAATGTTTATCCAGTAGAAAAGACCAGGTAGGTGTTCACATGGCAGTTTGAGAATTGTTATATAGGAGGAAAACAAAAACACCAAAACAAAACTCCTTTGACTACAAAATCTATTATTTTCAAATGTATATTTTCAAATGTGACACTTCTTGTACTGTTTAGAAAGTGCTGAGCATTTAGAATAAATACAATCACAGGCCAAGTAGCATTTCTATTAGTAATTGCTATGGAATGTACGCCAAGGGTTCAAGTGTTGAACTCCATATTGGGAGTTGTTGGAACCTTTAAGAGATGGGGCTTAGTGAAAGGCTGTTAGGTCATTGGGGGTGTCCCTTTAAGGGGGATATTGGGAGTGTAGCCATACTTCCTGGCTTACTGCCCTAAGTGAACAGCTTTGCTTTTCCACATGTTCACTGCCAGGATGTTCTGTCTTGACATAGGTGCAGAGTGACTACAGACAGAAACCTCTGAACCTGTGAGCTAAAAGAAATCTTTCCTCCTTTAGAGTTGAGTCTTTCAGGTATGTTGTCAGAGCCACAGATACCTAATCTAAAAGTGGAACCACACATAGACAGTGATCCCATAAGCTCCATTACCTAGTGAGGTCATGGCCTTCCTAGTTTGTGTAGGTGCACCCTGTGACATTCACACACATTCTCAGAGTATGTCCTCCTACTTAGTGGCACACGACTGGCAGGCTTGGTCAGGCTTTCTTCCTCAGTCCGGCTTAGCAGCTGCTAGCCCAGCTGTAGTAGAAACTACCTGTGTATTGTCCGAAAGGCAGAATCTCGGGCCCGCAGTTAGAATATAGTTTAGCTTCATCCCCAAGTATTCATAGAATCCATAAAGTTGGAAAAGCACTGGTGAGACAACCTTTCCTGGAGCCTGTAGTCAAGGAAACCACCAATCAATGTGAGGAAGGATCATTAAAACTGGAATTCAGACTTTTTATAAAGTAAAAACGACCCTCTTGTCTCTACCTCCCAAGTGCTGGGATTTGGGCCTATGCCACCACAACGGGCTTGGATTTGTGCTTTTAATTAACCCAGGCCAGGTGGCACAGGTGGTATTGGTGGCACGGGCCTGTAGCATGTACTCTGGAGGCTGAGAAGGAGGATAACAAGTTCAAGGCAGCCTGGGCTCCAAAGTGAGTTTAAGGCCAGCCTTGGCAACTTAGAAAGACTTGCCTCAAAATAAAAAATAGAAAAAAAATCCATTGATATTTTACTTGCTAACATGTGTGAGGCTCTGGATTCAGTCTCCCAAATTGCAAAAATAAACTAAGCATAATCTCAGCTTTATTCTGGACAGAGACCTCTAGAAAGGATAGATTTTCTTATAATCCTTTATAGGGCTTTTAGAAAACCTTGAAATGGAAGTTGTTTGTCTTTTTAGGTCATAAATCATCAGTCAAGAGAATGACATCAGACACTGCTTGGAGCTATCTACCCTAGATCAGGAAATGACTCCAAATGTAAGCTCATCACTGTGACTAGTTGTATCTTCTAGAATGTCTCCTTGGAAAGGGGGTTAGTATGTTATACTTGGAAAGATTAGGAAGCAGGGAGAACTTACTGTTGTTGACATTCATCAAAATATTGCCAACCCTTCCCCTGCCAGATAGTTGGGCTTGCCTTTCTGTCATTTTGAAGTTAGGACAGAGAAACTTGAGAAGATAGAATGCTTACTTATCATTGTCAGAATTTTTGAAAGTCAGAATGCAGCAGGCCATGCTGCCCTTTTCCTGTCTTGAGGATCATGAGGGTGTGCCCTGCAGCAGCATTTTCATTGGCATAGTGCCTGGGAGACTATGGTATCAGAATCCCTACTGACCAATGATGATCATGCAGAGTAAAAAAGAAATTTCTGTTACTTTCATAACTTAGATACTGTAGTCGCATTTAATCAGAGAATAGCATAGTGTGCATTGACTAACAGATCTTCTAAAAGCAAAATGGAAAATAAAACAACTTTTTCAAGGGGGCAGGGGAGAAACCTTGGGATGGAAAATGAAGAGGGAAAAGTAATGGCATTTCCTCAGGGAGCATTTTATCAGTGTTGAAGGTAACAGTTCTAATTCGAAGGCTGTCATCTCCCATGATTGAGTTCAGCTTTATGTAGAGTAGGAACTGATGTTCTAGCCTTTGTCCCCTGGTGGCCAATCTCTGTGCACTCTCCTCTGCATGACCTTCTTTATCTGTTTTAATACACATATTTAGTACATTAAAAAAAGCTTCTTTCATGCTTTTCTACCCTTCTCTCCCATCCACTAGCCTCTGCTTCTCCTTGTCTGTCTTTTACCCTGGTCCTTACTCAAGCTTCCCTGCAAGAGCACCAGGCCACCGTTTCACCGGCTTCATTTTAACTTTCTCTGACCGTTCAGCCCCTGCCCACTCTCATCTCCTTATTCCCGTGGTATGGGTCACCTATGTGTTTTGCCTCTTGAGAGCACAAGTTTGAATCCTGGCCTCACCACTTACTAGCTATATGACTGGGGTAAGTTGCTTAGCTTCTCCGCGCCTCAGTTGATAGTGAAAAAAACATCAGAAGGTTGGTACAAAGTGCATAGAAAAAAAATGTCTGTCACATAGTCACAGCTCGGGTGAGTCAGAACTGTTGCTGTCATTAAAGCCTTCCCAGGCTCCTTGGCCTGCTTCCAAACTTACTGGTGTGTTCCTCACAGGGTAAATGTGACCAGCAAAGGGTGTGGTGGTGACATTTCTTGTACTATAGTTGGTAAATCAGCACTGCCTTCTCAGTAGTAGGTGGTGGGGAATCCTTTCAGCTCAGAAGTGGCCAAAGACTACATGGCACTTCTAAGCTATGACAGAAGCCCCATTGTGTTGAACCACTGTTAACAAGCAGGAGAGATGTGGCTGTCCTTTTCACTCCTTGGGACTGCTACCTGTGATGCAGAAGGATTCTTCTCAGTCATTTTTAAATTTTCAGAAAGATGGCAAGATTGGGAATAGTAGAGAGCATACCTTGATTTGCCATTCACTTGGTCCACTGTTACCATGTTACCCTGTCTGCTCTCCCATCCTGTGTACACACATATTCATAGCATTTATATCTTCTGTAGGTATCTGAGAGGAAGGTGCATATACTAGGGCCCCAGACCTCTCAACACTTCATTTTGTATTTCCTGAGAGAGTATTGTTTTATATAACCACAGTGCAGTTGCCAACCTTAGCAAATCTGAAATTGATCTAAGACTTATTAGATATATGGTCATATTACAATTTTTAAAAAAATTATGTTTGTGATGTTGGTTATTAAATCCAGGAGCTTGTGTACTTGGCAAGTATTTTACCACACAGCTACATCTACAGTCCTGCTTTTTTTTGTTTGTTTGTTTGTTTGAGAGACTGGGTCTTACTCTGTAGCCTGTAGCTCAGATTAGCCTTGAACTCTCTCTGTAGCTGGTATAGACTCTGGTCCTTTTTCCTTCACCTCCAATGTGAAGGGATTGCAGGCTTGTATTACCCACACCTGGCCATGTTCCAATATTTTCAACTGAGTCCATCATGTCTTTGTAGAATTAATTTTTCCCCTTCATTATAGATTCTAGAATTGAGTGTGCTTTTTGGTTGATCTTTCTTTTCCTTTTCTTTCCTTTTCATTCCTCCCTTTCCTTCCTTCTTTCCTTTCTTTTTCCTTTCATTCTTTTAGGCAGGTTCTTTCTGTAGCCCCAGCTGGCTTGAACTCATGATGTAGACCAGGCTGCCCTTGAACTCACAGAGATACACCTGCCTTTGCCTCTTAAGTGCTAGGATTAAAGACGTGTGCCACCACGCCACTCCTGGCACTAGTTGGTATTAAAAAAAAAAAGTTCTTTACTGTGGATCATCTCAGGCTTTAATGAAGTTGATTTTGTTCTTGAAGAATGCTGCCCTGTCCCCTTAGTAAGGGCCGAATTAAGTGAGTATCTGTGGAGTGCCCTCCTTCTGGGCAGCTACATGATCTCTCTTTGGGAGGCCTTTCAGGGCTCCACTATGTAAGTCCCCAAATTTGGTCATAGCCTTCAAGCCACACTATCTTTTAAAACTTTCAAGTTTATAGAGACTCTATTCTAATCCATTAGAGTTATGCACTGATAAACAGACAGGAACTCAATTTTCTTTATGGTCCTTTGTACCTACTCCCATTTCCACTTGTCCACATGAGTCTCCAATGGCTTTGCCTATGCCTGGTTAATCTCGAGCTGCCCTTTGGCACCCTCTACAGGCTCTGTGCTGCATGAGCACCTCTTCTGAGGTTTGACACTGGCTGCCTCGTTGGTTGGCTCCTCTCTTCTCTTTTTACACGAATGTGGATCCTGCATCATAGTCTGGCTTCAAACCTGTTTGGGTTTATTTTTCTTTTTTGGTCTTTTTGAGATAGGGTCTCCCTGTAGCCCCAGCTGGCCTGGAATTCGCTTTGTAGACCAAGTTGACCTTGAACTCACAGAGATCCACCTGCCTCTGCCTTCCAAGTGCTGGGGTTAAGGGCAAGCACCACCTCACCCCCAAAACCTGTTTTTTTAATTATTATTTTTATTTTATGTGTATGAGTAATATTGCTGCATGTGTGTAAGTGCACCTGTGCCATGCAGTGCCCATGGAGGTCAGAAGAGGGCGTTGGAGTCCCTTGGAACTGGAGTGATGGATGGTTGTTAGCTGCTATGTGGGTTCTGGGATTTGAACCCTGGTCCCCTGCAAGAGCAACTAGTGCTGAGCTGTCTCTCCAGTCCCATTCAAACCTGCATTGATTGTTAAATTTATCAAGAATATATTTCTATGTTAAATACATATTTTCCCATGGTCTTGTTTCCATGGTCTATATATTTTTCTAGACACGAGTACTCCTTTTAGCATGTAAATCATCTACTCAGTAGGCAAATGTATTGTTGTGTTTTCCATTTCAGGGAGCATCTAAAATGAATATGTATTGTATGTATACCATTTTGTATGCTGTTTATAGAGTTTGGTAAGTGGATAGGAATTTAACAGGTAAAAATAGAGAGGAGAGTCTAATTTGGAAAAAATGTCTAGGATAAGTTTAGGATTCTTTCACAAAACAGGGAGATTGCCAAGCATGGTGGTGCAAGCCTGTAATCCCAGTACTCAGAAGGCTGAGGTAGGGGAATCTTATGTCCAAGACCAGCCTTGGCTGCATAGCAAACTCAAGGCCAGCCTGAGCTACATAGTAAGACTTTGTTTCAAAAAACCAAGGGCTGGCAATGTATCTCATTGGTAGAGTGCTTTCCTAGTATGTACAAGTTTGTGAATTTGATCCCCAGTACTATAAAAACAAAACAACCAAAACCCACCAAAAACTTGGAAGAAAGATTGTTTGAAACATGGTTGGGTAATAGTGAGAAAAGTAGTTGAAAAGTAGGTGGCCTAGGACTTTCAATAGAATTGATGGCCTCCAACCTCAAGGGAAGAGCCTTTGTGAATCACTGCAGAGCCCAGAGCAGCTGTATGCAGGGGCTTACCTGCTGTTGTGCCATCCCTTTCCTATCTCAGTTTCTCTCTCTGTCCTTTCCAGTCTCGGCGCTGCATCTCTCCCCTGTTGACATGGGGACAGGGGAGCCCTGGGGCCCCCCCAAACCATCATCAACAGCTCAGGTTCTAGAGGAGGCTACTGTCTTATATTATTCAGTATCAGGGAAGACCACACAGACTGGAGTTCTTTGGGTCATAATACCCTTAGGCCTGTCTTTGAATAAGGGGACAGGGTTCTGCCCAATCTGAAGCACAGGCCAGAGAACAGGCAGGAACTACGCTGGTATCTTCCCAGAACCCTAGGAGTAGGTGATCTGGATTTCTTCAAGGAAAAGAAAGTGCTACACAGGCAAGGCTGCAGACATGTATCATGCCTTCTTTAGGCCACAAGAACACAAGATTACCTCAGGCAGATCTGAGGAGGGTGTGGCCAGAGGCAGTGGAAGAGAAGGAGAAAGGCCAATGGTGGACAGCCCTTGGGTACACCGTTGGCTACATTTCCTGTGAGATCAGGCCTGGGAAACTCAGAGTGACTGATTTAGATAGAGGAACATTACAAATACTGGTTTCAAAGTGTTTTTGACAGCTCTGTAGAAGCATCCGTCAGTATAAGACCAGTTCATCACATAGGAAATTAACAGACCTTCTGTTGACCCAAAGGCTTCCCTCTTCTTTACCTGGATTGTCCTAGGACACTTTCTGAGTCTCCCCTCCTATAGCTGCTATCTACCTACCCTGCATCTTATACATCATTTCAATATTTATTTTAGATGATCTATCTATCATCTATCTATTATCTATCTATCTGTCTGTCTATCTATTTATCTATATCTATCTATCTATTTATCTATCTATCTATCTATCTATCTATCTTCTATCTAATGTCTGTCTCCTGTCTTCTATCATCTGTTTACTATCTATCTGTCCATCCATCCATCCATCCAACCATCCATCCATCCATCATGAGATTGAACCCAGGGCTTCACACTTGTTAGGCAAGTGCTTTCTTGCCAACTACACCCCCCCCCCTCCGAGTTCTAACACTTTTTATATTGACTTTCCCAGTTCAAAAACCTTCAGATTTTTGGTAACATAGTATATATATATAGTAAGTGCAGAAGTTTATCATTCAAGGTCTTATAATAGTTGATTCCCATGCTACATTACTGTTCTTTATTTTTTCATCCCCCTTCCATGTTATCCGTTAATCTTGAAGCAGCCGAATGTTTACCACTCCAGGAACACACCCATGCTTTTCCCATGGCTGCCTGGCTGTTCCCACTGTTTTCAAGGCTGGAATGTCTGGGCTGGGGTCTGATGGGAGATAGGAATGTGAACTTGTTCCCAGAGCTGGGATTTATGTCACAGACCTAAAATAGATTGAATGAAGCAGGTAGGGAATAAGACTTTAGACAGTTACTTAAATTCTTAGTCATCACACTCGAAAATAAGACCTTAGTGGCTATTTTCATTCTGCACTGATTACAAGTCACATCTTCTGCATAGGGACAGCGGAGAATGCAGTGGGGAGGTGATGAGACAGATGGCTGGCAGATGGGTCTTTCACACGTGTGTACTACAGCCAGGCTGGATGGGCAGGAACTGGAAGGGCTTCTGAGAAGAGGTGGCCGAGTCTTGAAGGATTCACAACTTCGGCTAGCAGAGAAAAGGGCAGCACTTCCAGTACAGCATGTGGCTTGGGTAACTGCACTGGCAGTTCTGGGGCATGGGGTTGAGAAGGTGAGATGCATGGAGGTGGCTGTGGCCTGCATTGCATCTGCAGTGGTGGTGATGGTTACTTTTTAACACATGTGGCTCCAAGCAGGGAAAGCCACGAAAGCAGTGGAGAGATGCTTTTTCTTTTCTTTTTAAAAAAAATATTTTATTTATTTATTTATTTATCTTTTTTGAGACAGGGTCTCACTGTAGCTCCAGCTGTCCTGGAACTCACTCTGTAGACCAGGCTGACCTTGAACTCAGGAGATCCGCCTGCCTCTGCTTCCCGAGTGCTGGGATTAAAGGCGTGTGCCACCAAACCCGGCTTAGGCTTATTTATTATTTTTATTTTATGTATATGCATGTATTGCCTGCATGTGTGTGAGTGCACCCATGTGGTACAATACTCATGGAGGTAGAAGAAGGCATCATCCCCTGGGACTGGAGTTAGGACGGTTGTTAGCTGCCATGTGGGTGCTGGGAATCAAACCTGGGTTCTCTCTGCAAGATCAGTCAGTGCTCTTAACCGCTGAACCATCTCTCCAGCCTGAGAGATGCTTTCTTTACCAGTGTGTAGTGACTAAATGCAGAGACTGTGGAGGAGGCCCGGGACCCTTGAGCCATCTCTAGTCCAGGGACATAACCCTGATTTGTGTCCTCTCAGAGTGAAGAGACAATGGACTTCAGGAAACCCGACAGGTTTTGTTGTAGTTGTTGAGACAGAGTCTCACTCTGTAGTCCAGACTGGCCTACAACTCATTATTTAGCTCAGGCTAGCCTTGAGCTCATGCTAATCCTCCTACCTCAGCTTCTCTAGTGCTGGGATTATAAGTGTGAGCAACTGTCCCTGGCTCTGACAGTTCATTCTTTCAAGTAATATATATTTAAAAAAAAGCCATTTATTCTACTTCTAAATAGCAAATGAACAGCATTTCGTAGCTGCAAAAATTTTGGCACCTTTAAGAAGGAAAATACAGATATTTTTCTTAAAAATAAACTCTTAAAAAGCTTAAATAAAAAAAAGATATAGTAAATAAAAATATGAGACTAAGCAAAAAATATTAAAAAAATCAATCATAAGTTGAAATGAATCCAGACTACCTTAATACATACATATATGTACACTAGCCATATACTGATTTATTTTTAAATATTTTATTTATTTTTATGTGTATGAGTGTACACGCATGTAAGTGCACCGTGTCCTGCAGTGCCCGAGGAGGTTAGAAGAGGGTGTCAGATCCCCTGGAACTGGAGTTACAGATGGTTGTTAGCTGCCATGTGGGTGCTGGGAATTGAAGAGCCCTCTTTAAGAGCAGTCACCTGATTTTTTAAAATAGTTAAAATATTTCAGGTTTTATATTTGCTTCCATTTCAGAGCATATACATTGAGTTCTTAAGGATTTGAAAAGGTAGGACACTCCTTATTTGTTTATTTATTTATGTTATTCAGCTAGTTATTTCACTTCAAACTCATGGCGTGGGCCACCATGCCTGGCTTGATATATTTTCCCCTTCTTAATATTAGTTCCAGCAGGAGCTGCAAGTGCGGTCTAGCTGCAGTGGAGGCCACTATGAGCCTGGAAAGGTTTTGTCTGCTAAGAGAGAGACCTGTGCCAAAGGAAATTAACTTGGCTATTTACAAGCTTATTGTGGCCCCTTGGCTGCCAAGTGGGTGTGCCAAGGGAAACAGGTTTGTTGTAGAACCTTCAGGGCATGGCCTTGGTTAAATAAAGAAGGTGCTAGAACACAGGGGAGCTGGCTGCACCTTGAAAGCTGGTTCTTCTCTTTTCAGTGCATATAAACACCAGTCTTCCAAAAAGAAAAAGATTGAAAATTTTCTGACAGTAATGCAGACTCCACTTTAGAGAAGAGTGATGATGAAAATACAGCTTTATTTTTGGGTCGTGTTATGCTTAGAAAGCTGGTTGTTAAACTGGGAAGCACGACTTTTAGAATTCTGTGGTAACATAGGGTGCAGGAAAAGTATCACCCAGATGGTATTTGCGGGAGATTACTGACTGATAATCCTTCCTTGTCCTGGGAGATTAAGTCTGCCCAGGTAAAGCTGTGGTCAGCTGATTTTTTTTTTTTTAAATAAATTGTATTATTTGTAATTCTGCCAGTATCTGGTGTCTGCTTGGACTGTTTGTACATCTGAGTGGGACTGCAGAGCCCGGCTCTCCTTTGTGTTGAGGAAAGCACTCCCTCTGCCCAGGTTGTTCTTTGTCCACCGAAGTTAACAACAGGTGGTGAATAGAGAGAGCGTCCTAAGGGTGCTGGGTGGAGTCATTTATTAAAAGACCTGCTTGTGGTGAGGCTGTGAAGACTCCCAGAAGTGGGGCGGGGCCTCTGAACCCAGGTTCCTTTCCTCACTGGGACTCCAGGGTGCAGAGAGGATGTGGCCCCGGCATCCCTGGGCTGAGTAGTAATTTTAGGTGAATGTAGTGCCATGTCTTCTGCCTTCACCTGGAATGGATTGTAGAAACACAGACCTGTGTGAGGACTACCAGTCCCCATTTGATTTTGATACCGGCGTGAACAAAAACTACCTCTACTTGTCTCCCAGTGGAGATTCGTCTCCACCCGGATCACCTACGCAGAACTTTGGTAACTATTGATTTTGTAAAGTTCGGTTTACTGTGATAAAACCTAGATGTAAGTAAGTTGGGTTCATTTGGCTTTCAGATTAGTGTAAAGATGTGCCAGGGAGTTGCTGTGTTGTAGCCAAGCTGTTCTAGATTCAATACAAACAGATGGGTGGCTCGTTAAATATTTGGAATGGGAAGTTGGGTTTTAAAGTTAGCACTATTTCTGTGTCCTTTAGAGGTTTGCTGATCACTCAGTGGTTGATGGTAATTAACAAACAGGGGTCTGAAGACCTTAGGTTCAAATCACCTGAGTAATTTGTGAAACCTGACTGGAATTTGTCTTGGTAAACAATGCTAAGCATCTCTAGCACTGACCACATTCAAGAGCTTGTGATAGGTGTCATGGATTTTGTTCTGGAAGACTAAGAGCTCCATAGCAAAATACCCAGGCCATAGAATGTTTAGAAAGAAAAATTTGGAAATAGTTGTTCTCTCCCACATGGTGGCATGAAACTGTTCACAAGGCTAGAACCTGGTCAGGACAGTCAGTTGATCAGCACAGGGCATTAGGAAGTTGGGACGAGGGGCCCAGCCACTGCTACCATGTTGGCTGGGTCCTACTTTCTAGTCGGTGAGAGGAGATGGCTAAATGACCTCCTCTGTAACAAGCCAAGGAAGCAACCCAGCTTTTCCCAGAAGAAGTTAATTATTTCCTTACTAGTGAAGAATAGGTGACATTTTGTTCTTTTTTAAGCAACAGACCATGAGACTTAGAAAACAGATGGTAAAGAGTTTAGTGTGAAACCTGTTGCAGGTACTTGGGGTTTAGATATTTGTGACCGTAAATGTGTCCTAATGCAACATGCCTCCACCTCCTAGTTGCCACCTTTGGGATGCAATTTGGATTTCCAGGAAAGGACAAATATTGACGATTATAGGGCTGACGTAGAGGTCGGCAGCTGCTAGCTCTCTGCTGGGGGAGTTGGGCTGTGGAGAACTCACTTCCTTGGCTCACTTCCCTTGTCTGTGGTCCACCTGGGATCACTGGGCTTCCCTTTTACACAGTACCTAAAAGGATAGCCTTGTTCTAACTTCTGAATCTTGTGGATCATAGCAGTGTCCACAATAGGGAAGTTAGAGCTCCATCAGTGAAATCTTGTGACTTTGCAGAGCCAAAGTGGCATGTGTATAGCCTCCAGACGCTCAGGGATCCCAGGGAGGCTTGCCCTGCATACTTTAGTCCTTGGTTGCTCTTGTCTGTTTCACCTCTACTCATCTTCTAGTTATAAATGTGACCACCTTTCAAGGTCTTCTGTCAAAACAGTGGCATGTGTGGGCTGAGTATACCTTTGCAAATTTCTAAAAATTATCCCCATCATTCCTCAAAGTAGTCTGAAGGAGCTTTGGGATGGTGTGACTAAAAAGTGCATAAAAAGCAATTGAACAGCAACAAATACAACCCCATTCATATGCCCTCACTTGCCCAGATTTTGCTTACATTATTGAAAGGAGAGGGAATGTCTTTTAAAACAAGCAGAAACTACCATAAGCAGTCATCTAGTAGGAATGCACATGATTCTTTAAAAATATTTATTATTTTTATTTTATATGTATGAGTGTATTGACTGCATGTATGTAAGTGCACCCATGTCAGAAGAGGGCATTGGATCCCCCCTGGAACTGGAGTTAAGGATGGTTGTTAGATGCCATGTGAGTGTTGGGAATTGAACCTGGGTCCTCTGCAAGAGCAACCTATGCTCTTAACCACTGAGCCATCTCTCCAGCCCAGAACACACATGATTCTAAATAGCCAAATAAAAATGGAGATCCGGAAGTGTGGTTCCTGACTGCTGCAGATGGAAGGAATGACAGCTTCTCTGTTTGTACTCTTTGTGTTCATGTGTAGAAACTCTTGGGACTACTACTTATTTAAGGATTTTAAAAAATGCTATTTTTAATTGTGTGTGTGTGTGTGTGTGTGTGTGTGTGTATGTGTGTATGCACATGCCAGTTGAGGCCAGAGATAGTGTCAGATCCCCTGGAGCTGGAGTTATAGGCACTTGTGAGCCATTGATGTGGGTTTAAGCCCCAAACTCTGGTCCTCTATAGGAAAAGTCCTGTGCTCTTAACCACTGAGCCATCATCTCTAGCCCCCTATTATTTGTGTGTCTTTTGGCCACTGTATACTTTCTTTTTTTATTTTTTTTTTTTGGTGTATGTTTGTGTGTGTGTGTGTGTGTGTGTGTGTGTGTGTGTGTGTGTGTGTGTGCAACTTGTGGGGGTTGGTTCTCTTCTTCCACCCTGTGGGTCCTGGGAATCAACAAGTGCCTTTACCTGCTGAGGCATCTTGCCAGCCCCCACTGTGTACCTTCTTAATCAGCAGGCTAGTTGTGCAAACAAAGAGAATTGACGTAAGAAGGCATCTTACTTAGATTCTTTGAGTTATAGCCTTTGCCATCAATAAGGCAAAAGGCTAAAGTGATGAGACACAGTCAGTGGGCAGATATTAAGCAGTTTGAGTGGAGAGTAGGAAACGAGCCAGTGGCTGGCAGGAAAAGAGGTCTTTTATCGGGGCTGCTGAATGCTTTTAGCATAGTCAACCCACACTCAGAAATGCCTCCTCTGTCCTGACGCATAACCCTCATAAATACGCACAATCAATAAAGGACATTTTATGAGACAGAACTTATCCCTGAGATGTGATCATGTGTGCTTTGATTCTGTTCTGTTCCATTTCTTTTCTGTCGTGTTCAGCTGGTACTGTTGCTAAATGGCTTTTATAGCCTGTGGTCTGAAAATGCTGATTGTGATAGGTGTTAGAATCTGGAATATGAGCTCTACAAAGGGGATCAAGTCCTTTTGCTATTATTGTTATTTACTGCTGTTTTTCCAAGTGCCTGGACTAACACTTGATATTTGGGTATCACCAGACATTTGTTGAATGGAAGCCAGGCATGGCAGCATACTCCTGTGATCCCAGCACCAGGAGGCTGAAGCAGGAGGATTATGATTTTGAGGCCTAGGCCAAATAAACTCTGTCTCAAACAAAAACAAAAACAGAAGCAAACGAAACCAAGCAAATGTCTGTTGAATGAATGCGTGCACAGAATTGTTGCAGATGCTCATTCATTTTACAGATGTGAGCATTGAGTGTAGAGGAGATGTGTAATATCTGCAAATCACCAAGTCTAGTTAGCCTGAACTGGCACAAGCACCCATCTCTCACTTCTCAAACCAGCAGTGTTGGGGATCAACCCTGAGCCCAGTCCCAGTTTGCATACTTACTCTACCACTAAGTTGGACTCCAGCCTCTATTTTGTTTTGTTTTGTTTTTTTAGATGATCACACCTTGGCCTCCCTGGTGATGGATCTTACAGAACAGGTTAATCTTTCAGGCATACTTTCTCTGGTCAAGGGTTTTACTGTGTGGTGGGGGCTTGTTGTTTTTTTTATATGCCGCTTGAGCTTGAACTTAACTGTGGGGGGGGGGGGGGGGGGGGCGCTAAGCAGCAAGGATGTCACAGCTGGTGGCCTTTTCTCTTCATTCTGAAAATGCCTGCAAGGATATTTTCCTAGATGCTGTTTATGTAGAATCTCTCTTCCTCTTAGAATTTTCTAGGAAAAGTCAAGAAGACATAGGGTTGAGCTTTTAACACCTTTGGTTCTACCAGTGACTTCAGAAATTTTGAGTAACCAAAACAGTCCAACAGCTGGACCGAGCTACAGCCCATTAGTAGAATGCTTACCTAGTATGCATGAGGTCCTATGTTCAGTCCCCAGTACTGACAGGAAAAACAGCAATCTCACAGCTTAATGCTTTCATATTTGAAACTCTGGAAAGAGTAAAAAGTCAAGCTCAAACTCCTCAGCTCAGAGTTCCTAGAGTTTCTTTCTAATTCTGCTTTACCCTTTCGAATTTCAGCTGGGTTGTTCTTACTTCTTTTTAGGGAAGTGGTAACTGCTCCTTATAGGCTTTTTATGATTACAAAGGTCTTAAAGAGCAAACTTATCTATGGTTTATAAAATTAAAACCAGGGTAGAACTGAAGAAATATAGAATCCTGTCAATGGAGAGGAAATTTAATGGTGTGGAGACATCCTCTCAGGGCATCCCCAGATTTTCCCATGACTGACCTTTGTCTCTTTGTAGAGTGTTCCAGCTTAGTAGTTTTATATCTGGTGTTTGGAGGGTAGAGTGGGAGGAGAGGCGGTACCCTGGAGAAAGCAGCTGGAGACTTCTTCACCCCCCCCCCTTTTTTTTGTCTTTTTGAGACAGGGTCTCCCTATAGCCTCAGCTGGCCTGGAACTCACTGTGTTGACCAACCTGGCCTTGATCTCGCAGAGATCCACTTGTCTCTGCCTCCTGAGTGCTGGGACTAAAGGCATGCACCGCCACACCTAGCTTCACCCTCCCATTTTAAAGATGGAAGCTTTAATAGGTCTGTTCTTCCTTGGGGATCTTTTCTTCCTCCTCCACTCTTTCTGTGAAGTTTTGGAAAGTGACTTCTTTCTTGGGTGAAACATTAACTGCTATCAGTGACTGCTGTGGCTCCCAAGCTCCCTATCAAACCCACCCCCCTTGTCATCAACTTTTTACCACCTCTCTGTTCCCTTTCTTCCTTTGTAACCCAAACATTGCTCAATTAAGCGTTTGGGGTTCCTGGCTCTCCCACCAGGTGAAACTGGTCATTTTCGCAGCTTCCCTTGTTCCCTACCACCTCAGCCACAATTATTCACCTCATTTCCCCCTAAGGTTTTACTCTTCTCACTATGAGCTGATAGTGAGGAAATTACAGCCTTGAGAGGCGAAGTTTCCACAGCCCTTGCTTCTGCATCTGAATCACCATCTTCTGAAGGTGCTGTGTTTGAAGGGGCAGCTGTCCTCTGTCTTCTGAAGGTACTGTGGGTCAAGGGGCATCTGTTCTTGTCTCTCTGTTTAGGATTTCTGTGCCTTAGGTCAGATCTTCAGTCTGGGGCAGTTTTGTCTCTTGTAGGTGTTTGGTGGGTGTGAGGCTGCTACTGACATCTAGTGTCCAGAGGCACACATGATAGAGCCCTTCTAGAAAAATAGTATCTGACTGTAGCTGGCCCTCATGTCCATCCTCACCTGATGTGGGGACCCCCTAAACATTCCTCCTACTTCTGGGGTTTGTTATATTTAGAAACAACATGGAGGTATAAGACTCAAGCATAGACTTATAAGGGGAAAAAGATAAAAGATAGCTTTATCTTTGGATTTTCTAGAATATGCATGTATGAACATTTTTAAGGAAGCACATTATATAATTAATAACCATTTAATAAAAATGCTCAAAAGGGCCAGTTAGATGGTTCATCAGGTAAAGGTACTTGCCACCAAATCTGATGACCTGCATTTAATCCCAGCGTTCCATATATGGAAGGAGAAAATTGACAACTGCAATTTGTCCTCCAACCTCTGCAGCACATGTGTGACCCCCCACACACACACACACACACACACACACACACACAGAATAAATACACAAATCTGACTGCCACATGTGTACACACACACACACACACACACACACACACACACACACACACACTGAATAAATAAACAAATATTAAAAATTGTTTTTAAATGTTGAATTATATCTCTCTGGATGACCTTTGGAGTGGAAGATGCAGCAGGAGAGGACAGTTGCAGGAAACAGAGAGGTGGGTTCCAGGAGCAGTGAGCTTGATGGAATAGGAGGTAGGAAACCATGGAAAGCTAAAGCAAGAGGGGCCCTGGTCAGGTTCTTACTTCAGAGACAAGGCCATTTTGGAGGCTGGGTGGTGAACAACTTGGGAGTGTGGAGATGGAGGTGATTAGGGGCAAGAGTCTGAGCAAGTGAGAACCTGAACTGAGGTGGGTGGTGTGATTACATGAGGTGTGAAATGGGTGTCCAAGCTGAAGTGATGTCTCACAGAGGTGAGGCGAAAAAGCCCAGAGGACAGGTAGGGGAGGCTCCAGACAGATGGAGGTTCAGACTGAAGTCCAGTCAGCTATCTTGGTGATGTCATGTAAAGTAATGACTGATGACAAGAACTGTCCTTGTGAAAGTGCTGTGGGAGGGGCAGATGCAGAGTTGAGAAGGCTGAAGCGTGATGGGGGCTGGGGACTGTGAGCCCAGCCTCACAGCAGAGTACAAGAGTAGGAAATCAGATGAGTGGTGGTTAATAGGGAGCGTGGGGGAAGAAAGAGGACTTCTGTGTACTCACTGCTTGTGAGGAAGGGGCTTGAGGCTCTTGAGGATGAACACTTGGCCAAAGGTCACCCAGCTAGTAAATCCACTTTTTTATTCCTTTCCATCTGTATCCAGTTCCCTCAGGTGACTCTAACCAAGTACTACCAAGGAAGGGAGAGGCTTGAAACAACAGGAATTTACTCTTGTTTCACAGTTCCGGAGGCCAAAAGTCCAAAATCAAGCTGTTAGTGGGGGCGTGTACCGTCTAAGAAATTCCGTCCTTGTGTCCTTTTAGCTTCTGGGGGCAGCTTGCCAGCCTGGGCATTCTTTACCATCCTCTGCATCTCTGCAGCATCCCCTGCATCTTGGTAGCAGCACTTGCATCTCTGCAGTATCACCTGCATTTCTGCAGCATCACAGGCTGGGCCTGTATTCTGAGTCTTCCTTCTACACTCTCCTCTCTGGTCTCAGTGTCCAGATCTCTGTCTTAGAAAGACATTGACAATTGGATTAGTGCTTACTCACATCCAGTATGACCTCACCTCAATCTGGTTATACCTGCGAAGACCCTGTTTCCAAATAGATGCATTCACAGGTACCACGAGCTAGGAAGTTGAACCTGTCTATGAAAGGGATATAAGTCAGCCCACAACAGCTCATTTCAGATCTTGTGCTTGTCTTTTAAAACAATCTCACCCCCTGCCCCCGCCCCCATTTTCTCAGTGAAGGGTTTGAATTGGATCCCAAATTCTTTTTTTGAGACAGGGTCTTTCTGTGTGTCGCTAACTAGTGTGGAACTTGCTGTGCAGAACAGACTAGCCTTGAACTTGTGGTGATCCTCCTGCCTATGCCTCCTGAGTGCTGATATAGCAGGCATGGCATGTGCCATCCAAATTCTTTTGAGATCTAAAATTGTATAAAATGGCTCAAGTTTTAGTCATGGTAGAAAGTCTTAAAGGGAAGCAGTCTTAGTTGGACTGAAGGTCAAAGGTAATGAAGTCTCAGGTGGGAGTCCCAGGTGGGGCTATGGGGCTGCCCCTCAGCATCTGTGCTGAGGAACCAAACTGTACTTGCCACACTTGCTCATGACTGGATTGTGGAATCTAAATTCCTAATAAAAAATACTTCAGGAGCCAGACCTAGTGCCACAAACTTGCAATCCCAGCATTCAGGAAGCTGAAGCAGGAGACTCATGAGTTCAAGGCCAACCTGGGCTATATGTGATAAGGTGGTATCTCAATAAAACAAGACAAGACTGTCCTTGGCTGAAAATTATTGAAGCATGTGGTGATTGATATTACGTATGGGAAAAGGAATTCACTTTGACTAAATCTTCAGCAAATAAATGAGTTTAAATATTAACGTTTGTTCTGTTGTAGGTAATGTGAATTCTGAGATGAAAAGATGAAAAGACTTGTCCAAAAGTGGAGACATGTTCAGTGCTGAGTGGTCTCCTGTTCCTCCTCTGTGGCTGGCTTGTCTTCCTTACCTCCCATCACCTTCATGCTAGCTCCTACACACGCTAGAACCAACCAGCCCCATCTTCCTTACAAGTTTTCCGAAGGCTTACATCCTGTTTTTCAGCAAGTCAGAGACACCTCAGATCATAACATGTCTTTCTGTGTTTTATTAAGGGCTGTAAAGTATTGCCATTTAAACTGAAAATCAGTGCATTCTTGTCACTTAAAAATTTGAATTTCATGCTTGTTGAAGATTTATGCAGTTGTATGTGCTGATGTTAAGACTCTTGGGCATACTTGGGCATACTTTTAAAGTTAAGATTTTCCTAAGACACCCTCATGTGTAATCTCACCTGCCTTGTGTTTCATTTAGGAATGCCGTAGGCCTGATCTGTTTATTTTCTCCACAAATATCTGTGTTCTGCCTTGCTTAAATGAAGGATCTCTAAGGAAATCTGGGATTGGTTAAGACACTGATCCTAGTTTACAGGTTTCAAAGTATATTTACAGGTGACACGTGGCTATGTTCAGCGGTTACCTAGCCCTGCCGCTGTATAGTCTCTACCTCAAAGATGTAGCACATTCAACTGTGTTAAATGGTGCCATGCGGTCTGTCCTTTCCATTCTAATTCCTAAGATTGCCGAACTGTTGTCCATGCCTCCAGCTGTCCTCTCAGTCCAGGCTACTGTGTACTCTGCTGCTGGAGGGACTTCCCAGATGACACAAACATTGGTTATGTTCCCACTTAAACTACCTCAGGGATCCCCTGGTTGGAATTGAAGATGGAGGACAATCTGCTTCATTCGACAAATACAAAGGAAGTAGCTAAAGTATCAGTAACATGCTGCAGGCAGGTGGTGGGAATGATCACCAGTGTCTAGTCACTTGGGTTCAGTCATGTTGACACTGACTTTTCCAGCCAGAGACATGAAAAGCCTCTGTGGAGAAAGAACTGGCCCTGGTCTTTTGTCCTGTCCTGATCCTTGGTATTTCTCTAAGAAGAACTATGTGTAGAAACAGGAGTGTAAAAATCACAAAGACCTGAGTTTTAGTCTTGTCTCTGTGACTCTGGGTAAGTTATATGACCTCAGAGGACCTCATTTTTCTAGTAGAAATGACTAGCTTTCTCATTGGGTGTTGGTTGTTATTTTTTGAGTTTGTTTGTATGGAACATGCTGTTAAAGAAAAACTTAACCTAGTTAACCTTGTTAAAGCACTCTGAGGATAACTTTATTTAGTACCTTTGAGGTTGGTTTGGCATCCATTGCCCTGGGCTATTGCCTTCAGGGACAGAGACTGGATAAACCTGAACACCTCACTGATAAGTGGGAACTTATAGTCAAGGACAAGTGTGGGGATCTGTATATGGACAGCTACTAAGAACACATCAGGGGTGAGGTGGCTTCCGACTAAACCAACCTGATGGAACTCTTGAAGAAGGCTTTAGGCAGGCAGATCAGACTTTACCTGGGCATGGCAGGGATCAGCTATTAAGGATAGGGACTCTGGCTACATTGACTTAGAGGCATTCTTTTGATTAAACTGGGTTTTATGAAGAAGTACACAGATGGCCTGAGAGAAGATTCAGAAGCCTGGCTAAAGTTTGGCCAAACAAATAGTATGTGTCAAGGTAAACCTCCCTTCATGGTAGCTAATATAACAGACGTCAATAGATGTTAGTCACAGCTTTTGCTTTTGTCTTTTTAAAAAGCTTTCTATCAAATTCTAAGAAAGAACATTAAAATTAGCAAACAAGTAAGGATTTATTAGATTATTTCTCACCTTCCATGGTTTGAATGAGAAATTAATATATTTTCTCCCCCAAGCCACACTCTTTCTATACAAAATACTATTTCTGAGCATAGGAAATAAAAGAATGTCTGGAAATTTAAAGGCAAAATTTGGGTGTTCAGGTATGGGGATGCTGTTGCGTTAGAGATGAAAACTGGTTTTGATCTAGCCTCCAGGCAGTTTTGTTTTTTATAGTCTTATTGTCGCTATATGCCATCCAGGCCTTGCCTTCAGCCCCTTTCTTTTCTTTCAGAGATTTGAAGCATCTCCTTTCAAATGCGATTGCCTGGGTTCAAACACCCAACTCTATCCACCTGCTCAGGTGTGTGACTTGGGCAGGCTACTCAGCCTCCTCAAGCTTCCAGTCTCCTCATCTGTAAACGGTGATAGCAATCCTGACGTCATGGAAGTGTAGCATATAACTGACTGACAGCATCTGACCCTCTTAGCTCAGATTTGGATGTAAATAGAATGTACTGACGGAGTGGCTGTATTTAGGAATTTTCCCAAGGCACGACTGCCATGCTTTGCTGATAATTTGACCATCTGGCTTCTGTTCTTCCTTGTCATGTCCTCCAAATTGAGCTTCTTAACTTTGACCTTTAATGGTAGTGATTTGCTGCCCCCTCCAGGTTAATGTGGAAAATGCGTAGAACATGTCATTGCTAACTGACCTGGTTAGACACTTAGGAAAAAACCCAGGCTGTCTTGGTGGTCCTGAATCCAGGAATGGGCAAATTGGCAAAATGCCAAAGTCCCCTTTTCTGAGACATGTGTTTTCTAAGGGAGTCTAATGAAATATTTGAATAGTATGCACTGAATCGTAAGTTTCCCTTATCTGAAATTTTGGAAGTACATATATTTCAGATTTTGGAGTTAAACTAAAAAAATTTTTTTTTTTAAATTTGGGAATATTTGCATGGACTTTACTGAGTGAACATGCTTGACTTGAAAAGCAAAAATCTAAAATGCTGTAAAATTTTAATGTTTATCAGATTAAGAATTCCCATCCTGTTCCAAAATCCGTTTAAATTCTTTTTGGAATTGATGATACTCATAAGACATCATTAACAACTTGATACTGTATTTCTCTCCTTGCTTACCTAGATTTGCAAAATAGTGTTTATTAAAAAGTGTGAGAGGGGTTGGTAAAATGGCTCAGTAGTTAGGAGTACTTTCTGCCGTTCCAGAGGACGAAGAAATCTCACAGCCACTGTTAGTACCTCCCCTCCATCAGTTCCCCTCAGTCCTTGGTTACAGTGATAATGCGGTTTCTCTTAGTGGGTTTACTTTCTGTGGCTATTTCACACTGTCTCTAGCATCTTTCCTTTTGTAAGAAGCTTTCTTGGGCCATATTTTATTATGTGTTAGAATTCATTTATTTTATGATTACATGATATTGTGTTGTATAGCTGTTAAACATTTTATTTACATATTAATTGATAAACAGTTATTTTCCTAATTTGACTATCTATTTCAAATATATTGCTTGTCCTGCTATGAATTTTTCTGGGTGCTTTCTTTTTTGCACACAGGATTCATATCTCTTGCTATTTTAAGAAGAAAATTTGTGGGCTAAAGTTACAGCTTAGCAGTGAAGAGCACTGGCTACTCTTGCAGAAGACACAGGTACAGTTCCCAGCACCCACATGGCAGCTAACAACAGTCAGTAACTCCAGTTCCAGGGGATCTGACACCCTGTCCTGGCCTCCATGGGCGTTGTGCACATCTGGTACACTTACATACATGCAGGCATTAATGCTTATATACATAAGAAAATTTAAAAAGTTTAAAAGATATTTTGCTATTGAAGCCATAGTTTAGTACTTGGATTTTGTTGGTCTTATTTTGATTTTGAGTCCTATTGTAAGTGAGAACTTCAGAGTTCTGAGCAAAAGATGAAAATAAAATGATTGTTAACTCTGTCACATTGGCTGACTGTGACTAGTGTGCTTGTCCCCCATCCTCAGTCCCTTGCTCCCTTTGTCGCACAGTCTGATGCACATGTGGGTACAGCATGCACTGAGCCAGTTCCTGACAGTACACAGTGCAGCAGTACCCTGCTTCACAATTTGATTTGGCCAGTGTTGAAGTGAGGGCACCAGTGTAGGAAGCAGAACTCCTGTGGGCCTCATGCCCAACCCTAGGGGGCCGGACTGTCTTCGCAAAACAAGGAGCTCTAAAGGGATTTCAAACCGAGATCAGATTTCTACTATAGAAAAATAGTGCTTGAACAATCCTTTCAAGATGTCTTAGAGAGGACTTAGGGAAGCTATTGCTCATTGAGCATTTCCATCTCCCAATCATACCTGTCAACTGTTGTCTCTGCATTCAAGAACCTAATTGAATTCTGCTTGCCATTGCAACGTGCCGTTTTTGAATAGATTTGTTTGTATTACTTCTCTTCTTTAGTAATTCTTTAGACATCTTGTGTGTAGGCTACTGTTTTGGTTCTGTCATGCTAGTGATTATTCTATTACGATTAAAAATTAGTAACAATAAACCCCATATCCAGTGCCTCTGTAATGTGTATGCAGCGAACACATGAATTTCATTGCTTCATGCATTTTTCCTAGTGTACCATGATGTTGGTCACCTATTCAGCAGTGTGGTTTTTCCTTTCTTCTTCCTCTTGCCCACACATCCTTTATCTGCTGCCTGGCATTGTGCTGGGAGGGGCACCTCATTGCTGATACAGCTGCACAAATCTGGTGGGAACAAGGGCGGTGATGCTGACTCAAGTCACCAGCAGGAAGAGGAGGAAACCTTCCCTGGGTCCCCTGTGGGCCAGATCTGTGACCTGGGAATGTGCGGGCAGCCTGTGGCTGGGGTGAAGCAAGAGAGGCCACCGGTATAAAGGTTAAGAAGGCACCAGAAAGCTCAGTAATCAAATCATATGTAAATACAGTTTTGAAAATGTCAGAATCAATGCAAACAAAATCTATACTCAACAAAATATCAAAAGTTTAAATAAAGGTGAGACCAGTAACTGAATTGTCCATGCAGAGCCACTTTGGACTCAGAGGCAAAAGGCACCATCTGCAGTACAAATTCTATAATTCTGCCTGTTTGAAAGTTTGACATTTTGTCCGTCATAGATTTTCCAAATTAACTTTAACTTAAAAAATTAGATTAAGGACGGTGTGGTGGTGCATACCTTTAATCCCAGTGCCTGGGAGGCAGAGGAATGTACATCTCTGTGAGTTCAAGACCATCCTGGTCTATGTAGTGAGTTCCAGGCCAGCCAGGGCTGGAAAGTGAGACCCTGTCTCAAAATAAAATAAATATTGATTCCTTTTTTCATCATCATGATAATGTTTCAAGTTGCTTTTTTTAGGTATTTGAAAAATGTGTGTGTGTGTGTGTGTGTGTGTGTGTGTGTGTACACACACAACTTGTGAAAGTTGGTTCTCTCCTCTCATCTTGGTCCCTGAGATGAAACTGAGGTCATCAGACATGGCAGCAGATGCCTTTACCCACTGACCATTTCTCTGGCCCCAAAGCAGCTTTCAGTTTATTTAGTATTACAGTTTGAGAGGATAGATACAGTTTGGGCTTGGTGGCCAGAACATGAGGTGGCTGTTTATATCACCATTCCATAGTCAGGAAGCAAAGAGAGACAGGAAGTGTAACGTGGCTATAAAACTTCAAGGCCCCAGTCACACTTCCTCCAGTCAGTCCCCACCTCCTAAAGGTTCCCCGACTTTCCAAAAACAAAGGCACCAGTGGAGGACCAGGTGTTCAAACACATGAGCCTGTAGGTAGCATTTGACATTCAAACCCTGACAAAATGCAATTAAGTTTTTTAATTGCCTCTTATCTATTTTCCATCTAACATTTGAGCCTGGCTGGTCTTTGACTAGGACTTGGGCAGGAAGAGGGGAGAGTTGAGGGCAGCTGCCTCCTTGGCTACTCTCTAGAAGCATGGCCTTATTTTACAGTGGACTGTTTCAGGGAGTGGGTACAGTGGATTTGGAAGTCTCTGTGATGCTGTTGGTCATGTCTCTCCTTAGAAACAGGTTCTGTGTTTTTCTTTCAGACCGTGTTCTTTCTTTCACAGGCTCTCACTGTGTAGCATTTGCTGGCCTGGAACTCAAGATTTTCTTGCCCCAGCCTCAGAGCTGGAACTGTAGCCATGTACCACCCAGCCCTGTGACTCTGGGTTTGAGACCAGCCAATCCAGTGACCCTGGGTTTTTTGTTTGTTTGTTTGTTTGTTTGTTTTTAAGGGTTACCAGGAGGTACAGTTTTAAAAAGCTGAAAACTGTTTCCTACCTTAACAACCCATGGAAGGAAGTGAAACCAACTTTCTTTAAGACATTTGTCCTGTGATTTTTATGGAGGTTGTCAGACTCTGGGTAACAGAGTTCAGTCTTCTCCCATGAACTAACTGATATGCAGGGTCTAGAATCGTTCATCTAGTTTGTGCTGATTTACTGGTGTAGCACTTTAAAGATAGATATTCTGTTTTTCTTTTTTGAGATAGGATCTCACGTAGCCCAAGCTGAGCTTGAACTTGCTCTATAGCTGAGGACAGCTTTGACTTTCGATCCTCCTTGTCTCGGCCTTCTAAGTGTTAGAATTATTGGCATGTGCCGTACTTGGCATAAAGATGGATCTTTATGGGATCCCATTCTTGACTTTTCCTCTGCTCTCATAATTACATTGTGACTGAGAGTGTGAGTAGAAGCTGAGCAAGGGTTGCAGCTTACTCTTCCGAGACGACCAAATCACCAACTCACAGAGAACATGTAGATCTAACTGCAGTGACTTTATTCTGGCTGGGACAGTGGAGCAGCCTATGAGGGAGTTTAACTTTGCCTTCACACTTTCCACTTCTCTTTTTCCTTAAACCCCAAGGTCTGCTGAAGACAGAGCCAGTGCCCGAGGAAGGAGAGGATGCTGTTGCTACACTCAGTGCCGCAGAGACCCTGACAGAGGAGGAGCAGGATGAGCTGAGACGGGAACTCACTAAGGTACAAGCCATTCCTTCTGGATTTCACGCTTTGCCTTTGAAATGCCCTGTCCTCTGTGAAAAAGCTTATGGTTGGCTCTGGAGGAGAGAAAGCACTATGAGCTTACACAGCCTTGTCTCAGGACAGAGGAGAGAAGTGATTCCAGTTGGGTTTTCACATGACAAAATGTGTGGGTGAGGTAGGTCTGAGACTCAGGGATGCAGTGGGAAGTGGGAAGTGCACAGCAAATCTTCTAGAAGACTTGGCTGTCGAACCTGTGACATACTCGCTCTGTCCTCGCTTGTGTTATGTCCCTCCTCTTCCTTCCTTCCTTGAGGCTTCTGCCTGATCAATTCTCTTCTTTCCTTGCTTCCTTTGGTAAAGTTCTTTTAGCATAAATGGTCCTTTTTAAAGTGTACAGTTCAAGATTCAGCACATTCACAATGTCAAGCAACTGTCACCTCTTCTAATTTCCAACCATTTTCCTCCCCTACCAAGGAAGCCCCTTTATACTCACTGAGCAGCCACTTCTAGCCTTCCCGGCCAGCTACTGTTCTCTGTCTCTATGGACTTAACTGTTTTCTGGATCTCTTATATACTGTTTGTGACCTTCTTTGTCTTTTTTCACTCATTGTGCTCAGTGTAACACTTTCGGGGTTCATTCCTGTTGTAGCATCTACCAGAATGTGCTCCTTTTTTTGTGAATGAATAATAGTCCATTGTATTTATTATCATATCGCATTTTTTTTCATACAACCATTGATGGCCACTTACAGTATTGACTACTGTGGATAACGAACTAGCAACATTTGTGTAGAAATACTTTTGTGAATTCAGTTGTTTTATGTCTATGCCTAGAAGTTGGATTATTCGCCCATATTGAGATTCCACATTTAGCTTCATTTCTAATTTTTGCATTTATTTAGGTTTTTTTTGTTTTTTTGGTGTGTGCGTTGCATGCATGTGTGTGCATGTGTGTGTGCGTGCATGCATGTGTGTGTGCATGTGTAGGCCAGAGATCAACCTCAAGTGTCATTCCTAAGGTGCCAAGTGCCATTCACCTTGTTTTTTTTTTTTTTAAAGGATAGTGTCTCTTACTGACCTGGACCTCACCGAGTCAGCTAGGCTGGCTGGTCAGCAGTCTTCAGGGATCTGATTGTCTTCACTTACCCAGCACTACCCATACTACCATGCCTGGGTGTTTTTATGTGGGTTCAGGGATCAAACTTGGGTCCTTGTGCTTATGCAGTAAGCACTCTACTGACTGAGTTATCCCCTCAGCCCGTTTTGTTGGTTTTTGAAAGTTTTGTGTCCTCAGGCTAGTCTAAAACTTCTGAACTGCTTTCACCTCCTGTGTGCTGGAATTACAGGCGTGTGCCACCACGGCTGGCTTTTGAAAACTTCCCTTTTCAATTCAGTCTCTCTTCATGTTATGGGTCAGTTTAGATTTTCTTTGTGGGCTGGTTTTGAAAATTTGTATATTTTTGAGGAATTTGTCCATTTACTCTGGGTTATCTAGTTTTTTGGGCTCTAAGTGCAGTATTCTTTTATAATCTTTGTTACTGCAGGGTTGGTATTACTGTTTCCATTTTCATTCTGGTTTTAGATATTTTTATCTTTTTGTTTCTCTTCAGTCTAATTAAAGGGTCTTTCAATTTCACCGATAACTTTTTGTATGTGTTCCCCTGTGTGTGAACACTTGTGTGCTGGTGCTGTGCATGTACATACCTACGTGTGTAGTGTGTATGTGTGGAGGCCAGAAGTTGATAACGAATGTCTTCCTCAATCATGCACCAGCGTGTTTACTGAGGCAGGGTCCTTTGCTGTACCTGGAGCTGGAAGCTGGGCTTGCAGGTCAGCTGCTGTGCTCACTTGGCTTTTATGTGGGTTCTGGGGATCTGAACTCCTGTCTTCACACTTTTGTGGCAAATGCTTTATCCAGTGAGCCACCTCCCCAGCCGTGATATTTTTAAACAATCTGCTTTTGGTGGTATTCATTCCCTGTTTTCCTGGTGTACATTTTGTTCATCCTTATTTATTAATCTCTACTTTCTATTGGCCTTGCATTTAGTATGCTGCTTTTGTTTTGTTTTTTTAAATATCTAATTCTTTAAGATAGTTCGTGATTTGAGATTTTTAGTTAACTTATTGTTTTGGGTGTGTACACGGAGAGTATGCATGTGTGTGTGGATGCACACGGGAAGGCCAAAGAAAAACTTTGTGGAGTTGCTATACTCCTTCTACCTTTATGTGGGTTCCAGACTTGTACAGGAAGTGCTTTGCCTGCTGAGCCATTTCATAGGCTCTGATTTGAGATTAAAATATATATATTTTTATTTATTATTTTTATTAGCTTGGAGGAGCAATGATCCTGCACAACAGATGTGGTGGGGGTCTTTGTAGCTAATGCCCTAGCTTTTTAAATATATATTTTTATTTATTATTTTTATTTTATGTGTATGAGTGTATTGCCTGCATGTGTGTAAGTGCACTTGTGTAATGCAATGTCCGTGGAGGTCAGAAGAGAGCAGCAGATCCCCTGGAACTAGAGTTATAGACAGTTGTTACCTGCCATGTAGGTGCTGGGACTCGAACCCAGGCCCTCTGTAAAAGCAGTCAGTGCTCTTAACCACTGAGCCATCTCTCCAGCCACTGAGAATGAATGAATTTATTGATTTTAGCAATACTGAGAATAAGTCTAGGACCTTGTTTATTGTAGGCAAATATTCTACCACTAAAGCTACATTCTGAGATAGTTTTTTTTTTTTAACATTTATATATATATTTATGTGTGTATGTTGTATGTGTATGTGTGGGTCCGTGTGTGCCACAGTGCATTTGTTTAGGTCAGAAGACAACTTGTAGGAGTTCTCTTCTTCCACTGCGTGGCTCCCAGGGATTGAACTCAAGTCATCTGGCTCGATGGCAAGTGCCCTTACTTGCTAAACCATCTTGCTGGCCCTCATCATAACTATTACAGTCACTCAAACTATTTTTATTACATTACAATAATTAGTGTAATTCATGACAAAAATATTAAAAACTTCAGATTGCTTCATAGCACATACTCCTATGAATATTTAAGTTAATTAAAAGAGTGGTCATTTTAAAATTTAATGTTTGATACGACCAACGTTCCCTAGGTCAGCACAACCAAAGGATGAAAAACAACTGCATCACACTGTTTAACCCTATGCCCTCCTCCTCCAAGCACAATATACAAAATATGCATGCTTCAGTTTACACTCTACAAAAACAGTTAAAATACATTCCAAGTAAACATATTGCCTTGAGAAATGGTACTAATAAGAAATTGGCACTTAAAGGAAAAATGAAAAAAAATATTTTTAATATGAAAATACAAGACAGTGGAATTGGAAACTGTCTGAGTTACATTTCCACTGCTGTGATAAACACCATGATCAAAGCGACTTATAGAAGGTAGAGTTTATTTTTCTTCCAGTTCTGAATGGAGACCACAATGGCTAGGGAGGCATGGCAGCAGGTGGCCGGAGCAGGAAGCTGAGCAATCACATCTCCAACCACAAATATGAAGCAGAAGGTGGGTGGGTGGGGGGGGCGGTGAGCCAGGCTGTAAACACTCAAAGCCCATCCCCAGTGATGTGCTTCCTCCAGCAAGGCTCCACCTCCTAAAGGTTCCATGACCTCCCTAAACAGCACCACCAACTGGGAACCAAGGGTTCAAATACTGGAGCATATGGGGGACATTTTCATTCAAAACACCACAGAAAGTTTTAGATAAAACACTATATGATGCATTTAGACTTGGGAGGGTGGACCCTCTGAAACTGACATTTTGGAAGATAACTCTGTTTTTCTTAAATTCATCTAAAGTGCTATCACCATCCCAAACAGACACTTCAAACATTAAAGTAAATCATAAATCTGAATCTAGTTACTTATAAGTCTTTGAGAACTGTTATATATCATTAGCAATAATTTTCACAATTTGGCTGAATTGTACAGCTATCAGGTGTTTGCTGTTCAGTTTCTCAATGCAGAATTCATGCTGTGCAGTATTAATACAGAAGTTATTAAGTATAAAGTAACTTCCATGCTTAAAAATGTTACTGCACAACTATCAAGAAATTACTTTTTAATGAGTAGAAATTACTTCAATTAATTTTTATTGCTTACAAAAAAAAACCACCCCATCCTAAATGTGTCTTGTTGTTTGGAAAAAATGGTTAGAAGAAAAATAAACCAGTGGAAAACAAATGAGATGAATTTGTGCAAACTGTAACTTAACACACCTCACAAAGCTTCTGTATATAGGACAAAATTGTGCAGTGGTGGCAAAGGCCTTGATAACCTATAAAATCTAGGTTCAGAATTAATGCAGACATTTACAGCTTTATGGTTCTGGCTCTGTTTTCATCGTATCCTGTAAACTTTAAATGTTGTCTCAAAGTATTTTCAAATGTCCTTTGCTGTCTTTCTTGACTTACAGTGTGTTGCCTTTCATGTTTATGAATTTTCTAATGTTTCATTTTGTTTTTTTTGACCTAAATTGTGGTTAGAGAAGGTACTTTGTATGGCTTAAAACTTATCAGAGCTAGCTGGGTGTTGTGGTGCAAGCCTGTAGTCCCAGCACTTGGGAGGCAGAGGCAGGTGGATCTCTGTGAGTTCGAGGCCAGCCTGGTCTACATAGTAAGTTTCAGGCCAGCTGGGGCTACAGAGAGACCTTGTCTCAAATGGACCCAAAACAAAACAAAAAAACCCACAAAAAACTTATCAGAGCTACTTTTGCTAACACAAGGTTGTCTCCTGAGGGCTTTCTAGGTGGATCAAAGAAAAGAGTGTATTTACAGTTTGGGGTGGAGTGTTCTATAGAACTTGGTTTCTGTTCTTCAGGGTTCTTCTGTCTGCTTGTATGGTCCATTTCTTTTCATGTGGTTTTGTAAACAAGGTGGAGATAGAATGTGTTGGGAGATTAGTGCTGTGAAGAAGGTAAGGATTAAAACTACTGAGTTATTTAATGCATGACTTACATTGTTTTTAAAAAGAAAAAAGTTTTCCCATAAGTTGTTTACTGTAGTAACATAAAAAATGAAAAAAATGAGTGATCTGTGAAATATTTAGATTATGTTCCCAGATGTCTTCCTTGCATATATTGCTACATTGTATTTAAATAATCTACAATATCAGGACCATTTTTACCTTGTCTTTTTCTTTTTTCTTTTTAAGATAGGGTTTCTCTATAGCTCCAGCAGGCTGAAACTCACTGTAGACCAAGTTGGCTTCATCTGACAGAGATCTGCCTGCCACTGCCTCCTGAGTGTTGGGATCAAAGGCATGTAACACCACACCCAGTTCTGTGTATGAATGTTTTACTGCATCTATGTAAGTGCACCTGTGCTGTGGAATGCCTGTGGAGCCCAGAAGAGGGTGTTGGATCTCCTAAAACTGGAGTTGCCCAAGTGGGTGCTAGGAACTAAACCCAGGTCCTCTGTAAGAGTAGCTAGATCTCTTAACTGCTGAGCCATCTCTCAGCCCCCATTTTTAACTTCTTCAAGCTCATTTTTAGAATCTTCACAGCTGCCCTGAGTCTTATATTCAGATCTTCATGAATTCCAGTGAGCCTGTATTCTTATATTAGTATACTTCAAGTTTACCAAATTCCTCCCCAAACTTCCTGATATAATAGAACACTGTTACTGTTACCTCTGATTATGTATAATAATAATAGTTATTATTATAGATACCATACTAATTATTTGCATTTAAAAGAAATGATAGTTTCAGTTTGGAAGGTATTGCTTAAAGTAGTTGTAGAAATTTCATTGGAATAGAGATTTGTGTGGGTGGGTGATGTAGCTGCACAGATGGACAAGTGGAGGCCAGAGGACACTCTGGTGTTATTCCTCATGTACCATCCACTGGCTTTTTGTTTGTTTTTAATTTTTTTTTTTTTTTGAGACAAGATCTCTTGGCCTGGAATTTATATAGTAGGCTAGGCTGGCTGACTAGCTAGGATGCCCCTGGCGTCTGCCCGTCTCTGCCTCCCCAACACTGGGATTGCAAGTACATGCCACCCTCCTCCCCCTTTATTCTACATGGGTTCAGAGAATCAAACTCAGGTCCTGTTTCCATCAGAAGTACTGACTGAGCTATCTCTCCAGCCCAGAATGGAAATATTTGCTTATATATTATCAGATCCATCCTTTTAAAGTGGTTTACTTCTATTCACAGAATTGTACAGTCATCACCAGAACATTTTTACCATGCCGAAAAGAAACCCTCCTTTCCTCAGCAGTCACTTCTACCCTGTTCCCCATCCCCTAGCAACTGTTAGTGTCGTTTCTATCCATAGATTCGCTTGTCCTGGGCATTTCATATAGATGCATTCATATCTTGCAGTTTCTTGTAGTTGCTTCTTTTACTTAGTATGATGTGTTCAGGCTTCATCCACATTGTGGTATGTACCAATACTTTTTAAATTTTATGTGTATGAGTGTATTGCCTGCATGTATGTGAGTGCACCAGTGTTGTGCAATACCACGGAGGTCAGAAGAGGGCTTTGGATTCCCCTGGAACTAGAGTTAAGGATGGTTGGTAGCCGCTATGTGGGTACTGGGAATTGAACCCGGGTCCTCTGCAAGAGCAGTCAGTGCTCTTAACCACTGAGCCATCTCTCCAGCCCCATACCAGTACTTCTTATAGCTATAGTACTTCTATAGTTCATGGTCTGGCCACATTTTGTTTCTCTATCCATTAGTTGACAGTCATTTAGGTTGATTTCACTATGGAGTTGTTAGACAACAATAGACATTTGTCTGGGGACATATATTTTTCAATTTTTACATTCCTACCAGTAGCATTTCCAGAACCTACCATAGCCTTCTTCTTAAAATTTTGAGGAACTGCCAAACTGCATTAGCACATGAGGATTCTGGTTTTTCTGTATCCTGCCAGCACTGGTTAATGCCTCTCCCCCCCCCCCGGTCTTTTTGAGACAGGATCTCCCTGTAGTCCCAGCTAGCCTGTAACTGGCTATCGACCTGGCTGGCCTTGAACTCACAGAGATCTGCCTGCCTCTGCCTCCTGTGTGCTGGGATTAAAGGAATGTGTTTTCTTTTAGGCAATCTTAAGGAAGATATGAAGTACTTCTTTGATTGATATTTCTTCAGTTACTAATGAATGATGCTGTTCATCTTTCTTTTCATTTGCCTAATGGTTGTTTATCTTCTTTTGAGAAATGTCTAATTCATTTGCCAGTTTTAAAATTGGATTATTTATTTGCCTTTTTATTTTTGAGTTGTGACTTTCTTCAGGTGTCCTGGATGCTACAGATACATTTGAAAGAAAATTTGGAGATATTTACCCTGTTCTGTCAGTTGTCTTTTTAGCTCATGATAATGTGCTCTGAAGCACAACAGCCTGTGATTTTTGGAGGGTGGGTGGGTGGATTTGAGGAGCTCACTGTGTAGTCAAGGATGACTTTGAACTCCTGCACCTCCTGCCATCACCTCCCAAGTGCATCACTATGGCTTCAAGAGTTTTTAGTTCTGATAAAATCTGTTTTTTCCCCCTGATTGCTTGTACTTTATATATCTACAAAAAATCGCCTAAGTCAAGGTTTTGAAGATTTGTATCTGTGTTTTATTCTGAGAGTTATATGGTTTACTACTAAGAGCTTTTTTCTCTATTTTGACTTAATTTTTGTGTGTGGACTGAGTGAAAGGCTTAGCTTTATTCCTTTTGCATATGAAAACTAGCTAAGTCACATTTGTAAGGGAGTGAAAAAGCCCTGTTCTTTCTCTACTAAGTTCTCTTGTCATGTGTGTCACAAAGCAGTTTGTTGTAAATATATGGGTTTATTCCTGACTCTTAATTCTTCTGTTCCACTGGTTTATATGTCTGTTCTTATGCCAAGTACCACAGCCCCCATTACTGTGTCCTCACAGTAACTTTTTCGCTCACTTTTTTTCTTTACATCAGTTGTGTTCTCCGTGCTCTTGAGGTCATTCTTCCCTCTTCCTTCCCTCCACCCCTAGGGAATGAGGGGATTTTGGCTGCCACATGTGCTGTATGTAAGCACACACTAACCAATAAAAGCGAGGCGTTTAAGACACTGGGTTGTGCATTGTTGGGAAACACTGCAGTGGTCTTTCTGTCTATAGAACTTTGGTTGGGGTAAGGAAAGAGGCAATCAGCCAGTGATTGGAAGTGCCCTTTGCAAACCTAGGTGGAGACTCTGGCTCCTCCACCATTGTTTAATAACTGGGCGAATCCTACAACTCACTGGTTTTCAAACATATTCATTCCTCCTGTTGCCGCCGCCTCCTCCTGCTCCTGCTCCTCCTCCTCCTCCTCCTCCTCCTCCTTTTTTTTTCTTTTTGCCTTTTCTTCTCATATTCTACATTTCAGTCAGTATCTGATGTCTGCATTTGGTGTTAATATTTTGAGTTCTCTGAGCACAGAGGATTGTGTTTGTTTTGGCCTCATCTGCCAATTAATGCCATCTCAGAACTGCATTGGTAAGTTGTCTCTCCTCTTCCCCTCTGCTCTCTGTCTCTCTTTCTGCAATCTCTTCACGTTATTTATCCTTTTTTCAGTTGTTGATCAGTATATTTACTTCTTGTTCTTTGAAGATGTAATTATCAAGGAAAACAGTTGACTCAGCAGTGCTGTCTGCTGTTTTCAAGGGTCCTGTTGGCTTTGAGATCGTAGTAGTATGCTGCAGGTCAGGGCTGAGGATTAGCTTTGCAAAAAGCCAAGGGGAGCGGTTCTACAGGGGTCTGTAGTGTTGATGAATATCCCTTAGGAATCCAGTTTTTCAATTTTCTGTCTCTGTGTGGTTCTTCTCTCCTTCTGTGAGCCTGCCCTTTCTCATTTTCTTGGTACAGCCTTCTCTTCTACTTTGCATTTTGGCTTCCAGCACATCCCACAATCTCACTGTGCTCTAGCTACACCTCCAAGCATCTTCTTCCAAATCTTTTCAGTTCCTCATTATTATCTGAGTTCTTCAGACAGGCTCCTGGAGGAGAGAGATTGATTAGTTTAGTGCATCTTTTCATACCAAACATGTCACCAGCTCTTAGCAATGGGATGGATGGTTGTTCTTGGGTCAGGAGCCCACACAGTAACCCTGGTGGCGGGGGGGTCTCTGGGGGAAGATGCATTGGCAGGCACTGATGTTGACAGATCCACTCTTAGGAAGTATACAAGAAGGTTGGATTTTGGTGGTAAGAGATGGAGATTATTTTTATCTAGTATGTAAACAGGAATTTTTATGGGCAGTTGGGTAGAAATATCTAGTAGGAAAGTTGGGTCAGAGGTCAACAGAGTAGGTACTAAGAGTGACTTGAGTGTTACCCATGTAAAGGTTTGAAGCCTCACAGTTCCTGGGATAACAGAAGGGAAGACAGAGGACAGTTGACAGGGATATAAAGAACAACTCTGCAGGAGAGAGCCTTATGGACCCAGTTTACATTTTGTGTGTAAAGAGACACAGAAATGAATTGAAAAAAAATGTAAATGACGGTAGCATTTGAGTATAGTTTTGTTCAGATACCCTTAACTTACAGAAGACTCACGCTTTATTCTTTTCCTCAACCCTGTTCCTCATAGGTAGAAGAAGAAATCCAGACTCTGTCCCAAGTGTTAGCAGCAAAAGAAAAGCATCTAGCAGAGATCAAGCGGAAACTTGGAATCAATTCACTTCAGGAACTCAAGCAGAACATTGCCAAAGGGTGGCAAGACGTGACAGCAACATCCGCGTATGTTCCCTCCCATCGTACATGTCTCTAGACAATGTAAAGGGCACTTGCGCCCTTTCTTTGAGGAGAAGAAGGGGATGAGGACATCTCCACAGCTTTACTTTGCATCACACAGGGCTCTTTCTTTCCAGTGCTCCAGGATAGCTGGCTCTTTTCTAACTTTGGTTTTCCAGAACATTCTAGTGGAGAGAACAAAGCAGCCTCATGTACAGGTTAAAGGAATAGTTTTCAAGCCTCAAAATGTGAGCAGTAGTCTCTCCCCACCATGTTTTTTCTTTCTGAGTTTTTCTTTTTTTTCAAAAATATTATTTTTATGTGTATATGTGTATTGCCTGCGTGTATGTAAGTACACCCGTGTTCTGCAATGCCCAGGTCAGAAGAATGTATCAGATCCCCTGGAACTGGAGTTGTGGACAGTTGTGAATCAAGGCATTTACCAAATACATTGGGGAGCCCATGGGTAAATGGTTACAGCAAAGTACAGCGAACTCTGCTGTAGGTGTTGGAAGCTGTCAGATAACATTCTTGGCTTTTGCATTAGTGGAAGCTCATGGTCTGCTAAGAATACATTTGAAAAGTTTTGATAGTCATAGGATATTAGGTCAGACACAGAGGTAGACAATGAACTGCTTTCAAAGGGACTAAAAATAGCTCAAGATACTTTGGGTCTGGCCTGCAACATTTTCTCTTCATAGTCACAAAATTCAGTCATTTGGTCTCAATATCTTTTTGTGTTCATGGGTGTCCGTGCAAGCACAAAGGTCAAAGGATAACTTTGGTGTCATTCCTCAGGCACTATCTTTTTTTTTCTTTTTTTTTTTCTTTTTGGTATTTTTGAGACAGGGTCTCCCTGTAGCCCCAGCTGTCCTGGAACTTACTATGTAAACCAGGCTGGCCTTGAACTCACAGAGATCCGCCTGCCTCTGCCCCTCAAATGCTGGGATTAAAGGCATGCGCCACCCTGCCCAGCCTTTTTTTTTTTTTTTTTTTTTTAAAGACAGGGTCTCTCATTGACCTAGAACCCACCATGTAGGCTAGATTGGCTGGCCAGTGAACCCCAGGGCTCTGCCTAGCTCTGCCTCCTCAACACTGGGATTATAGGCATAAGCCATTGGGCTTGACTTTTTTTTTTTTTTAACATGGGTTTTGGGCATCAAACTCAGGTTCTTGCACTTGGAAGGGTAGCACTTCATCTCCTTAGCCCCTGGCCTTGTAGAATCTTTAATGGAGCCATAGCTTTTCTTTCGGGGATTTGGGGGGTACTTTGCAAGCTCAACCCTGGTTCCTTAGTCCTTTCCTTCTAGGCCTCTGTCTTTCTCTCTGCTCCAGGGCACTGCAGAAGATTGTGATGAAAGGATTACTGCTGTCTTGACGGTTGTGGAGGACATTAGAAGCTCTCAAAACTGTTTTATTCTTGAGTTCTTCAACAGGTGATGACTATTGCAAGAATTGATAGTAGAAAAGCTTAGCTGACTTTTTCCCTTGTTTTTTCATGATTGACTATAGATACAAGAAGACATCTGAAACCTTGTCTCAGGCCGGACAGAAGGCTTCGGCTGCATTTTCATCAGTTGGCTCAGTCATAACCAAAAAGCTGGAAGACGTAAAGTATGTCTGCATTTTCCTTGCTCATGGAGTTGCTGGGGCAAACTGAACTGGGACCATGGTTGCTTTTGGCTAGACCTGTCTCATGGTACTGTGGGGTTGTCTGCTGTTAGAGTGAAGGAGGGCACTCTTTCAGAGACCCAAAATGTTTGCCTAAATTCTTCCAGGCCTTACATTCTAACTTCCAAAATGATTATCTTAGCTGGGCATGGTGGCACATGCCTTTATTCCCAGCACTTGGGAGGCAGATGGATCTCTGTGAGTTCTAGGCCAGCCTGGTCTACATAGTGAGTTCCAGGCCAGCCAGTGCTAAAAAGTGAAATCTTGTCTCAAAAACAAAATAAAACAAAACAAACAAAAACCCATCTCAAATTGATCATCTTATGAACCCTTTTAAGGACTGTTGAAAAATTCTGGTTGCAAACTCTAGCATCTTTTTAATCTTTCTTGATCCTGCAGTATTTGTCTGGTGTTTGCAACATTGTGATTGTGGGGCAGGGTGGGGTGTCTTTCTGGGGATGAATATAAGAGCATTGAAGTGCACGCTTGGCCTGTGACCCAACTTCACCTTATGTGGCGTTTTTACACCATGGTGTGCTTACAAGGTGTTTATTCGTGCTCTGGTTTGCACTAACCCATCAGCCATCCCTACATTCATGCTTAGGGCCAAATCTTGATTTTGAGCTTTTTTTAAAAACAAATTATGCATTGTGTTTGAGATTAGTTTCAGAATTTCCCTTGTCATTTTGGTGAAAGTACTTCATGGTGCGTTTGTGCCTCCGTCTATCGCCATTATTAGACTAGTGCTGACAGTGATACTTGTGGCTCATGCTGGCTGTGCTTCATGTTGGTGTGCACAATTTCTGTTTGTTTTTTTCCAAGCTCAGATTGCATGACTTTGTGGTTTTTGTTTGTGGGGAAAATAGATTTTACAACCAGAATTTTGTTAGTTGAATTGATTTATTTAATCAGTGTATTATACCGTGCATTAAAATATATCTCTTGTTCATTGTATACAGAGCATCATTGTTCTCCATGCAATATCATAAGGATAGCTTTCCTGAATTCTTGGATAATTATGTGTACATAGATATCCGTGAGGCTCTCTCCTTTCTCTTTATGTTGACTGAATTTGTAGTGCTTTACAGCCTATGCATAACATGCAGCCTTGTAAAATAGGTTATTTAATTCTGTTAGATTCCTCAGAACTTCCTTTCTTTTTTAACGCTTACTCTGGCTTCTTACAGATTGCAAGCCTTTTCACATTCCTTTAGGTAAGGAGAGTTTGAACCCCCACTGCTGCATAGCAGTTGTGTGAGATGAGTGTGCAAGATTAGATGATTATGCCTCCGTGGATGCTCGTGTGTGTCCACTGTGTGACTTTTTTGCTTTTGGAGTATCTTTTTCTCCAGTGCATTTCTAATCCTAAGGGAGGTTTTCTTGTATACCATGCGTAATGGATGAATTAAAAGAAGAATTTGACACTGTGGTACAAGGGATATGGAAATGTTTGTGAAGTTTCTTTTTATTTTAACCATGGCATACAAAATTCCTCCCTTTTAATGTCTGACTTTGTTTTTCATGCTTTTGTTTCTTTGGTGCTTTTGGAAAGATGTTGGAATTCTCCTTCATGTGGGTCCCATTACGTAATTATAATAGACTGCATATGTATTGCTTTGTGATGTTAAGTCTTCTGTTTTATATGGGTTACGCTACTCTTTTTGTGTGGTAAGACAGACATAAGAAATCCTATGTACTTTTTAATATTTGTTTTATTAGCTTGTAGTTTTTACTAATATTTCTTTACTAGTTATTTAAGCATGCAAGGTAGTTTCATGGTTTACAAAGGGGAAACTGGCATTAAAAAGTCCAAGCCATGCCTGTAGGAGTCCCTGTGATGCTGAGCAAAACTCTCCTTTCCACCTACAGACTCTGATTATTATACGTAGGTGTTGGATGAATCAAATGGAAAATTTTAAGGTGTGAGCAGAGAGGGTGATACTGCAGTCTCCGTCTCTTCCTAGTGATTCTGCACATTGTCTTCTCAAGGGTTCCTTGCTTGATTTAGCTACTTTCATTTTTTCCCGTCTTCCTTTTTTTTTTTTTTTTTTTTTTTTTTTTCCCCTTTTCCTTTTTTTTTTTTTTTTTTTTTTTTGGCTTGTTAACTTTTTAGATCAGATTACAAAATATATGTCGCCATACACTGTTCTCATTCCTCCCTCCTGTCTCCTCCTCTCAAATAGTCCTCTGCTGTGCTTTTCATGTCACATGAATTCCATTACCCTCTAATGTGCCCTTTCCTCCACCCTCCCTTAAGAGCTCTCTTCCCTCTCATTGTCCCCTCCCTCCCTCCCTCCTTCCCTCCCCTCTTCCCTTCTCCCTCCTACCTTCTCCCCACCTCTATTCTTCATGTACATGCTCATGTAAGCCAACAGATACAGCTTCAGTCTTGGTGATACCTAGTCTTGGAAGTCACAGTAAACCATGGAGATGTATGAACTCTCTTTGTTCAACTATTTAAAGCTAAAATAATGCTTTAAAGAAAATCAAGTAACTGGATCTGGAGAGATGGGCTTGGCAGTTAAGAGCACTGCTGCTCTTGCAGAGGACCTGGGTTTGGTTTCCAGCACCCACAAGGCTAGCACCCATCTTTAACTCCAGTTTGAGGGGGACCTACACCCTCTTCTGGCATCCTTGGGCACCAAGCATGAATGTGGTGCACTTATATACATGCAGGCAAAACAGTCATACAGATAAAATAAATAAAATCTTAATAAAAAATTAAATAACCAGTGATAAGAAGTGACTGTGTGAAAAACGCCATAGGCAACGGAATGAGCATTAAATCACATGTCATTCTAATGAAAGAGTGCCTGCTGTGGCCAGATCCGAAGGCTATAACTGTAAATCAGATACAGGTTTTGTTAGAATAGAACTTAAAATCTTTGATTAAAGTAGAAGAAGGACTCAGGGCCTTGGAATAGCTTAAGAATGAAGAGCCTGCAAGTACCAATCATAGCAGTGTTGGGTGTGACAACACAAATAGAAAATACAGCAGCATGCAAGGCCTGTGAGAGAATGGCATATTTCATCTTAACATACCATTCTTTCTTTACATCATTAACAAGATTAACTTCATGTGTCTAGGTACTGTCTGTCTTATTATGTGTCCGAAACAAATTAAGTTTTGCTGTTTTTTTTCTAGTTCTTTGTAAGTTACTTTATTTCAATTAAAGTATAATTGAGATTATATTACACTGTTTTTTCTTTTTTAAAATTATTATTTTTTTGACAATTTCATACACGTGTATAATGCATTCTGGTTGCTCTTCCCCCATCCTGTCTTATTTCCCTCCTGCCCATGTCAACTCATCTTCCTTAAAAATCTCTTTCTCATATTCATTAGATTTGTTTTGTTTGGTTACCCCAGAGTTTAACTAGGGTAGATATTATAATTCTGGGTTTGCAACTCACCATCAGAGCCTGGAGCCTGGTGGGCTTACTAGTGGGTATACAACTAGATAGTATTTCTCCCATTCCCCAGAATCTGTTGGTTGCCAGTAGATCAACATTAAGTGGTAGGGGCCAGCCCCTTCCTCAGTCATAGCTGTCAGGAGGGCCTAGTACAGTAGGCACAGCTGCTGTGAGTTCATGATTGCCATGGCCATGTCCTGCTTAGAAGATGGTCCTTTTCATAGCCCTTTCCCTATCTTCCAGCTCTTCTGCCCTCTCTTCTGCAATGTTGTCTGAGCTCTAAGGGGGTGGTATAAGTGTTTATCTTGTTTTTAATGACTAATATACTGTACCAATATGTGGAGTTCAATAAGTCTTTGTATGAATACTTAGGAGTGAGAGAAAGAAGAGTCTCTCCTAAACTGCTTCTTAGAGATCGAAGGTTGGCTAAAGTCACTTAATCAGATTTCATGTGTTCAGATTATATAAGGAGAGAAAAATCACTTCTTTTAGATCATGTGAGTCATAGTGTCCACATTTCCCTAAGAACCATCAAGGAGATATGGCTGCCTCCCAGTCCTCACAAGACTCCTTCTGGTAGTGGGGTAGGGGTGGTGAGATGATGTATACCAGTCATTCCTTTTGCCAGTTGCTTTGCAACAGATGTTTAATCCCATTAACTATTTGTTCCAAGTCCCTCTTGTGTGACAGACTTGGGCTAGTGATTTCATGCTGATGTAATTTTGGATACAGAAGGAGAAATGTATTACTTTCGCCAAGTCAAACATAAGACTCAGCAAGAGTTTTTGTTTTGCATAGTCAATTAGAGTTAACATTTGAGATTTAGACATTTGTCATAACCATGGCTTCGTTGGAAGATAAGGGAGAGAGAAAGGAAGTAGAGAGAGAAGTAGGGCAGGAAAAAGGGAGGGAGGGAGAGATTGGATTGTGAGAATACCTGCTTCTGATGTCTTGAGATACGGGCTCATCCAGGTTGGGGTCCAGTACAAAGTAAGGAAACAGGCTGTTTCTTTAGAAGGGGCTGAAGGAATCCCACATGATGATTAGAGTTCTGATATTATGAATTTAGAAGAATCTTTCTCATTAATCTCTGCCTTACAAATAACAAAAGATCAAGTAGAAAAGAACTAGTAAATTTCTCCTCCAGTGTAGTCTTATACCCAAGATACGGACACAGCACATGCCCTCCTCTATATGATAGAGACACTTAACTGTGTGAGGTAAACAGCCAGGTACAGCAATGTCCATGTATTATATCAATTCTCTTGATTATATAGTCTTCTGGAATATTTTAATGTGCATCAACATCATACTCTATGTAATTACGTAGTAATATAAAACTAGACTTGAGCTATATCTGCAACACACTGCCATTTCTAACAACTGAGTCTTTGAGGAAACATAGTCATAAACACACAAAATATTTTAATGTAATTGAGGATTACTATCTTGAATTATTTGCTTTACCCAAAGGAAAGATTATTTGCCACGTATCTTTGTCAGTGATCAAAATATTGTGTGCATAATAACAGTATGAGCAGAACATGGAGGTTTTTTAAGAAGCCTAAGAACGAACGTGCTTTGAGCTGGTGAGCTGGTCTCTGGGGAAAGTGGCTGAGCTGGCTTGAAAGCCTGAACCATCAGTGAGCTACAGTGTTCTTGAGTAGAATTTGAACCCTGTAATACAGAAAGCCAACATGTGCTTGAAGAGAGTTTGAACAGAGTATATGCAAGTGTATTAGCTACTTTTATGTTGAAAAAACAAACAAAAAAAAACGTGACCAAGGCAACTTAGAGAAGGAAGAGTTTATTTGGGCTTAGGTTCCAGATGGATGATCCATCATGGCCAGGGATGCATGGCAGGAGGCAGTAGAAGCAGAAAGCTGAGAGCTCACATCTTCAACCATCAGCAGGAAGTAGAGAGAGCAACCTGGAAGTAGGGCAAGACTATGAAGGCTCAAAACTGGTCCTGAGTGACACAGCTTCCTCCAGCTAGGCCACACCTCTTAAAGGTTCCACAACCTTCCCCAAACACTACCACCAACTAATCAAGTGTTCAAACACTTGAATGGGGGAGGGGGCAGTTCTCATTCAAACCACCACAGTAGATGTCTCTTATCACAGTGCAGATATTATTGCTAAGGGGTGATATGGAACTTATCAGAGCTATCATAAAAGTGATTTATTTTGAAACCTGCCTGTCCCAGCCTGGGAACAAATACCTAGAGAAAGGTGGTCACCCTGACCTTTTACTGGCTTGCT
>NW_008360329.1:3161674-3196357 GCF_000622305.1 Nannospalax galili | reverse complement strand
TGTGTGTGTGTGTGTGTGTGTGTTTGTAGCTCTGTGTGTGTTTGTGTGTGTGTGCATGTGTGTCTCTGTGTGTAGCTCTGTGGTTTGTGTGTGTGTGTGTGTGTGTGTGTGTGTGTGTGTTTGCGCTTTGTTTTTGAGGGGAGGTGGTGAACACTGAATCAGAACTCGCAAGGACCCAAGTTCCTGTCTCAGTGTTCTGCTGTTCCCTTGGGTAACCATCTAACTTCTGAGTCCTGATTCTTAATGCCTTGCAGATCCAGGTGAAAGCACTTTACAGCTTTCAAAGTGCTAAGAAAGGACAAGCTTGTATCATTAAATGATTCAATTTAAATTGGCTTAACTTTGACCCCCTACACCTCAAAAAGTGGATAATTTTTTATTGCGCCAAAAGAATAAGCTATTGGAAAGCTAAGTTTTGTCAGCTTTTTATGTCTGATCACTATATAACAATTTCGTTTCTGTCTCTTTTTAATGCTGCCTCTTAGTATACGCTCCATTCAACATTCAATTAGCATGCCTGCTATGAGGTAAAGTATATTTTTGCAAGATGCTGCTTGTTCTTTATTTAGGTGTTTAACCCAAATAGTTAAGTGGCGAGCAAGAATTTAGCCTTGAACAAGCTGTGTGTTTAATGCTGTTAACCAGTTTTCAGTTACTTTTCTTGTAATGTTGGCATAGGTACATGAGATCCAAAAGGTAAATTTGTTTGTAAAGAACTACTATTTTGATTTCGTTTTAGGAAACGTTTATATGAAAGCACATACCACATTCAAATGGACCTTCTCTTGTGGTTCAGGGGTTATGTACCCTCTCTGCATTAGCTTTGGTTACACCCCTCTTCTTTCACCCTTCCCACTCTGCTTCTCTCGTCCTAGAGTGTCCTTTGGAGCCTGTGTGCATCAGCAGACACTTATTAGCTGTTTTATGCTCTCTAGTGAGGCAAAGGCTCCTTAACAGTATTTATGCTTGGCTTAGAATTAAGCCTATGTTGGAGTCACTTGGAAGGCTAGTTAAACACTTCATGCTGGGCCCAGCCCTAGTTTTTGAATCTAGAGGTGGGATGGGACTTGATAATTCCTGTTCCTAACATGCCCCAGAACTGCTGATGCAGCTGGCCTAGGGGGCTGGGGAGGGCACATGTTGACCACCATTGCCCTATCCTATTAGCCATAACCACAGGGGAATGAGGAAGCTCCTGTTCCCCTCTGTGCCTTTTTAGTCTTGGTAATAGGGTAGATGTTTAAGGTCCTGTGGCTAGGATAAAAGTTTTGTAAACCCATGAATGAGAAGGGAAAGCCCAATGTAGATGAAAGGCAAGTGTCTGAGCTCCCTGCTTGTTTTTGGTCCTTCCTTTCCTTGTCTCTGATGCTGCTCTCTGGGAATTGTGGTCCCTGTGTTGGAACCTCATATGGTCTGATTGTCCAAGTGAGGTGATGTGTGTTTATATAGGAATCCTGCCCTACAAGATGAGACTGTAAACAGAAGTTCTAAAGTATGGTACCTTAATTAAACTGATCTCATAGTGGCATTTTCTTGTATGCTGACAAGTTGGTTGGGGAAGTGACAGAACTGAAGTGTTACCTGCTTCTTCCTTTTCCGCACATGTGTTTGACTATGTTACACATACCTTAGAGTGCATATTTCATGACTAGAAAGCAAAATTGTAGAAATATTAGCTCGAACCCATAACCATACATAATAATGGTTTATTTTCTGTACATATCATATAGGTAAATAGCTGTTCTTTTGCTGATTATGAATAATGGTGAAGAAAAATGCAGTCATTTAATTTTTATATTTTTTCTGTCTTCATAGAAACTCTCCAACTTTCAAATCATTTGAAGAAAAGGTTGAAACCTTAAAGGCAAGTAAAGGGATGATGACACAGTGGGGCCTCAACTTTCTTTGGTATGGGTGGTTCACATGAGTATCAACATTTGAAATCTTCAGCTGGGCGTGGTGGTACATGCCTTCAATCCCAGCACTCAGGAGGAAGAGGCAGACGAATCTCTGAAGATTGAGGCCAGCCTGGTCTATGTAGTGAGTTCCAGGCCACCTGGGGCTGCAGGGCAACCCTGTCTCACAAAACCAAAATAATAGTAACAAAAAACTTTAAGATCATTATTATTCTGTATGTCACTAATGGATATTTCAGGGGTTATGCATTCTTTTAGTTGGTATTTTTGAGCATATGTTATAGCATGCACTTAGAAAATATGTTTGTTTCATGTGTCTTACTCAATAATATTTGTGGATGAATGAACAATTTGATACAATACAAAATGTTTACCCAAGCATCCACAGTGATCAGTAGATAGTTTGCAATGTAGACTATGGAGTTCTTTTAAGTAAATTTCCCTGTGAAGGGCAGTTAGCAGATAGGGTGGAAGGAGGATAGAATTTACTAGTCTGGACAGTCCAGCAAGAAAGAATACATATGTTTTACTATTCAGCCTCTTTGTATATTACATCAGTACTTAAATTCCATTATATATGTATATATATATATATATATATATATATAAAATCGCTGAGCTATGAGGTTCCTGATTTGGTCTCGAAAATAACTTTAGAGTTCCTTAATGCAGAGGCAGCTAATTTCATTTCATATTTTTAAGTCTAAAGTAGGGGGAACCAAGCCTGCTGGCGGTGATTTTGGAGAAGTCTTGAATTCCACTGCAAATGCTACGGGTGCCACGACCACAGAGCCGCCTCCAGGACCCGTGCAGGAGAGCCCATGAGGTTCCTACCTTTGTTCTGCAACCCACTGCCAGATGCTGCAAGTGAGATCCAAGCACATCTTGTCAACATTCACAGCCACAGAGCTCTACCAGATGTGCTTTTATTTAGCTTTACATATTTCTTTGACCAAATAGTTTGTGAGTTAAACAAAGTAAAACCACCTTCTCATCTATGCCATGGAAACACCCTTTGTTTAGGAAACAGCACCACAGAGAGATCCCTGTAATTCATGGGGTGTTCACTAGAATGAGGAGTTGTTGCAGGTGACTGCTGCTTATGGACTTGACAAAAATTGCTCTGCATCTGGGATGCCAATTTGCTCTTTGTCTTCTGTAAGATTTTCTTTTTTTCCTTTTGGAATCTCTGTATATTTGATTTCTAACTGAAATTCTTCTTTTAAATTGTCTGAATTTTGATTATTAAAAGTTTTGGTGTTGCTTCTACCTTTTAAGGAGGAACTATCAGCAACATCTTTTTCCTTGAGTAAACACAGTTTTTGTTTGAGGAACAGCTCTACTTCCAGTTTGCTACAGCTCTGTGACAACACACACAGAAATTCAAACTACTAGGTGACTTGAGAGTGGGATCCCTTTCCACATCCTTGGTAATTGTCATTTGTGGCAGCAACCATTTCAACATATTGGTTATTATGCCACTTAAATCAATTTTTTAACCAATTAAAATTTTAATTTCAAAGTAAAATGACGAAATAACATTGTGAGCCAAGTGTATTACTGTAAGTTGAAATAGGAGCACACTCATCACTGTTAATTTCAAAAGTCTGAAAGATCTTTAGGTTCAGATAGCTGTAAAAATGCTAATCTATCGCCTTAGGGGAAACACAGCTGTTTCCATTAAATCCATTTAGCACCCTTTAGGAAGTACAGAAAGTTTTATGAAAAATGTAACTCGAACTTTTTTTTATACTAAGGTGTTGGTGATAACTCCTAAGACTGTAGTACATTAATAGAAATGAACTCATCATGTTGCAACTGATTGTTTTCTGTGTATGAGCAGTTAAGTGGCACTGTAAACATTTCCCCGTAAACATTCTTTGAGAACAAAGTGTTGGAGCTCCTTAATCAAATCATCCTCCAGATGGCTCTGCAGTGGCTAAGCTCCTCTATTAACTGTGATAACTACTGACTACTGCCACCATTTCCTTATGCTATATATGTTTATGGCCTATGGGGTTGTATCTGTTATTTATCAAGTTGTAGTTGTTTTATTATTGTCCATGCCAAATGTTAATTGCCAAGCTTGGAGTGACATAAAGCATTCTTTAAAAGCATGACTAGATTTACTTGAGGATAAATTTTCTGCAAACCGAATCTGAAAAGCCACAAGTGTCGATTGTTATAAAATGATATGCTGCCATTCTTGATTGCTACTTGGATGCAATGGAAACTATGTTCTATTATTACATGTAAAAATCTTAATAAATTCCATATATCAATAATATAGGTCTTAATATTTATTCCAAGGTCAATGGTCTGGAAACAGCTTGTTGTATTCTAGAATCAACTGGTGTCTTTGCTTCAGTTTTTTTTTTTACTATCAACTTTAAGTCACTGCTCAGTGGTATCAGACTAACATATTATGAATCACTATCTTCTAGCTTTAAGGCTAAGGTTCTGGATGCATTTTTCACAGAGGACTTGATCTATATAAATTTTTCTCTTTATAGAAACATTGTGGTTAACTGTTACCTTTATTTTATTTTTACTAGCTAGTCTTTTGTTGGTGTTGGTGTTCAGGTATCTCTACAACAGATTGTTTCTTGGGTGCCCTGCCATATTCTTGTAACAAATAGAAAATAGTGTAAGATGGCAACTTATTTTCCATAAAGTATCTTCAAATCTTTTTGATGCCCATATGGGAAAATGATAGCTGTGGTGGTGGGAAGTGGGATGTATGTATATAATATAAAGTATCCTGCCTCATAAAAAGAAGTCATAAAATAGGGACTAATTCTGAAAAATAAATATGGATTTAGAAGTATTCAAAATGGTCTTTGTGGCAGATTCCTTATGAATTCAGATACTGATGAAATTTGAAACATAGTAATTAGTAGAAATGCCCCAGAGAGGTCCAATTTGAAACATAGTAATTAGAAATACCCCAAAGTTCAGCTATTCCACCTTGCTTTGTGTTTTAGACTTAAAAAAAAAGTAAAAGTGAAATCTCAGGATATTCAAGGACTTAAGTGTAATGGAAGAAAGGATCTCTTGAGAAACCTTAAAGCAATATCCCTAACAAGTCTGGAAATACAGCAAGAGTAAATATGGTTTAGAGGCCAGAGTAATGAACAGGAGAGAAAACTCATTACCTGAATTATGATCTTAACACTCAAAGTAGTTACTGAATAAGGATAACAACAAGTTTAATTATTCCTGGATCTGTTAATCAGGATACACACATTTTCTGTATAGTGTTTGAAAGCAATAAAAACTATAATTTGGGTACGGGTTCTTTATGTTTTTCTTCTCTTTCAGGAAAGGGGTGAGTCTGCTATGCAACTTATCTCAAAGTCTTCATATATTGGTATATAAAACAAAACAAAAGCCATAGTGTCTCTATTGAATCACCATATTGGCATATTTGTAGGTGGTTATGATTTTAGATTCTCCATTTCAGGGTTGGGGAACTGGTAAAGTGCTTGCTGTACAAGCATGAGGACCTGAGTCCAAATAGATAGAAGGCAGCTGACATTGATATCTAGGCCTCCATATGCATGCACATACATGTGAATGTGCAGCCACATACACCTTCACACATATGAACATGTACAGTAAAAGGTTCTTCAAGTTTTCCTGTTTCTAGGATCTCTAGTCCCCTTTTCCAACATGACTAGTTTCCAGTAGTTTCCCAACTCCCCAAATACTGTCCTCTGTCACCTGTATGGCCTCTGTGATGACTGAATCTGTTTCCATGGCTGAAACAACTGTCTTTGGGGTATATTCTAGTTAGCTTTCTACTGCTGTGATAAAACACTCTGACCAAAACCAACTTGGGGAGAAAAGAGTTTATTTCAGCTTACACTTCCAAGGCATAGTCCATCTTTGAGGGCAGCCAGGCAGAAATTCAGGGCAGGAACCTAGAGCCAGGAGCTGAAGCACAGACCACAGAGGAATGCTGTTTGCTGGCTTGCTCATCTGACCTGTGCTCAACCTCCTTTCTTATACAACACAAGACCACCGGCCCAGGAATGACACCACTCACAGTGAATTGGGCCTTCTTATATCACTCAATAATCCAAATGCCACACAGACATGCCTACAGGCCAGTGTGATAGAGGAAATTCCCCAACTGAGGTTCCCTCTTCCCAGGTTTGTCAAGTTGACAACCATGACAAGGTGACAATATAATTTTCATGGCTGACTAAGAGGTATATTTTCCCCTTTTTTTGTGGTGCTGAGGATTGAACCCAGGGCCTCATACATTTTAGGCAAGTGCTCAATACAAGAGGCATAAATTTCTAATTACCTCTAGGTCATGTCGTCTACCACTAATAGCCACTTTATATGGAATTTTCAGTGTCTCTTTTTCATAATGGTATTCTCCCCTCCCCCCTTGGGGACTGTATCATTGTTCTCATTTGATAGATGAGACCATAACCAGTAGATGTGATCAGGACTTTGAGCTCTTCTGTTCACTTTCCTTGCTGTCTGCCATTAATATTTTCACAGTGTGCATTAGGAACTTGAAAACTAAAAAACCTGTATTTTTGTTTTGTTTTTGTTTGAGACAGTCTCACTGTGTAGCCCTGGATAACGTGGATTTGATATGTGGACCAGGCTGGCCTTGAACTCACATAGATCCCTCTGCCTTTGCCCCCTGAATGCTGCAACAGAAACCTGTATTTTTAATAAAGAAGGCAGAGCACAAATGCTGCCACTCCAGTGGATGCTCCTGTTGGTGCTTGCGTAGACAGAAAAGCCTGCAGACACACTGACTCACTTGTTTTTTTTTTTTGAGGCATGGCCTCATACAGCCCAGGTTGGCTTCAATTTCACCTGTATAAAGTCAAGGATGACCTTTAATCATCCTGCCTCTGTCTCTCAGGTGCTGGGATCACATGCATGTACCACTATACCTGGATGACTTTAAGTCAGGAGCTCATTACTTAGCTCAGGCTGGCCTCCAGCTCCAAATCCCTGGCTCCTCCCTTCTTTAATCTCTGTCATAACATACTTCCTCAAATACAAATGAAAACTTCAAGATGTATCCTACTTATCCTTAGAATACATCTGTGAACATGAACACCAAGAAGCTACAGGAACTGTCCCCCAAATTGCTCTTGTCACTGTCCTTCAGGTTTATCTGGCTGAGGCAGGACCTTAGTAACCTCATGTGTTCCACTCACACAGTTGTAATTTTTATGACAGCGCCTCAGGCATCGCATACTAGGCAAGCACTCATACTGTTGTCATTTACATTTAAAAGTATTCCTTAAACTTGGCACTGGTTAACAGCTTGGTTTCAGGAGTAGAGAAACCAAATCAGCAACATGATATTGATACTGGGTTGTTTAAGAAAAAGACCAGGTTCAGTTAGGACTACTGAAGGTTCTTAAAGGTCACTGGCCATGTGTCTTAAATTCTCTTAAAGGAACAGAGCTGAATGAAAAAATGCATATACACTTTATATTTGTGTACACACACACACACATTAAAAGATTAGGTTAGTTTATAGAATATGGTCTTGGTAGTCCAACGAATGTCTTGACTGGAGAGACCAGTAGTTGCTCAGACAAGGCCTGATGTCTCAGCAGTCCCAATCTTGCACTGAGGGCCTGGAGGATTTCTGGAGAGCTGCTGGTCTTCAGTCTATGTTGGAAGCCTGAGGAAGCTGATTCTAATATCAGCAAAGGAATGCTGCAGCAACCAGATAGATGAATTTGCCAGGAGTGAAGGCAAGCAGGTAAACATAGTTTCCTTCTATGTACATTAGCTGGGTGCCACCAAAAGGTGCCACCCACATTTAGGGTAGGTAGTCCCAATTCAAATCTGCTCAAGGAAGTCCTCCACAGGAGTGCCCAGCAGCTTGTGTTTCAGTTGATTTGACAACTAAGATTAGCCATCACACTGTGCTCTGCCATATTTTCAAAGGAACGGAAAGTACCAACAGCCATATATAATATTATGACTGTTTAGACGTGAGCCCATTTAACTGTCAAGGGAAATGAGTTTAAGTGCCCAGAAGGATTCACCTGGAGTAGAATGTACTGTTAAGACCCCTTTTGAATCTGCAGGATTTACCCCACAATAGCCAATGACTTTTACAAATGATTCATGAAATCATGCAGCATTCCAAGGCCAGTGCACTTCCTAGTATTCTGTACAGCCAATGTCATAGATTGAGAAAGATGTAAATCAACAAAGACATTAAAGGGTCTGTCCTCGTCTTCATAGTGATCATGCTTACAAAACCCCACTACTCAGAGAGGGCCTTGCAGGAGGGTCAGGTGTTTTAGGTCAGCCTCACCTGCATAAAGACCAGCCTGGGCTACATGAGACCTTAAATTAAAAAAAAAAAAAATTTCTTCTCAAGTATTTTCATGACATGAAAAACTGATAGATGGGTGAACCTCTTATTTGGTAAAACAAACACTAGGTTTGGCCAAATTCTGGGACTCCATGTTGGGGAAAAAAAAGTCAAGTGTGTATCTGTGTGGATTCTGGGGGTGCCATACATAGGCACATTCTGAACTTGCTTAATTCCTGGGAGGGGATGGCATCTATCCAAGATAAAACAGACTTTTCATAATGCGTGTGGACTAGCGACAGAAGTGGCAAAGGATAAACTGCGACCAGGTTGTCACAAATGTCTCTTGGACCCATTGCAAGGACTCCAACAGCAAGTCTCTTCCAGGAGTTTACAAAATTGGAGGGCAGACACTAAAGTTTTTCAAGTCCCATATATGGCATATTAGAAAATGCTGAATAATAGAGACTAGGAGGCGCTGGCAAGCGTGGAAGCTTCCAGCAGGACTATCTAGGAGACCTGAAGGTGGGAGAATAGCCTAGGGATCACCAGGAGAGGCCGTGCGGGGTATCTACCGCCCAGCAGCGACCGCCCACACAACCCGGACCTAGCAGCAATGGGCGGGGCTATCCTTGCTCCGCCCCCTGACCCGCGCGCGTGCGGAAGAGGTCAGAGCTCGCACAGGCAATATGGCGGCGCTGTGTGGGCCCCGTGCCGTGTCTGCTGAGAGCGGTCTCTTGCGACTGCTTCTCTTCTCCAGGCCCTTTCGGGTTGTAAGCACCGAGAGTGGGTCCGAGAGCTCGAGCCCCGACTCCTTAGCACCTCAGGCGCGCCCAGGCGGCTTCGCGAGCGCGCTGGAGCGGCACTTGGATCTGCAGCGGAAGGCGGAGCTTGGACAGGTGAGGGAATTCACGGCACCACGCCCACGACGCCGCATTGGGGGCGTGGCCAGAGTGTGGGCGGGGACACAGCCTATAGGGAAGGTTTCGGTGTGAGGGCGGGGCCGCTGCGTAGAGACCCGGGGCGGGGCCGGGCTTGCAGGCTGATCCTGGGCTGGCGATCCGCCGGCCGGTGAGGGTCTTTGCAGGCCTCCTACAGCGGAGCGTGTGATTGGCGATTTTTTTTCTGTGCTTTGTATTTGACAGTTTTACACTTTAAGTTTGCTAGCGCTACTGAGGCAGCCTTGGGGCCACACGAGGGACTCACGGGAAAGTGAATTCAGCACAGGCCGGACTCCTCTGCATCCTAGCGGTGCATCGTGGAGCTCTGATGCCCGACGCTCTTAAACGTGTTAGTTGAAATGATTGCTGAATGACAGATACAGCTTTTGTGAACTGGGATCTGTCAGTGCTTCACTGTCCTTTTCTGAAAATGACCCCTTTTCTGAATTTCCATCTATGTTAACCAGAACTTTTGTAAAATAGGATAAAATGATTAAATAGGACTGAGAGTCTTAAATTACTGTTAGAGTCAACATGCATGAAATTAGGTTATATAAAACTATGAATTTGTTTTCCTCTCTTTAGGAAATAGTATATTTTCCTCTCTTTAGGAAATAGTATGGAAGGTCACATACAGATATTTCTCTGGTCGTTTTAGTAACTACTGTAAAAAAATTTCTTTGCTTCAGGATGGAAGGAGCCCGGTGCATTTGTGATTTTTGCCATGGCAAATTGCCACACGTTTAGTAACTTAGCACAAATTTTGTTTACAGGGCACTGAAATTTAGCATGGAGTCTCACTGTCTAAAAAATGGATATATTGAACTTTCAATTCTTGATTTAGGTCCTGGGGAGAAAGTTTCCTTGTTTGTTTCCTCTTGTGGGGACCATAGTGTCCTTTAGCTCAAGGGCCCCCTTCTGCCATCTTCAAAGCTCACAGTGGTAGACTCCTTGTGTATCTACCTCAGGATGACCCTGCTTATGCTTCAGTTTGAGGTTTGTAGGGATTATATTGAGTCCACCCAGATAAACCAGGATAATCTCCCTATTTTAAGGACAGCTGTTTGGCCATCTTAATTGCATTTGTGGCTCTCACATGGTCAACAGTAATTAGTTTAATAAAGGAAAGATCTGAGATACCGAAGAGTGACCAGAATTCCCTTTTCTTCTGAAACAATTGTAACTGGGCTGCTCTGTTTTCCTAGGAGGAGGCTGGGTATTTCCTGGCAGTGGTTTGCTCTTCTTAGCTCAGACTGAGTGGAGTGTCTGGGGTCAGTTTTTCTTCACTAAAACAGCTTAAAAAACATTTACTATGCATATGTATTTGGTTGTGATATGTTGTCACCAGTTTTTTATTTATAATTTTTGGACAACTTGGTTTAATGGAAAGGTAATGCCCTTGGGAGGGGGGGTGTAAGGAGACTGGGTTGTAATCTCCGTTTTTGTAGAATTTTGAGTTATGTGGTCCCTGATACTGATGCTTAATACATCACACCGGCTGCAGTTGCTGCTGGTCAGCCAGTGCAGTGCAATTAAGTAATCTTCCCAACACTGGACTTTACACATAATGATGCAGCTTTTACTTTGGGGAATTTGTAAACCTCCCTTCACACTGTCTGCAACATCCTGCTGCATCCTCAGAGGCCATTGCCTTTCAGGTTCTGCCTGGTGCTGAGGGGTGAAAGCCTGGGTGCAGTTTCAGGATGCCTGGATTCAGACACTAATTTGTCAGCTTACTAGCTGAGTGATCTCACCAATCTGAGATCACTCTCAGATTCTTCTTCCCTCTCAGAGAGGGAAGGTAATACCCTAATGGAATTGTTGGAAACTTTATAGGCAATGCATTGAAAGTGCTCTCAGCACACTGATGGCGCAGAGTAAGCTCTCATTCCAAAACTTAGGTTTTGCACAGCCTGTCTTCTTCCTCTTGCCTGAAGCAATCATTTTGGTGACACCCTAGAATCACGTCATTCTTTTTAATGAAATCTCACTGTTTTCTTTAAAGAGAAATGTTTCCATATCATGTAGGTTCACCATGTATCAAATGCACACCCTAGTGGATGTTGTTGATAATAGAGGAGGCTGTATTGGACGAAGGGGTGCATGGGATAGCTCCATGATCATCTTAGTTTTGCTATGAATATCTGAAAACTGCACTAAAACACTATTGTGATTGCTCCCTCCCCCCTTTCCCAAACACACATACCACCACCACCAAGTGTTGTTAAACCCAGGGTCTTGTGTGAGCTCTACCACTGATCTACAACTCCAGCCCTTGGTTTGGGGATTTCAGGTTTTTGTTTTGTTTTGTTTTTGAGACAGGGTCTCCTTGTGTCACCCAGGCTTCACTCAAATTTGTGATTCTGTCACCCATGTACCATCATGCCTGGCCTGGTTTTGTGTTCTAAAGAAAACATGTAAATACTATTTAAAAATGTAACTGCCAGGGGCTTGGGGGGAAACAGGATGGCTCAGCTGGTAAAGGAACTCTTGGCAATTGATCACTGCTGCTTGAGGGAGAGTCAGTCTTCTTTAATGATGTGATGCTAAATAGGCTGACCAGGCTCCAGTGGATAAACTCACACCAAGGCACAAACATGACTTGATAGGCCTTAACTACGACAGAATGCATGAAATCTGGTGAGGGGGCTATGGGAAGGTACATATAGGAGAGGGGTCTAAATATGATTGAGATGTATGATATGCACACAAATTCAATAAGAAATATATATTGAGGGGGCTGGAGAGATGGCTCGGTGATTAAGAACACTGATTGTTCTTGCAGAAGACCTGGGTTCGAATCCCAGCACCCACATGGCAGCTAACAGTTGTCTGTAACTCCAGTCCCAGGGGATCCGACAACCTCTCCTGACCTCCTTGGGCATTGCACGACATGGGTGCACTTACCTTCATGCAGGTAAACATACACATAAAATAAAAATAATAAATAAAAAAATGTTAAAAGAAGAAATATATGCTGAAAAAAATTGAGCTGTACCATTCAATGATAGAATAAAGTTTTTGTGGGGAGAAAAAAATCCAAAACAAAGCCACACATCTAACCCCAACTTAAAGACATTAGTAGTTTCTAATATGTTAATTTGTGCCAGTTTAATATGTGGATACTTTGAAATTTTTCTTGACTTCCTCTAACAACAGAATGTAAGTTTCAGGAGGACAAAGGTCTTTTCTCTCTTGTTCTGGTTTGTTCCTGATTAACCAGGCATAGTGTGTTACCCATCGTGGGTACTCATAAGTATGTGTTGTGTCACTTCTCTCATTGCTGTGACTAAATACCTGACAAAAAAGCTTAAAGAAGGAAAGGTTTTTTTTGGATTATTTTTGAGGGTTTAGCCCATCTTGGTGGGGAAGGCAAGGCAGCAAGAGTGTGAGGTAGCTGGTCACATGATGTCTGGAGTGAGAAAGCAGAGAGAGATGAGTGATGGTGCTCAGCTCTCTTTTTCCTTTTTATTCAGTCTGGAACTCCAGTCTGTGGGATAGTGGGGTGACTCTTCACTCCTTAGTTCAACCTCTCTGGAAACATCTTGTACATAAATGCCCAGAGTTGTGTGTCCCAGGTGATTCCAATTATCAGTCGACAGTGAAGATTAACTATCACATTTGCTAAATGTTTTTGTAAAGATGTATTTGTGTGTGTGTACATACACCTGTGTATGGTATGTAAGTGTGTGTGATTGGGGAGGCATTAGATCCAGGTGGAGTAGCAGGCAGGTGTGCGCTGCCCCACATGGGTGCTGGGAACTGAACTCAGATCCTCTGCAGGAGCAGGAAGTGCTGCCAAATGGATACATGAACAAGTAGTCCATATAGTACATACTGGAACTTTTGTTTTATCAACCCTGTCTTTAAATAGTGATTTTGTCATGACCGTTCATAAAAAATTGCAGAAGTAAAACAGTTTGGGCTGTTAAATGTGCCTGTCCAGAATAATAATTGAGTAGAAACAATTGTAAGGGTAGTAAGAAAACTGAAAATACCCTTTTAGTTTTAGTTTTAGAGTCTTTTGGAAGCTTTTGGTATATTGCCCTTATATTTATGATGAGGAATATGAGCAGTTGTTAGGTATTGATAGGGATTTGGTTTGTGAGAGAAGTCACATTACTTTTTGAAGTTTCTGGATTTAATTAATTGAAGAGTACCTTAACATTACAAGACCAGGGATTGGAGAGATGGCTCAGCAGTTAAGAGTACTGGCTGCTCTTGAAAAAGACCTGGGTTCAATTCCCAGGACCCGCATTAAGGCTAACAGCCATCTGTAACTCCAGTCCAAGAGATCCAACTTCCTCTTCTGCAGGCATTGCATGACACATGTGCTCTTTCATACATGTGGGCAATGCACTTATACACATAAAATGAAAAATAGAAAAAGATTACAAGATTAATAAATATTGTATAATCAGGATTTTTGAAGAGAATTTTATTTACAAATTATAAAAGTTAACTTTAACAAGTGTTTCAGTAGCACTAAAAGGCATATGTGAAATGTAAAAGCTCACTTCCTCATTTGCTCATGTTCTTAAGGATGGAGAGGAAAATTTAAATGTATGTCTCTTAAATTTCATAAAAACAAATAGAAGCTAAGTATATGTATGAATATTCTTAACACAAATTGGTTCATCTTGTAATAAGTGCAGTCTTAAACTACATTACTGTTTAAGACTGTAATCTCTTCATTCAGATATCTTGGTTTAATTCTGGTTTTCTTTCCATTTACCAGCTGTTTCTCTTTGGAAAACTACTGTTTTCTTTGGAAACCTGTGCCATGAGATTATTACAAAGTTAAATAACTCATTATTTAAAGCACTCAATACTAATACCAGACAGTAAACATAGTATATTTTAGTTGCTACTGCTAAAATTGCTACTTTTCAGTTAGGTGTAACAGAGTATTTTTCCATTTTTGCTTCATATGTTCAATGTGTATATCTCATTGAAAAGTTTGCTTATGTTTTATATGGATAGAATATAATTTATTTAACTAGAAAAGGCCTTCATTCATGGTGTTCAGGTTATTGCTGTTTTTTGCCCATGACAAAGATAATGTTACAGTCGACATTTATATCTTTGCATGTTTATGAAGGTATATTTGGAAGATGTACACTGAAAGTGTATACACAATTCACACTTGGTAGATACAGCCTGCTTATACAAAGGAATTTCCAGGTACAGTGTTGGCAAAGCCTGTTTCCTTATTACCTTACCACTGTGTGGTGGTATGCAATGCCACATTATGGCTATGCCTGAATAAAAATAGCCTGACACTTAGCATCCATTTTAGCCAAGAGGTTACCCAAACTGCTCTGAAAACTCATTCCTTGAGAGACCTCTCAGAACTGAGCTCTAGAACACAGGCCTTCCTCTCTCTTTAATTGAAACTGTGTACCCAGTATGAAATGGGAAAGGAAAAGTGGACCCTTCTCTTATCAGAAGGATTTTTGTCCTTTCTGACCCCTGCTGATCTAGAATAGCACACAGGCACAAACAGTGGTTAAGAGCATTGACTGTTCTTGCAGAGGACCCAGGTTCAATTCCCAGTACCCACATGGGGGCTAACTGTCCATAGCTCCAGTTCCAGGGGATCCAACACCCCCTCTAACCTCTACAGACATTGCATAACTTGGGTGCATTTATATACATGCAGGTAATACACTCATACACATAAAATAATAAGTAATCCCACATTTTTCTGGATCAAGGTCAAGGAAGGGTCGTGAGGGTTTAAGGCCATGTGTTTTAGGAACACAAGGTCTAGTTGACTTGTTTACATTATAACAAGCTAAGATTAACTTTTTTGTTGCAAGGTTAAAATCATCTGTCTAGAGTACATCCGTATTGTAAAAGTCATTTCCAGCACTTTAATCCTAGCACTTGGGAGGCAGAGGCAGATGGATCTCTGTGAATTCAAGGCCAGCCTGGTCTACATATCGAGTTCTAGGCCAGCTGGAGCTGCAGGGAGACCCTGTCTCAAAAAGACCAAAAAAAAAAAAAAGTCATTCCTGTTAGGGTTCGAGAATCGAGACTAATTCCAAAAGATTATACAAAAAGTTTATTCAAGAATTTAAAGTAAAAAAAAGAACAACAACCAAATGGCGGCTGGCCGGGCACAGACTTCATGAGCCAAAGATGGAGTCTGGCCCCGAACACTAGCAGGCAGGAGCTTTTATTGGGGCACTCCACAGAAACCCACGCTCGCGCCAAGCATCTTTTTAAAATAATTGGATGTCCCCATATCCTGTTTACAGGGAAAGTCTTGATTGGTAGGGGCTGTCTTCAGGGCATTGGAATGTGCTGACTAATATCTTTTAGAGTCAGAAGTTTTTGTTCATACCTTATAAGGCTTTTACATGTACAATATGCCTGAGCTTGTCTGGGCTTGTCTAAAGAAGCTAGCCAAAATGGAGTCAGAGCATTCTGGCTCTTTATTCCCCCCTAGAGTTATGGCAAGGGTTAAATCTTTAAGCCAAGCAAATTACAGAAGCAGAAAGAAGCGATTAGATGGTGCATTTAGGGTGGTGGAACCATTTCTATATTGTCGTAAGGCTCGGGGTCTCGATTTAAATGAGGATACTGCGAACGCAGTACCATCAGTTGGACTGTCTGTATCTGTTCTTGGATGAATTTGAGCAAAGCATTAAGAATACAGGGGCCACAGGTGACTGCTAATAGGAGTAAGAGGAGAGGTCTGACTATTGCTGAGATCAAAGTTGTTAACCATGGGGACCAGTCAAATAGGGAATCGTACCAATTTTGTTGATCTAGTCGTTCATTTTCTCTTTCCTTAAGTCTTTTATGGACCTCAGCCAAAGACTGTTTTACAACTCCCTGGTGATTAACATAGAAACAGCACTGTTCCCCTAGGGCAACACAGAGTCCTCCTTTTTCTAGAAAAAGTATATCCAGCCCTTTCCTATTTTGTAAGGTTATGTCAGCTAACGAGGATAGAGAGTCTTTGAGGTGGCGGATAGATGTTTCTAATGATTGTATGTCTAAGTCTATGGCCTTTCTAAGAAGGTGATAATTTTTATCCTGGAGGACTAGCGCTGAAGCCCCCAGACCAGTTGCAGCCTGGTTACCCTGACCCCGAGTAGAGTAGACAAGACAACTGCAGTGGTTCCTATGGCCCTACGAGGTCTACTCTTCTGAGATTCTGGTTTCCATTTCTATGTCTGTTCTATAATATAGATGGGGAACCAGCTGCACTAGTACACAAAAATCCTCGGTCTGGTTTAAAATGGATGAGTGGAGGCATGTAGTTAAGCCAGAGGTACAGGCCCACCAAGTGGAGTTGGGGGGCACCATATATGGGTTAGATACAGTAGCCCCTATCTCTTGAACAGAGTTACATAGATGTTGGTAAGAAGGGGGGACAATTTTTATATGTGAGGGAGTCACGCATAGGCCTTTTCCATACACTTGGGTGAGGGTAAGTCCCCTTCTCTCTGTAGGCGGGGGGATTCTACAGGCAATGGGGTCAGAAGTGACAACATAATTTCCTGGGAGAGCTAACCCATCATAAAAGGGAGGGTTCGGGTCCATGCAAAACCAGCAATGGATAGTAAGGTTAGGGGAAGTATTATTTAAAGCAATAAAGGTTTAGGAGATTCGTAAGGCCAGGGGATGGCTGCAAGGGCTCTTGGACTCGTTGGATCTTTGGCGGCATGGATCTAGGTGTGGGCAAAGTAGCAGTTTTATCCAATCGGACAGTTTGTCTAGGAGCTGGCCTCGTGACAGATTTAAAAATAGTTAAGGCCAGTGTTGGTCGTCCTATAGGCTGTAACACTGTCTGAGCCGGGCCCATCTGGGTCCCCAAGACTGGACCCACCTGAAGACAGACTGAAAAAAGTATTCCTGGATCAGTCCCTGTGGTGTATAGCCTGAGGCCCCAAGTTCGCTCATCAATCCATTTTTGTAGGTTTTTAAGTTCCTTTCCTTTTGGGGTGAAGCTCCTGGAAATAGGGTTGCATCTAGAGGAGGAACAGGGTCCCTCGAATTGCCTTGATCTGGGGTTTTGCCAAAGGGTTAGGCCTGGGACTGCAGTTACCTGGATCAAGTCGGTAGTGACGGGGGCAGCCCAATTAATATATCCAGTAGACACACAGCTCCATGAAGCACAGAAATAGTCCCCTGGCCCCCCACAAGTACTTCTTCGGTCACCATTGTCGCCTGGGCAAACATAGAAGTGGTGCTCCTTCACCCACTTTCGACCAAGGGGAGACTGGCAAGCATAATTTACAGTGCCTGATGGGTTGTACAATTCCCAAGCTCCTTCAAGCAGGTCGCAGAGGTTGAATGTAATCTTGGGGAACCAGGCACCTGGAAGTCCCAGGTGGGAGGAGATGTTCACTGCCTTTCCAGTGGATGTGCTACTAACTACCCAGGTGAGGTTTTGGAGTTCATGAGGGGAGTTATCTAGGGAAGACTCTATAAAAAGAAATAAAAAAGCAACAAGGGTTATGGTGTGGCAGAGATTTTTAGCTTGAGAGGATTGTCTTTTACCCGTGTGACCTTCCATCTTTTGTTGACTTGGTCTGACCAATTTTCTGATGCAGGCTTTAAATGCGAGTGATGTATCCAGGTCCGGACACTGGACACCTTAACCGCAGTAGGGGTGGTGAGGGTCACGATATGTGGCCCCTTCCATCAAGGTCCGAGGGGCTCCTTGTGGTGCCGTCTCACCCAAACAAGGTCTCCTGGCTTGAATCCATGCGTTGTTGGTAGATGTGCCTCAGCAAGGGGAAACAAGTTGGTAGATATGGCTCAGCAATCTGTAAGGTCTGTAGGGACTTAAGAAATTGGGATTCAGACAAGTCAATTAGCACATTTGAAGGCAGCTTGGGAAGCAAAGGGTATGGTTGGCCATACATGATTTCATAAGGTGTTAGGCCTTGAGTATATGGGGTATTTCTGACCCTGTATAGGGCAGAAGGTAGGAGGCCTGTCCAGTCATCGCCAGTTTCTAGGGTTAATTTGGTTAAGGTCTCTTTAAGGGTCCGATTCATCCTCTCTACTTGCCATGAGCTCTGGGGGTGCTATGCGCAATGTAGCTTCCAATTAGTCTCCAGTGTTTAAATTAACTCGAGTTACCTTAGAGATGAAGGCTGGTCCATTGTCTGACCCAATCATAGAGGGCAGTCCATACCTTGGTATTAGTTCATCAGTGATCTCTTTAACTACCATTGAGGCAGTTTCCCCCTTTGTGGGAAACACTTCAACCCATCCTGAAAATATATCTACAAAAACTAGGAGATATTTATAGCCATACTTGCCAGGTTTTACCTCAGTGAAGTCCACCTCCCAATGGACTCCAGGCACAGTGCCCCTCTCCCTTCTGGCTGGGCACATGACTTTTACTCTTGGATTAGTAACCTGGCAGGAGCAACATCTGGAAAGACAGCTCTCAATCATTTTGGTTAGATCAAAGATGTGGTATGGAGTCAGGAGTTCCCGTAACTTTCTCTTTCCTAGGTGAGTCCCTTTGTGAAGTTTATATATTAAGTCCTCTGCCAGCTTATGCAGCAGAATGAGTCTCCCGTTAGAGGTATACCTCCATCCATTCTTGATCTTGGTATTTTCCAAGGAAGTTAAATCTTGATCATCCTGAGTGGAGTAGGAGGGCTCTTCTGGCAAGAGGGGTTCAGGCAGAATAACCAGTAGGTTCGAGGCTGTTAGGGCTGCTTCTCTGGCTGCTAGGTCTGCTCTCCTGTTTCCCTGTGCCTCCAGTGAATCCCCTTTTTGGTGCCCCGGACAATGGATGATGGTCAGTCTCTTTGGTAACCATATGGCCTCCAGGAGTTCCAAGATCTCTTGTTTACTTTTGATAATCTTTCTTTCTGCTGTCAGGAGCCCCCTCTCCTTGTATATAGCCCCATGGACATGAGCCGTAGCGAAAGCGTAACGGCTATCAGTGGTCTTTACTTAGCTTTAAGGCCTGAGTCAGGGCAATTATTTCAGCCCTCTGGGCAGAGGTCCCAACTGGTAGGGAAGAGGCCCACACTGTCCGCGATGGACTGACAACCGCTGCCCCCCCCCCCCGTGTACCTGGTTCCTTCCTTAATGAAGCTACTTCCATCTGTGAACAGAATTAAGTCCGGGTGGGGCCATGGAACATCCGTCAGGTCTTCCCGAGTCCCATGTAAGCTGCAGAGTACCTCCAGGCAGTCGTGCAGGACCTCGAGATCCGGCTCTGGCAGCAAAGTGGCAGGATTGAGAGTGGTGCTGGAGAGGAACTGGATGCAAGGGGGATTAAGGAGCAAGGCCTGATAATGCATCAACCGGGCATTTGTCATCCATCGGTCGGGGGGATTTTTAAGGACCACCTCAATCGAGTGAGGGGTGGTGACCGTAAGAGGCTGTCCTAGCGTGAGCTTATCTGCATCCTTAACCAATAAGGCCATGGCTGCGATAATTCTGAGGCAGCCCGGCCATCCAGAGGCCATGGGATCAAGTTTCTTTGACAAGTAAGCCACAGGTCTCTTCCAAAGCCCGAGCATTTAGGTCAGGACTCACTTCGCTATTCCCGCTCGTTCATCAACAAAGAGCTGATAAGGCTTATGGATATCTGGCAGAGCCAAGGCCGGAGCCTGCAATAAAGCCTTCTTAATTTCTTGAAAGGCCCTCTTCTGAGTCTCAGTCCATAGGAAGGATGACTCATTTCCTCGAGTGGATTCATACAAGGGTTTTGCCAGCTCGGCGAACCCGGGTATCCAGAGCCAGCAGAAGCCTGCCGATCCCAAGAACTCTCACAACTGCCTGCAGGATCTCGGACTTGGAATTCCCATAATGGCTTGCTTTCTGGCTGGTGACAGCCACCTCTGCCCATCCCTTAATATGTACCCCAAGTACATTACCTCCATGACACAGAGCTGAGCCTTCTTGGTGGAGACCTTATAGTCCAAGGTCAGTAGCAAATCTCTGGTGGCCTGAAGACAAGTGCCCTCATCCTCAGTGGCAATTAACAGGTCGTCTATGTAGTGTAGGAGGCTTATCCCCTGGTGCGAGGCCCGATACTCCTGCAAGTCCTTGTGTAGAGCCTCATCAAAGATCGTGGGTGAGTTCTTGAACCCTTGTGGCCGTCGCGTTCAAGTGAGTTGTCCATTAAACCCCTGGTTTGGGTCTCGCCACTCAAAGGCAAAGATGGGTTGACTTTCCTTTGCCAAGGTCAGGCTAAAGAAGGTGTCCTTGAGATCTAGAACAGTATAGACTCTTCTCCCTGGAGAGAGTGAGCTCAGCAGGGTATATGGATTGGGGACTGTAGGGTGGATATCCTCTACCCTCTTGTTAACTTCTCTCAAATCCTGCACTGGGCGGAAATCGTTAGTCCCTGGTTTCTTGACGGGTAGGAGAGGGGTGTTCCATGGAGATTGGCATGGAACCAGAATGCCAAACTCCCTAAGGTGCTTTATATGTTTGGTAATTCCTGCCCTGGCTTCAAGAGTCATTGAGTACTGTTTTACAGGCTGAGCATTAGTTTTTAAAGTCACCATTATTGGTGACTGTTGGATGGCCTTCCCAGGGGGATTAGTTTCCACCCAAACTCCAGGGATTGCTGCCTGGAGGTCCTTGAGGATAGCAGTCAGTCTCTTTTGAGGGGGTGGGGTGTGCACTCTCCATTCTTCTTCTAGTTGTAAGCATAGGATATAGGTTGCATCTGATACAGTCACATCAGGAGGTCCTCTCCCAGAGAAATGGATTGGAGCCTTCATTTTATTTAGCAAATCTCTACCCAATAAGGGATATGAGCACTCTGGGACCACCATAAAGGAGTGTGAAACTGTCGTCTTACCTAAGTTTACTTCCCTTTTGGTAGTCCAAGGGTGCTGAGTGATTCCTGTGGCTCCTTGCACCCAGGTGCGTTTATTGGTCAATTTTCCCATAGGCTCTTTTAAAACTGAATATTGTGCTCCGGTGTCAACTAGGAAGTCAATGGCTCGTCCCTGCACTTGTAGGGTCACCCAGGGCCCATGGTGGAAGTTCACCAAGCCTGGGCCCCTTCAGCTTTCTAGGTTTGCCAACTCGAGGATCTTGGGCTTGGGGGGAGGCTGGGATCCCGTCCTTTGAGGACATTCCCTAGCCCAGTGGCCCAGCTGCTTACAATGTGCACACTGGTCTCTTTTCAGGAGGGGCCGACCTTCCTGTGGGGGTCACAGGGCTTGGGTTCCCTTTTTCATAGAGGGCCAGTCCCCCCATTTGGGATTCGTCTCTCTTTCAGCCAACAATATCCTAGCCAGCCCTCTTGTTTGTCTTTCTTCAGGGGTTTCTCTGTTGTTAAATACCTTGTTCGCCACCGCCATCAGCTCGGAAGGGTTTTTGCCCTCAAAACATTCTAGTTTTTGAAGTTTTCGTTTTATGTCTGGAGCTGCCTGATTTATGAAAGCCATATTGATGGCCATCTGATTCTCTGGGGCCTCCGGATTTATGGGAGTATAAGTTCTGAAAGCCTCTAACAGGCGTTTCAGGTACGCTCCAGGAGACTCATCCCTTCCCTGCACCATCTGACTGACAGACAAATTGGTGGGGTGCTGAGCAGCTGCCCAGAGACCCCCCACATAAGAATCTGGTGATAGACCTTTAGGCATTCCCTACCTTTGGGGGTATTATAATCCCACCCCTCTGTTGGGTGCATGAGAGGGAAAGCAGCTGCAATCAAATCCTCATTCTCTGTTGGTCGCCCATCATTTCCAGGAATCGTGTGTCTGCATTCCCAAAGGATGCGGCTCCGTTCCTTGGTGGTGAACAGGATATTCAATAACTGTTGGCAGTCATCCCAAGTAGGTTGGTGGGTAAAAAGAATGGTATCCAGGAGGGAAATCACGGCCTGAGGCTTCTCCATGAAGGAAGGAGTCTGTAACTTCCAATTATACAAGTCACTAGTAGAAAAGGGAAAGTAGACTACTGGGGCAATTCCATCCTCCCTTGGGGGCCCAATCTCCCTCAGGAGAAGAGCTCACATAATTCTCCCCTCCCCCTTCGAGCGAGTGTGCATTGGGCTGAGTTTGGCCATGGGAGGTGCTGGCTCAGCCATGGGATCTGGGGATGGAGACCAGGAAGGACTGGAAGAAGATGCTCATGACCTGCATTCCCTAGGTCTGTCCTGAGCACTCACTGGGGCCCTGTAAGGTGGCAGGAGTAAATCTTCCTTTGGCGCCGAGGGAAGAACCTTCAGACCCGATGGGTTTTTGGTCTGGACTTTCTTCAGGGGAAGCAAAGTGGCTTGCCCCTTAGGCACCGATGGCAGAGGCAGCAGTAAGGGGCGCAGCCAGTCGGGGTGCAGCAGCCAGATATCGCCAACCTAGGATGTATGGGATCTGGTCAGGGTGCCTGGGTTCCTCGAAGATAACTTCTTGAACCTGGTAGATGAGGGACAGGTTAAAGGACCCTTCAGGCGGCCATTCAACTTCAAAAGAGGGCCATTCGATGGTGCAGAGAGTCTGGAGGTGGGTTGGCTTGACACGAAGTCCAGACACGTTTGAAGCTGCTCATTTGTAGTCCTGAAAATGACTAAGAACTAGATCAAGGGGAGCTGAAGATGATGAGACTTTCTGGCCCATTGTGGGATAAGCTTCAAGAAAAAATATAAGGAGAGGGATGAGAATGAGAAGAAGTAGGATGGAAAGTCGATAGACGGGGTGGAGCTCTGAGCAGAGGGCGAGGACAGTATGAGATGGCAGTTCCCTAGAGGGAGAAATGAAAATCTCGCAGTGCGCGGGGTCAGCCAAGAAGGCTGCCCCTGTTCTTTTCCCAAAAAGATTTGGCCAGCCCGGATCAATGTCAGACTGGGCCAAGACTCTGGGTTGGTCCTGCCTTGATTCCACATCAGATTGGAGCACGACCCCTCAACAGAAGAGGAGTCGGGATGTCCCCTGTTCTCCTCCAGCTCTGGGATCAGTAGCGCATCTGCCTGATCTCTGTTGAGCTCTAGGATGTCCGGACTACCGAAAAGGGTGCGCGCGCACATGCGCGTGCACGCAAGAGAGAGAGAGAGAGACAGAGGCAGAGAGAGAGAGAGAGAGAGAGAGACACAGACAGACAGACAGACAGAGGCAGGCCGAACTTACCAAGGCCGGCTCTGGTGGCACTTCCGTGGGTCTGGGGTCTCTCTTCTCGAATCCCGCATGAGCCCCCACAATGTTAGGGTTCAAGAATTGAGAATAATTCCCACAGATACCCAAAAAGATTATACAAAAAGTTTATTCAAGAATTTAAAGTAAATAAAACAACAACCAAAATGGCGGCTAGCCAGGCACAGACTTCATGAGCCAAAGATGGAATCTGGCCCTGAACACTAGCAGGCAGGAGCTTTTATTGGGGCACTCCACAGAAACCTGCACGTGTGCCAAGCATCTTTTTAAAATAATTGGATGTCCCCATATCCTGTGTACAGGAAAGTCTTGATTGGTAAGGGCTGTCTTCAGGGCATTGGAATGTGCTGACTAATATCTTTTAGAGTCAGAAGTTTTTGTTCATACCTTATAAGGCTTTTACATGTACAATATGCCTGAACTAGTCTGGGCTTGTCTAAAGAAGCTAGCCAAAATGGAGTCAGAGCATTCTGGCTCTTCAATTCCCAGGGGCTTTAAAAAAACATTATTTTTCTCCGCGCTATTGCGGTGCGGCCCTGCCATGAGTCGGGACAGGGTCCGGTGCAGAGAACCCTTCCTTCCACGAAACTGGGTGGGGTCAGAAAGAGGGCCGACCTCCTACCAGCCTTGGACCACACGTTCGTGTGGAACCTGGGGCTAAACATTCGTAGACCCTGCTTCTGGGTCGAGGTTTTGTATGCAGCAGAGCAGCTACCTTGTTGCGATCTGTTGAAAGTCAGCCCTTGACACAAGGGTTTGACATCCCCCCAAAAATTAATTAAAAAAATAATAGTAATAAAACAAAAATAAAAAAGAAAAAAGGTAACAAAATTTTTATTTTTATTTTATGTATATGAGTGTTTTGCCTTTATATATGTAAGTGCACCACATGCATGCAGTGCCCTGAAGAGGCCAGAAGAGGGTGTTGGATCCCCTGGAACTAGAGTTATAGTGGTGGTTAGTTGCCATGTGGGTGCTGGGAATTGAACCCAGATCCTTTGGAAGAAGAGTGAGTGTTCTTAACTGCTGAGCCATCTCTCTGGCCCCAAAAAAATATTTTTTAAAAGGCAGTCCTTTTTTTTTTTTTGGTCTTTTTGAGACAGAGTCTCTCTGTAGCCCCAGCTGTTCTGGAAGTATGTAGACCAGGCTGGCCTTGAACTCACAGAGATCCGCCTGCCTCTGTCTCCTGAGTGCTGGGATTAAAGGCATGCGCCACCATGCCCGGCCCATTATGGGATTTTTAGTTATATGTGATTTGTTTTTATTATTTTGCGTTGCTGGGGATGAAACTAAGGGCTTACTGCATGCTGGGCATGCGCTGTACCACAGAGCTATACCTCCAGCCTCTCAGTAGATTGTCTTGATGTTGGGTAGCCAAAACAAAGTATGTAAATTAGGAACTGGGATTGTTATCCCTCATCCCTGATTTCATTCAGTTACTGATGTTCACATTTTTTACCCAATAAATAACCATTTGAGCTTATGCGATACACTGATACTGGCAAAAACTTGTGTTATGCATGCTACAGTTTTAAGTTTTCATTAGTCAAATGAATTTTTTTTTAAGAAGGTTCCATTATAAAACTCACCATGTATTGCCTTGGTGATCTTAACAACCGTGTGAAACGCTCCTCAAAGTCTGGGGACCTTGTTTTATTCTGCCTTTATGATGTACTGATAGCTCTGCATTTTTATTGAAGGCATTTGTGAGCCCGTTTTATTTCTTAGTTGCTCCTGAGATCAGGGTTAGGTTTCATTCACCCTTTTCATCCATTGCATAATACCTTACCTATAAGTAGGGATTGAACATATGCTGGTTTAAATTGTAATACAATTTAGTTTGATGGATGAATAATTATAAATGAAAAATAGCATCTCAAATGTCTTATTCTTAGATTTAAAAATGGGTACATGTAATGAAATTTCAGCAAGTACCAACTGATTTCTTTTTATAAGTATTTATTAATATAGTAATCTTATAAAATAGTGGGTTTCATTGTGACATCTTAAAAAATTTTATTTTTTTAGGTGTATGAGTGTATTGTCTGCATGTATAAAAGTGTACCTGTGTCGTGCAATGCCCACAGAGGTCAAAAGAGGGTATCAGATTCTTCTGGAACTGGAGTTAGGACAGTTGTTAGCCTCCATGTGGGTGCTGGGAATTGAACCTGGGTCCTCTGCAAGAGCGGCCAGTGCTCCTAACCTCTGAGCCATCTCTCCAGCCCTCATTGTGACATTTTCATATATGCCAAGCAGTCAGGAATTGAACCAATAGTATTCTTTGCCCTAATAGTTCACTGAAGTTAGTAGACTCGGATTCAGGTTTTAAGGACCGTGTGTTTCATAGTTATTTGTGCTCACTTGCTTACATCTCTTTTCCTTGGTCCACTAGCTTTAATATTGATTTGTGTGCCCTTTTCCTTCAACTTGCCCTTGTTTTTGTTATTTTTAGGGTAAGGAAATCCATTATCGTATCCAGCACAACTCGTTCTTATGTATGAAAGTACCTGGCAAATGTTTGCTGTGTTTTTTTTTTTCCCTTGTGGGGCGGGGCATCAGATCCAGATCCTTGTACATAATAGGCAGGTACTGTAGCCTTTCCCCGCCTAAATCTTAAAACCTTCATCTCTCTGACAATATGAATCTATAGAATTGGTAACTTGTTGTTTATAACACATGTTATTGCCACAAGATGGCAGTAATTGAGCAAAGAATCTGCTTTCCTGTGTTGTGGCTGTCGCTGCTGCTTCCTAACGTAGTAGAGGTGGCCTGTCACTTTCCAAGACTTTCAAAGAGTGGTTTTCAAGGCATTTTGGTGCCTGTACAGTAGAACATGCTTCTGCTTTAGGTTACTGAGAGTACTGATGCCATAAGGCAATATAATTTTGCCTTATTTTTGTAATATCTTAAATGATGGATTTCTTGTAAATTTTAAATGTTTTTACTTTCTCATGAATATTTCTTTTATTTCAAAGTGTCTAGTTTTTCCAGAAGATGGAACATTTAAAACAGATATCTAGTTCTTTTTAGAATATCAAAGGATTTGTTTCAATATAAAGCAAAATATGATCCTATTTTTATGTACGTTTTAAGTCCACTAAATTCATATGAATAGCAAAATTATATACTTTTATTTAATCCTTTGTTTTTACTCTCCAAGTTTTCTGTTGACTACTTTATTATTTTTATTTTTTTATGTGTATGAGTGTATTGTCCATATGTATGTAAGTGCACCCATGTCATGCAGTGCCTGCGGAGGTCAGAAGAGGGCGTCAGATCCCTTGGAACTGGAGTTCCAGAGAGTTGTTAGCTACCAAGTGGGTGCTGGGATTCAAACCTGGGTCTTCTGCAAGAACAGACAGTGCTTTTAATTGCTGAGCCATCTCTGCAGCCAGTGTTGATGACTTTAAAAATCATACTACTTTAAAAATGACTATGTAAAGGGGCTGGAGAGATGGCTCAGTGGTTAAGAGCACTGACTGCTCTTGCAAAGGACTCGGGTTCGATTCCCAGCACCCACATGGCAGCTATGAACTGTCCTTAACTCCAGTTCCAGGGGAATCTGAAGCCCTCTTCTGACCTCCAAAGCGTCGCATGACATGGGTGCACTCACATACATTCAGGCAATACACTCATACACATAAAATAAAAATAATAAAATATTTTAAAAAAATGACTATGTAAAGGAATATTGAAATGGTTTCTGATTTAACTATGATGCAGCCCTTTTCTTTACATTATAGAATTCTAGAAGGGTTACCTAGGAGTTAGTAGCAAAAGTCTTCTGAAGTGATCATGTCCACATTAGAGGAAACCACCAGTTAATATAAAGACAGTGGAAGAGTAAATTGAAGTAGATGGAATTCTCCAGGGAAAGCAGTTTTTTATCAGCACTGTAAACTGCTTAACAGATGCAGTGCTGAAAGAAGCTTAAAGGCTGCCTGTATTGTGCTTGGAGGTTGATCATATGACCTAACCGTTTAAACCCTTTATGACTTCCCACCTCAACCTTAGCTTTTGCTAATTCTTTAGGTCTTTGTTCAGACTTCTGTGTTTTGCTCAGAAATTTTGCTCCCTTCTTTTAATGTGTTTAAGATTTTCTTTTCTTCTAAGGGCTGTATTAAAATTTCCTCTTTTCATTAATTTTATAACCTGATTATAGCCTTAAGTTTGTTGTTACTAGGTTAAGTCACAGCAGAAAGGAGGACATTAACCACATTTGAGCAGAGCCTGATTTGTAGGGGTTTCAGAATAAAATCAGTTTTGATTCAGTTTGGGTTTTGCCTTTTTTAAAGGTTTACAGATTTCACTGTTGGCAGCTGCTAGGCAGTGAGTCATTCCTGGCACAGGCAGTTGTCAATTGTTCTCTAGGAGTCTGCAGTTCAACAAGTTGCCTGGACTGTGACTAGCTACTCAAGTGAATACAGTTGAGTTCTCTCAAAGAAAAAGGGAACACTGGGAACTGGATATAACTGGGAAGAGAGTATTTATCTCAAAGAAATAAAAACTTATGTTCAGGCTGGAGTGTAGGTCAGTTGGTAGAGTGCTTGCCTAGCATGCACGGAGCCCTGGATTCAATCCCTAACACTGCATAAGAGTGATGGACTCACTTGTAATCTCAGCACTTGGAATGTAGATGCAGGAGGATGAGAAATTCAAAGTAATCCTTGACTACATAAGGAGTTCACAGTCAGCCTGTGCTACATGAGACCCCGTCTTAAAAAAAATTCATATAAAAACCTAAAGAGACATTGTGATAACAGCTTTATTTTTAATACTTAAAAATGGAAACAACCCGAATGTTTTTCAACTGGTTAATGGTTAAATAAATGATGGAATAGCCTTACCATGGAATACAGGGTAGCAGTAAAAAGTAACAAGTAATTGTTATTGCAGCAGTTTGATGACTCTCAAGGAAACTGCTGAAGTGGGGTGGGGAGGAGCAAGTCCCAAAGGGCAAGTATAATTCCATTTATGTTATTCTTGAAATTACAGAATTATAGAGATGGAGAACAGGTGTTTGCTAAAAGTTAAGGATGGGATGGGTAGGTAGAAGAGAGGGGTGTTGTAAAATACAGTATCAATGGAACTGTTCCGTGTGCTGAATGTAGTGGTGAATATAGGAACCTATACATTATAAAATTGAAGATAGAGCTAAATACACAAATTATTATATATATATATACCTGGCAAAATCTGAGAGACGGTGGTTATCAGTGTTAATTTCCTAGTTATTATAGCCTTTCACTCCTAGGGAGACTAGGTAGGTGTAAAGTTTATTTTTCTATTTCTGTGATAAGATACTATGTTCAAAAGCAACTTAAGGAAGAAAGAGTTTGTGTTGGCATACAGTGCTGGAGGGATAGAGTCCATCATGGCAGGGTATGGCATAGCCACAGGAGCAAGAAGGTGACTAATCACATTGTCATCCACTTACAGGAAGGAGACGGAACTCATGGTGGGAGGGAACCTATATTAATGAAGAAAGAAACAGGAAGTGGGGCAAGACTGTAAACCCTCAATGTCCACTTTGAGTGACACACTTCCTCCAGTAACTTCTTAAAAATATCCACAAGCAATGCCACCAGTTGGGGGCCAAGTGTTCAAATGTATGAGCCTATGGGGGATAGTTCTTATTCAAACCACACCAGGAAGGGTGCAGGGAGTCTCTCTATGTTATTTCTTAACAATTACATGTGAATTTACAGTAATCTCAAAATAGAAAGTTAAAATAAATAGAATCATTGCACTAGTCTGTCAGACCCAGCATAGGGTAGACTAGTGAATTCTAGAAGCACCAAGGATGTTACCCACATTATTTCCTCTAAAATGATTTCTTTGGTTACAGGCAGTGTTGTGTGGAAGGAATGTGTGCCTTGTCTGTAAGGGATTTTGTCAGTTCAGAGGTCTTCATTTTTTTAGCATCGTGATGGACAAATCCATATGCAGTGTCCATTCCAGCCACACTGTGTTGCTATCCTTTTCTTCTGTATCTGCTCCTCGTACTCAGCCTTCCAGCAGGGAATGCTGCTGTTGCCCGAATTCCCTCTGGGTCTCCTGCATGATCAGACAAACCATATAATATATCTTATGTTCATTTATTAACTTACAAAGGAAACGAGTACCCAGTGCCTAGCCCTGCGCCTCTGGTGGCATGGCTCAGAGCCTGCCATATCAGACCGCACCCTGACTACCATAGTCACTGCTAGCATTCACTCATGCTTCAGGGGCCAGTGATCTTGCCCCAGGTCCATAAGGGTAGGGCCATTCTGTCCTTGAGCTGCTATGCGCAGCTGGGCCGCCCAATGGCTTGTGCACTTCCCTATGACTGGCGGCTTCCCCATGGCTCGTGGCTTCTGTTCCAAGATGGGTCCTAGCAGCCCCCCAGTAGTCCACACTCCACAGCAGGCCCTGCCCCTTGGAGGACCTAGCCAACTGAGAGACAGCTGCTATATTGGGAATACAGTGTTCCTCTCCGCTCCATTATTTAGCAGGGACTGTAACCATAGGGCTGGCTATGTTTATTAGGTAAGACCACTTGTGCAAGCACGAGGTCCTGAGCTCAGATCCCCAACACCCTCATGAAAAGCTGGGCATGGCCATGCATTCCTCCAACTCCAGTGTTAATGGGGTCAGAAACAGGAGGATCTGGGGTTTGCTGGTCAGCCAGTCTAGGTGCAAGATGGTGAGCCCTAAGTTTAGCAAGAGACCCTGTATCAAGGAAATAGGGCGGAAGAACCATAGAGGAGAACATTTGAGGTCCTCCTCTGTGTGTACATGAGCATGTTCATCTGCACACACAAGTGCATACACAATCATATGTGCATGTGTGCACCCACATACCTGTAATCCCAACACTATTTGAGAGATAGAGGCAAGAAAATCAGGAGTTCAAGGCTATCCTTGGCTACATAGTGAGTTTAAGACCAACTTGAACTACTTGAGATTCTTAAAAAAAAAAAACCAAACAAATAAATAATTAAAATCAGCACCTGCTCCCTTGTTGAAACTTTTAGCTGACCAGTAGTTTGTGGCATGTTGTCATACCCCTCTTAGCACTAAGATGGTAGTGAATCCTGACTGCCGTGGTCCCTGTATTCTTGGACCCATTTGAGAGGGGCAAAAAGAGGTTGGTTGACATCCACAGAACTGGTTAACTTGTTCTCTTCATGTGATTCCCACGTGACTCTCTACAGTTTGAATTTATTTTATCCTCCAAAGAATCATGTGTTGGAAGCTTGATACCCAATGTGGTGATTTGAGAGGTGGTAGGTCCTTTTAGAGGTGGAGCCTAGTGTGGGGAAGTTGGATCATTGGGGGTTCTGTCCTCAGAAGTAATGAATTCTTGTGAGATTACTTGGTTCCCATGAGAGTATTTAGAAGTTAGACTGAATCACTGGCTGCCATTTAGTTTCTCCTTTCTCCTATGTGTTCTTACCATGAAGCTATTCCCCATGATGAGACTCAGTCAGAGGAGACCCTCACTGCAGCCAGTGTTCTTTTGTTTGGAATTTATTCCAAAACTGAACTAAATCTCCTTTTCTTTAGTTGTGCTTACTTTGTTTGTGTGTGTGCATATGCACATTTGTATGGAGGCCGGAGGACCAACTAGGGTGTTGTTTCTCAGGTACCATCTACCTTCTTTGGGACAAGGCCTCACTGACCTGGAACTCACCAGTTGGACTAGACTGGTTGGCCAGTAAGCCCCAGGTATCTCCTATCTCTGCCTCCTAGACGCTGGGATTAGACGCATACTGAAGTTCTGGCTTTTTTGGTAGGTTCTGCGAATTAAACTTAGGTCATCAAGCTTGCGAGACAGACACTTTACTGACTAAACTCTCTCTCCAACCCTATAAACCAAGTAGATGAGGTCAATAAGGTACTCACCCTCAAGCATTTTGTTATAGTAAAGGAGAAAGGACTAATGTAGGCTAATTGATATCCTTACTCTTTCTATTCAGAGAATGTGTTCACATCTCTCTTTCTCATACCTTGTCTTTTGTTTTTTAATCATGTTCTTTTTCAATTCCTAACCATTCACCAAACTACTTACCATTTTCACACAATTAAGTCGTCTCTCTTTCCAGGCAAAATATTTTGGTGTGCCTTTCAGAGTTCTGCCTACTGATCTTTCTCCTGTCCTCCAGTGCCACCCGGGTTCTATACTTGGAGGCATCTATAGAGGACTGTACACATCTCTATTTTCTACATCTGCTACAGGATATTTCCAAGCACCAGTACATCTGCCAGATCATGCCACCCAAGAAGTAGAGCAGCTTGCCTGAGAGCCTGGACCTGTTTATAGAACCATATGTTGTTCTGGGTCCATTAAAAACTGGCAGCTTTAGGGTGACAGTAAAAGGATAGAAGTGTGGCCAAATAATGGACCCAATGACTGTAGATACCAACAACTAGTATGCCCCAGATCACTAAGCCCTTAGGAATGTCACAGGGTGGGTTTATTTTTCCCTGTGGCATGCATGTGTTTCACCATGTATCCTGAGTAAAGAGTTGCTGCTGTGTGCTCCCAGGTGCCGTCACCAGGATGATGTCTGGTAGAATGGTGTAGAGTCGGCGTGGAGTCAGGATGCAGACTCCGGAGTCAGGTGAGAAGCAGGCAGTGCGAGCAGCTGCAGACTCGTTTATTGCGGATATGGGGCTCCCTTATATCCCCCCTCCCGGTGTCCCATTGGTCCATTGATAGGTTGTGTCTATTCCTCATTGGCTCTCTGTATCAGGCCATTTTCGTGTCAGCCATCTCTATGTCTTTTGGCAGAACACAGGTTTGACTCAGCCGGATGTTTTTGATGCATTTGCAGTGCTCATGCGCTGGTTATTCAGGCCACACTTCCTCCTACATCAACCAGCCAAAGAGCCTGCAAGGTCAGACTGCTTTGATACCCAGTCAACTCTGAGATGCTGTGCTGACTGTCTCTGCTGTCTCTTTGGCTATTAAGCGCTGACCTGACTCCTAAGGCTTTAGGACCTCTGCTATCTCCATTGAATCCAGGGGGTCGTTTTGACAACAGTTCCCACTGTCAATCTTCCCACCTGTGATCAGCCATGACATGCTTTTTTCAGGAATGCTGGTATCCTCTTACAAATGTATTTCTCTCTACCTTGGTGATGGGAGTTTCTTCCAAGTATCTTCTGAGGACACTGCAAGGGATAGGTGAACAACTCTTTAAGTAGTAAATCTACTCCAACACCTCATTCTTTCCAAGCCTTCCCTAGACTAAGGAAGTTCCAGTATTTCAACTTCACTTATTGTGACGTTGGGTCCAGGTTTCATTCAACCAGCTAAGCAAACTGTTAAAAACCACTGCCGGCCCCTTAAGCCAACAAGTCATATTTAGCGTTTCTGTTTAGCAGGACCATTTTAAAGTATTGGACCTTAGGCAACACTGTTTTCTTGTTATCATGATCCAGTACATGTTCAAACAGTGTGAGCGTGTAATCCCCGTGTCTGTTGATAAGAATTGACAAAACCATGCAGTTCTTTTGCATATACTACACCTCCACACAGACTGCACTTTAAATCTTACCTTTAGAGGTTTGCAAGGAGTTCTTTTTTTTTTTTTTTGCATGTATGAATGTATGTGTGATGTGCATTCTTGTGTATATGTGTTTGTAGGTGTGCATATGTGTGTACATTTACATGAAGGCCAGAGATTGTTGTTGGGTGTCTTCCTCAATTGTTCAACACCTTATTTTTTGAGATGGGGTCTCTCACTGAACCTGGAACCACTAATTAATCTAGACTAGCCAGTGAACCCCAGGAATTTTTGTCTCTAGCCCTGGAATTACAGGCACAGCACACAGGGCCTGACTTTTCTGTGATGCTTACACAACAAGCACTTTTTGAACTGAACCATCTGCCCACCATTTAATAGAATTTTTGTAATGATAGAAATGTCCTGTAACAAGTTGTCCATATATACCAATTGAGCATTTAAATTGTGGGTACTGAATTAATTTTAAATGTAATTTAATATGAGGGGCTGGTGAGATGGCTCAGGAGGTAAAGGTGCTTACCACATAAGCCTGGTGCTCTGAGTTCAGTCAATCACTTGACTCTACATAAAGGTGGAAGGTGAGAACTGACTCCATAAAGTTGTCTTCTGACATCCACACATAAGTTTTGGCATGTGCACACACACAGACATGCATATATCATACACACAATAATAAATAAATTTAATTGAATTTTAATTTAAAAGTAGAGTTAAGTAGCCACATATGTTTAGTAGGTGTCATATTAAACAGTTGCAGGTGTAGAAACAGTGAGACATAGTAGACGTGGTGCCTACAAGAACTGTTCATCGTAGTCCTTGTGACTGCTTCAGTGTGAGCTATTGCAGTTCTTCAGAAGAGAGACCAATGTCCTTCTATGAGGATGCAAGGACTTCTGTTACTGGCAGAGAACATGCAGCAGAATTAAAGGACTTAATTTCTTTACATCATTAGTATCTGTTTAAGTGACCCTGTTCCAGTTTTCAGAACCCACTGCCTTCCTAGTGAATGCCTTAGCTTTATTTAACATTGGAGAACTTACAAAATAGCCAATTCAACTTGCATTGTTACCCAGCCATTGGTAGGGTTAGACTTTTTTTTTATATCTCAGTCATTAGTCTCAGTCATGACTAAAGGAGATAAATATTCTTTGGGGATTGTTATAGCTTTCAGGTTCCTTACATTGACCTTTGCTGGGGATTTTTGAAAGCAAACAACCAACACTTGATTCTTCTATATTTTGACCTAGGGGATCTGGGGCGGAACACACTTGCTTACCACCAAGCCTTGCTTTCCGTGGACACTTAGTGATATGTGACTCGGTATTTATGTAAAAACTGCTCTGCCAAGTAGTCATGCATCACTGAAGATGAGATCAATTCATGCCTTTAAACTGAATCACTTCAGAGAATCAACCCCAAATATTCCAAGATCAATGCTGACAATCCATATTTCTTTTCCCTTGAAACCATTTTGATATGTCTTGTGTTCATAGCCATGCTATAAGGACTTTTTTGAGTGTCTGAGTTATTTCCTGGTCTGGACAGTTTCCCTAAACATTTACTTGAGTTGTCCTTGTATTTTGGTGCAAGTTAGGAGGAGAAATGGTGGTAGTAGGTGGGTTTTGTATTAGATTCCAAAAGCTTATTTTAATAGTATTCTTTTGTATAATGAATTTCTGAGAAGTTTTGTTGCAACTTTTATTTTTTTGAGACAGGGTCTTGCTCTGCAACTAAGGTAGGCTTCAAATTCATTATCCTCCTGTCCCAGCCTGGAAGTAATTTTATTAAAATTATTTATTTATTATTCTTTGACAATTCATACATGTATATAGTATATTTTGGTCATTTTCATCCTCCCATCATCTTTTGTAATCCCCCCCCCCCCCCCTTCACTCCTCT
>NW_008360329.1:3125046-3161657 GCF_000622305.1 Nannospalax galili | reverse complement strand
CCCCCCGTTAAGCTCCTTCCTAGCAAGTTCCTCCTTTTTTTAATGTCATCTTTTGTTAGTTTTGTGTATTTTATTATTATTGTGACCTGCTAAGTTTATTAGGGTTGTATACATGAGCCTGGCTGGGAGGTTATTTGCTGGAGCATGGATAAGTTAGCAGTGGTTCCACCACTGAAGTAAGTGAGTCCTCCTTTCCCAGCAAACATTAACTACCAATAGCTCCTCAGGAAGAAATGGGGCCTCATGAGCCCCTTCCCCATCTGTGATGGACTGTTGATGGGTCCCATCTTGTACAGGTATTGTGTAAATAACCACAGCTGCAGTGAGTTCATGAGTAAAACGGCCATGTCATGTCTAGGATATAGTGTTTCACAGTACTCCTCCCCATCCACCAGCTCTTACATTTTCTTTCACTGCCCCGTCTTCCATAATGTTCCCTGAGCCATGGAGGGATGATACAGATGTCCTGTTTAGGGCTGAGTACTCAACAGTCACATATTCTCAGCACTTTGACCAGTTCTGAGTCTCTCTATTGACTGTTGCCACTGTAAAGAGAAACTTCTTTGGAAAGAAATTTTTAGCTAGTATGTTAAAGATTGGAATTTGAGTAGTATTCAGATCAATGCTATCATAAATGGGATACAAATTGATTTCTAGATCATTTTTAAGAAGGTCAGTAAGTATACCACTTCTTTTTCTTTTATGAACAATGATTATATATTTATGCAACATTTTTGGTGGTGAGCAAGTCAGGTATCTTCTCTTTCATCTTGGAGTATAGCAAGGAAGATCAAAATTTAATAGTAAATTTTAAATGTGATGTGTGGTACTAGAGAAATTGTATAGTACGAACGGAGTTATAGAAGGTCTTATATTATCTGGTCTAGTTTTGGAAATGTTCCACTTCATAGAATAGTTGAAAGCAGAATTCCATGCACTTACCTGTATGACTTCGTCTCTAGACAGACCAATTCTATCTTCTTAGAAACCTTGAATGGCTACCATGATAGACTTCTACAAATGCTACAGATGTCTGTAAAGTTTTTTAATCATGTTCTGCACTAAGAAAAATTTGATCACATGTTTTACTTTAAAAGATATATAAGTATGGTAGTATTTAATATGCACATTTTAAAGCATACCCCTCCACCCCACCCAAGTGGAGAAACTGCAGTGTGAGCTGCTTTCCTCTATGGGCCATCCTGGAGAGCACTGATCTTTCATTCTGCTTGTCCGCTCCCGTCAGGCCTGTTCGCTGTATTTAGTCTCTGTGGTCCTAAGTCTCCTGTATCATTTTTATGAACAGTCTCCCTTTTAACTTTCTATGTAAGTATTTCTTGTTTGCTTACTTAATTTCAGTCAATAACACTGCTTTCCTTCTGGTCTTCCTTAGTAGACATTGTAATAAGCCCCAGTACTGAGAGCACAAAAGGAGTTGCCTTGGTCTTGCTTTTTAGTACCACTCTGAACTACTGTTACATTAGAAATATTTGAAACAGGCTCCTGGATCGCAAGCTTGTCCATTCATTCCTCTTGTTCTTTAACATTAGCTTCCAGCTCTTCTCTTTCCCTTTATCCTCACCATCTTCACTTCCCAGCATCTTCATCAATATCACCAGTATTGTGACCACATAGTTTTTGATGTATTGACCTTATATTCTGCAACCTTGCTGTAGTCACTTATTAGTTCCAGGGGGTGGGGTTGGGTTTCAGGATCTCATGTAGTCTGGACTGGTGTTGGGGTTCTCTGTTATGCAAGTAGAAGTCTCTTCATGTCCGGATAGCTCACGAGCTCGGAAACCATGTGCTACAGATTCCTTCATAGCAGAGTACCTTCCTGGCATCCTCCCTGACTCTTCTTTTAAAGTGCTCACCACAAATACATGCCCTCCAGGTTTTAATCAGGCGTTGTCTGATAGCCTGATAGAAGCCCACCGCCCTATGTAAATGAGGCATCCTAAAAGTACCTATCAGCTAAGGCTTCTTCTGCTGTCTCTACACTATAAATAGTCCTAGTTTTACCCCAATAAAGTTGGAGCTGGATCACCTCACTCAGACTCGGAGCTGGATCACTTCACTCAGACTCGGAGCTAGATCACCTCACTCAGACTCGGAACTGGATCACTTAGACTTGGAGCTGGAGCTGAATCACTGAGATCTGAGCTGAGTCACTTGTCTTGAGCTGTAACACTAAATCCTGTGATCCAGTCTCCCCGGGGGATGCTATTCCTCCATTATTGGCCCACGGATACCCCAGCTTTCGCCGCCTCCGTGCCTCTTCCCTGTGGAGTTCATTCTCCAGGAACTCCGCAATCCTGAGGAAGGGTACAAGGGTGTAATAGAGGCAGGATTCCGACTAGATAATAATCTAGTAGCAGAGGAAGCTCTCCGCTCCAGAGAAGTGTGTAGCTATCAGCTACAGCCAGCATCAGAGAAGTCTGCGTATCTCCAGAGAGGCGCGGCCGGCCAGGCCCACCAGCAGCTAGCCAGCGGGACCAGAACCAGGGCGGGAGAGTGCACGCACACCTGACCCTGGGCCACATCCAGAGTGAGTGCGCCCGGGAACCCAGGCGCGCTCCCCACATCGCTTGCGGCCAGACTCACACCGGGACTAGCCAGGTGTGGCGGAGACCCCAGGGTGCCCGCACACACCACGCCGGGGGTCCAGCGACCCGCCCTATAGACTGGCCTTTAACTCATGGGCAAGGATGACCTTGAACTTCTGATCCTATTGTCTCCTCTCCCTGAGTTCTGGGATTACAAAGCATGTAACCCCACCCCCAGTTTTGTGTAGTGTGAGAATGGAACCCAGGGTATCATGCATGCTAGGCAAACACTCTTACCAACTGAGCTCCATTGGTAGTCCTGTTGATTTTTAAAAAGCTATTATTTTTTATGTGTCTGAGTGTATTGCCTGCATGTATGTAAGTGCACCCATGTTGTGCAGTGCCTGCAGAGGTCAGAAGAGGGCATCAGATCCCTGGAACTGGAGTTAAGGATGGTTGTTAGCCACCATGTGAGTGCTGGGAATCAAACCCCTGACTTCGGCAAGAGTAGCCAGTGCTCTTAACTGCCATCTCTCCAATCTTGTCCTGTTGATTTTTGAAAAATTTTTCTACATACATGATCATGCCACCTGCTAAGGATAATTTATCTCTTCCTTTCTAGTCTGCATATCTTTTGTTTGTTTTCTATTGTTTTGATTTTTCGTTGTTATTTTTGTCTTACTACATTAGTGAGGACTTGTATAATGTTGAACAGCATGTAAAGCGTGTGTCCATGCCTTCTTCCTGAGCTTAGTAGGAAAAGCTTCACATTTCTCTTCATAATTATGATAGCTGAATGACTTTTTTTGTATTCTTTATAAGGTTGAAAATCTTCCCTCTATTCCTAGTTTAGTGAGAGTGTTTATGAAAACTTAGCATTTGTTACATGCTTTTTCTGCAGCTGTTGATATGACCATGTGGTTTTACTTCTTTAGAATTTTCATGTAATGGGGTACATTAATTGATCTCCATATGTTGAATCTGTTAGGCCACCCTTGGGTTGTGAGGTGTATTTCTTTTTATATGTTACTGAATTTGGTTTGCCGATATTTTGCTGAAGACTTTTAAATCTGTGTTTATCAAAGACAGAGATTTGTAATTCTCTGTTCATTGTAATGCCCTTGTGTAGTTTTGGCATTAGGGTCATTTGGGAAGTATTCATTCCTTTTCTGTCTTCTGAGAGAAACTGTGGAAAGTTTGAATAATTTCTTCTTTAAATGTTTGGTAGAATTCACCAGTGAATTCACTGTGCTGGGTGCTTTCTGTTTTGGAAGGATATTAATCATTGGTTGAATTTCTTTAATAGGTATCAGCCTTGAATTGACTGTTTCTTCTTGTGTGTGTTTTGATGGATTGTGTCTTTCAAAGAATTGGTTCATTTTAATCCAGATTATCAAATGTGTGGGCATAGAGTTCTTCACGGTATTTCTTTCTTAACCTTTCGTGTCCTTGGGATCTGTAGTGATGGGTCATTCCCTCTTACATGTGGTTTCACTTTCTATGGTTTCTGTTCCTTGTGGTCAGTGAGAAGAAAGGTGAATACATTGTAATATTTTGAGTCAGAGACAGAGAGAGACAGAGAGAGACAGAGAGAGAGAGAATTCCCATGTTAGTTATTAAATTGTTATGATTGTTTTATTTTATTATTAATTTCTTACTGTGTCTATTTTTTTTTTTTTTTTTCGGTCTTTTTGAGACAGGGTCTCCCTGTAGCCCCAGCTGTCCTGGAACTCACTATGTAGACCAGACTGGCCTTGAACTCACAGAGATCCGCCTGCCTCTGCCTCTGCCTCCTGAGTGCTGGGATTAAAGGCATGAGCCACCACGCCCAGCTACTGTGTCTATTTTTAAAATTAGACTTTATCATAAGCATGTATCTATAGGAAAAAGCGTACATATTTAAGGTTTCGTGCTATTTGCAATTTTAAGCATCTGCCGGAGAGTCTTCCAATGCATCTTCCAGGATGCAGGTCCTGCTGTATTAGTGCTTTATGCCCCTCCTTCTCCATTTCTCTCCCTCTTTCACTCTCAACAGGGTCTCCCTTTAGTCCCAACTGGCCTGGAACTCACAATATAGACCAGGCTGGCCTTGATCTCACAGAGATCTGCCTCTCTTTGCCTCCTGAGTGCTGGGATTAAAGGCATGTGCCATCATACCCAGCTCCTCTCTCTTTTTAAGTAAAAAAAATTTTTTTTTACTTGTATGTGTGTGCATATGTCTGTGTGAGTGTATGTCATGTGTGTTCAGGTGCCCACAGAGGTCAGAAGAGGGCACTGATTCCCTGGAACTGGAGTTACAGGCAATTGTGAGCCTCCTGACATGGATACTGAGAACCAAACTCTGGTCGTCTAGAAGAGCAGCAAGTGCTCTCGAGCTTTTCTCCAGCCTCTACCCCCTTTTCTTGGTTAGCCTGACTAAAGTATTATAAAATTTATTGATCTTTTTAAAAAAACAGATTTTGATTATGTTTTTAAAATCAACTTCCTGTTTTCAGTTTCATTGCTTTGGAGTCTAATTTTAATTTTTCTTCTGTTTACTTTAAAGTTAAATTTTGAAGGTGGAAGCTTAGGTGACTGATTTGGGAGCTTTCTACATGCCTCATGTATGTATTCAATACTATAAGAGTCTAAGCACTGTTTTCACAATCTTTTTAAATTGAGCTTTTGCAATTTCATACAACAGTTCTTAAGCAAATTTAGACTCCCCCCTCGTCCATCCATTTTCATAAGTTCTGTTTTTATTTTAAGCTACTTCAAAGCATTCTATATTTTTCTTGAGAGTTCTACCGTTTCATGTGTATAGAAAGGTATAGTTTACTATCTAAGTACTTTGTAAGTTTTAAACTATTTTTTCTGTTATCTTTAGTTTAATTCTGTTATGGTCTGAGATTAAACACTGTATGATTACCCTTCCTCCCTCTGTCTCTCCCTCTCTCTCTCCCTCCCTTCCTGTCTTTCTCTTGGTGGGTGTATGTGATGCTGGGTTCATACCCAGGGTCTCACGAATGCTAGGCAAGCATTCTGCCACTGGTCGACATCCCCCACTAATCACTGTTCTTTCAAATGGTGGTTTATGATCCAGAAGATGATCTGATTTGGTGACTGTTCTGTGTGAGCTTTCTTCCAGTGGCCTTGTTCAACAATAACGCGTCAGACTCCAGAATATGTATTCTTCTGTTGTACAATAAGATAATCCAAGAGTCCATTATTGATTGGCTGTTGGTGTTGAGTTCTACCATAGATGCATGACTTTCTGTTTGCTGGATCTGTCCATTTCTGATAGTGGGGTGTTGATCCCTGACTGTGCTAGTGGCTTTGTCTATTCCTCATAGGTCTGTCAAGCTTTTACCTCTTACATTTTTATTTTCTCTTGTTATATGCACACCCACTAAAGAGTGTTAGGTCTACTTAGAGAAGGGAGCCCTTCATCATTAGTGATAGAGAAACAGAAGTTTTTATTTTACATACACTCACTCCTTTTCCGGTGTACTCTTTTTTTAAAAAAAATATAGATCCAAGTTTCTGACCTTTACAATTTTCCTTCTCTCTGAAGAATTTCTTTTTACCTTTCCTGTGAGGCCTACTTGGCAGCAGATTCCCTCAGTAGTTTTTTTTTTTTTTCTTTCTGAGAATATCTTTTTTTCTTTTCACATTTTCAGACATTTTCCTTCACCTTCTTTCTTACATTTATTTTGAGAAGTTACAGTTCTTATCTTTATTCCTCTATAAGTAATGTGCATCATTCTCCCACCCCCACCCCGCCCTGGCCTGGTTAGCTTCTTTTAGGATGTTTTTTCTTTGTTTTTTCCCTAGTGATGTGGGGTAGTGTTTTTGACCCCTTTCCTGTGTGTGTACACTTGCACACATGTCACACATGTGGAGGTCAGAGGACAGTTTTGGGGAGGCAGTTCTCCACTTCCACCTTGGTAGGGCCAGGTCTCTCATTTAGCCACTGCACTGTGTACTCCAGGGTGACTGGCCCTCGAGGATCAGGGAAATTCCCTTGCCTTTCCCTTCCATTTTGCCACAGGGTGCTGACATTACAGAAGTGCACCACTACATCTGGCTTTTTATGTGGGTTCTGGGGATTAAACTCAGGTCATTAGGCCTTGGTAAGTGCTTTTAATCATTGAGACATCTCCCTAGCCCTGCCCTGACCTCCTTTTTCTTTCTTTATCACTGTGTTTCCTCTTACATCTCCATACCCCTTTCCCAGTCATCTCTTTTTCAGTCATTTTACAGTTTCTACTGAAATGCCCTCAAACACAGGTTCTTTCCAATCTATGTCCAGTCTACCACAGGCCCACCAGACGCAGTCTTTATTCTGCTATAAGTAGTTGTGATTCACAGCATTTCCTTCTTTGTTCTTTCCTAGAAAAACTCCGTTTTTCTCTTGCATTTTGCATTTGTTCTCCACGTTGTCTACTGTGCCCATTGGAGCTCATTAGCATCTTTGTTTTGGCTTTCCTACCTGGCAATTCCAACATCCCTGCCATATTGGAACCTGTTTCTGATGGTTCTTTCTCTTTTGACTGTTCTCTTGCCTTTAGTATGCCTTGTGATTTTCTTGATAGGTGGGTATGATGTACTGGCTAGATTAACTGCTTTATGTGTTAAGTAAGCATTAAGTAAGGTGATGGGAGGGACAGCATTTCTTGTCCTGTGGTGAGTCTCAGTCTTGTAGTAAGCCTTTGCGTCTGCTGGAAACCTCACATGTGCTTCTTGGGTTCTTCCCTTTCCATGGGACAAGATGGCTGCAGCCTGCTGGACTTGGCCACTTCCCTTCCTTCAGGTCAGTTAGGACCAGCTCCTTATGCTGTGGGTTTGTCGTCATATCTGGTTAAGTAACTGAATGTGAGTTGGGGTCACACAACTGAATTTGGGGGTTGTGAAAATTTTAGCAGTAATAAGAGATTTCTGAATGTAATGTGAATGTCCTTTATGAAAAAGTCAATTAAAAATAAGCATAGTAAGTTTGAGGTACTTGGTGGCAGTGCTTATCTGTACTGCATTGTGCAACCTCACCATAGCCTTGGGTTTTTAATACACAGCATGCATTGCATGGTGTGCAGTCTGCATGGTGTTTTACCATGCAACAAATGCCAGTGAATGTCACCTAAAAACACCTTGCCTCAGATTTGAGATTATCATGCTATGAATTCCAGTGGTGTTTTTGTTGTTGTTGTTGTCGTTGTTTTTTACCATATACACAGTTTTCTATTCTCATAGAAACATAATGGTTTAATTAAGGACTTACGTGCAAAGTTAAACTTGTTCCTTGTACTGCACTGTCTTCCCCCTTTTCTGTGATTCCCCCTTTCCCTGAGTTCTAGAGTGCTGTACTACTACTGGGTAAATATCTCAGCATCCTTTCTTCAGAATAAGCCCTGTCTTGTCTGCCTCCTGCCTATTGGGGGAGCTTCCTAACAGCTGACCCTCCTATTTTCTGTCTCCTTCTCGTGTGTCTTGCATACTGCTGACAAAGCTTTTTTTTCAATGAACTGGTGCTATCACTCCATTCATTGGAATCCTCTTGATTCCCAACTCCTTACAGAGTTTAAGCCACTGAGCCTGGGGTACAAGACTTTTCTCACTCAAGTGTGAGTACCTAATACTTTCAGCAGCTTTTTGGAACCTGAGCTCTGTTGGCATGTTGGTTTAACTCTCAGTTCCTTTACTGTTTCACATAATACATGTTAAGGTACTTATTACTGTTTTGGTTGCTGTGACCAAATTCAAGACAAGAAGCCATTAAGGAAGTGCTTATACTGGCTCACAATTTGAGGGATACAGTCCATGATGGGGTGGATGGCATGGAGGCAGAATGGAAGCAGAGAGCCTACAGGAAGTGGGGCTGGGCTAGAAAACATCCGATGCCTTCCTCCAATGACCCACTTCCTCCAGCAAGGCTCGACTTCCTAGAGGTTCCACAACCTTCCAAAGCAGTACCTCTTGCAGGGACCAAGTGTCCAAACACTTGAGCCTTTGGGGAATATTCAGACCACAAGAGCATTCAACACACAGTATGTATTTGAGGAATGAATGAATGAAACCTGTCCTATTCCCGGTATCTGTAATCCCTTTACCTACCTCCTTTTTATCTAGATAGCCCTCTCCAGTTTTCAGTCTGCAAAGGAAGAAAATAAAACAGAATAGGAAATCTGAACTCTAATCAATTCCTTTTACCCCCCCCCCTTTTTTTTTCCTAGCACAGAGTCTCACTCTATAGTCTAGGCTAGCCTGGAACTCAGTAAGATGCCCAGACGGGCATCGAACTCATGACATTCCTCTTGCCTCCAACTCCGTAGTGCTGAGATTCCAGGCCTGAGTCATCATGCCCAGCTCTATAACCACCTCTTCAAGAAAGCAGTCCATTCCAGGGTCCCTGCATTCCCTCTCACAGCTCTGTGGATGAGCTTTGTGGTGATGCTGTCTATCACTGGACACCGAGCTCTGTGAGGCAGACCCCGCTAGTCTTGGGGGCTGCATCAGCAACCACAGAGCTAACAGTTTTGGTTTAGACACTAAACAAGACTCCCTATTGTCAGAATGTATTGTGGAAATTGCTACATTTGATATTTTTAGAAGTCACTTGACAAGTAAATGAGTATAGCTTGGCTTATGCCCTAGGAATTGAGAGATGATTCTAGATTATGAGATTTTTACCTGATTATCTAAAATATATAATGAATATGCAATTTAGGAACAAATTTATGTGTTAGTCCAGGAGTCTTAAGCTTGTGGGAAATCCTTTCTCATTCACTGAAACACATTTGACTCCATAGTAAAATGTGATGGAGGCAAAAATAACAGAACATAAAGCATTAACATTTTTTCTACTTGATTTTAAAAATAATTACAGTTTTATAAAGTATATAATAAATATTTCTTAACAGATTTACTAAAAACATCTTAAGGGAACCTTTATAGAACTTTTTTTTTTTTGGTCTTTTTGTAGCCCCAGATGGCCTGAAACTCACTATATAGACAAGGCTGTCTTTGAACTCACAGAGATCTCCCTGCCTCTGCATTCCGAATGCTGAGATTAAAGGCATGTGCCACCACACCTGGCTTTAACTGTGTGTGTGTGTGTGTGTGTGTGTGTGTGTGTGTGTGTGTGTGTGTGATGTGCAAGTACATGCAGATGTGGAGGTCAGAGGCTAACTTGTTGGAATTTGTTCTCTCCTTCTATCGAGTAGGCTTAAGGGATCAAATTCAGGTTATCAGGCTTGGGTCACACAGGCCAGGGGAATCTTCTTTAAAGAATACTACTTCCCAAGCTGGAGGGAGAAGCACCACTAACTGTCACACCAATCTTACCCCAAGCATCTTTTCACAGTCACGAAGGAGATTGTGGCATTGTAGGAAGAGGCCTATTGATTCATGAGTTATCTTTAGTAGATGCTTAACTTCTGAATGTTCTTGTTTTAATTGAACTGTGGCTCCAATGAGTCAGCTGAAAGAAAATTAATAAAAATAGAGGAAGCCTGGTAGGTGGACGCACAGAAGTGGATTATGGGGGCTGCAAATGCTGTGAGATGCCACACTCATATCTGTCTGCTCCAGCTGCTCTGGTGGTGGCTGCTGGGGATGGTTAGAGAGGCAGTGGCTGCTCATGTTTCCCGTGCCTTACTTGGTTTTGATACTACATTGCCTCTAGAGGGCAATTCAGAGCTGCGCCAGTGCTGGGCCTCTAGGATGTGCTTTTATCCCCCTTGTTTTTCTAGAAGTAAGAAAAACTGTCTTTTAAGATATTTGTTTAAGGAGCTTTAATATTATACTCTGTGGAATTATAAACCAGTGTCATAGCTCATGGGATGTGTTCCTGGTCACCCTGGCATCTTGGTCCACTGATGTCTTTGGTTTATATTGACTCTTCTGTACTAAGGAGACCTTTCCAGTATGTCACTTTCTACTGAAATAAATTTACCATATTCTCCCTCTAGCACCTGAGAAGCTCAGCATCAGCCAGCTTTGTTGTGCTTTTTTTCCTGAAGCAGAGCTCGTAAACTTGTGGCCCATGAGCCACATTCAATTTTTTGTCTCACTTGTAAAATGGGGCATTTATTTATTTATTTTTCTTTTTCAAGATGTAAGCATTTCAAAGAGCTGAGTGTTAGGAGCAGCCTCCCTCCAGACTGGCATGTTCTCCTGGGTGCCCAGCCCTCACAGGGTCTGGCATTGTAGTTTGTAAGTTTCAGTAACACAGACATTAAAGTTTTGTGACAAATGTAGTCGTATAGTTTAAAACACAAATGTCCCATTGAATGATTAATAATCCTTGAGTAATATGAAAGATAATTTAAAATTCAGGATGTAGGCACTCATATCAAATTATTAATATTCTGTGATTTGTTCTCACAAATAGAAATGTTGTACTTAGTTTGCACCAAGTATACCTGTACCACCCCATATACAAGTTAAAGATGACTAGAAACCAAAAATCTGTATTCACACATTTCTGAAAAAGCATGGGTTTAGAAAAAAAAATTAAGAAGAAGAGTACTTTTACTGCATCCTGTGTCCAACCCTACTTTCAAGCAAAGTCCTTCTGTAAAAAGACTCCTAGAAAGTGGGCAGCACAAAATGGTGAGTCAGTTTTCCTTTGGAATTTTATGCAAGGAAAAAAGAGGGATATGAAAACAAATTTAGTTAGTTTAAAATTATTCTATAATAAGAACTGATGTGCAGGCCGATCATTGTGCTAGCAGGCCTTTAGTGCTTCTCTTGGAATATGCAGTCACATGTATATTAGGTGAAGTTGCTCTCACTGCGCTGGAATGGGAAGGCAGTTTTGCAGATGGTGAGTGTTGGGTGTGAAGTCGCTGATCTCCTTGGATGTGCTTCTCAGGAGAAGCCCACGCTCTGACGGTGTCACCCATGTTCAGGGAAGTGTTGTGTACTTGCCAACTCTCCTGCCTTCCTCACCCGCGTGGGCTTTTGAGACTCCTCTGGTCTCTTGGAGAAGGCAAGGGAGGAAAAGGAAGTGAAAGGAAGTAACTGGCTTTAAAGCAAAATTCCACTTTAATTCTGATATTAATGCAACAAAATGTAAATGTGCAGAAAGCTAGTTTTAAAAGTTTCCCCTTGGGGCTGGAGAAATGGCTCAGCGGTTAAGAACACTGGCTGTGCTTGCAGAAGACCCACATTCAAATCTGAGCACCCACATGGCAGCTCACAACTGTCCAAAACACCAGTTCCAGGGGATCCAACAGCCTCTTCTGTCTTCTGCGGGCATTGCACGACAAAGGTGCACTTAGCTACATGCAGGCAATACACGCATACACATAAATATAATAAATAATATATATTTTTTAAGTTTCCTCTCAAAGTCTCTGTTGCACTTACCATCGTTTCGAATGAGTTTCGTGAATATAAACATTTCTTTTCATCTTTAGGAGTCTCCAAAAAATGTGGAATCCTTTGCTTCCATGCTGAGACACTCTCCACTGACACAGATGGGGCCTGCTAAGGACAAACTGGTCATTGGACGGATCTTTCATGTTGTGCAGGATGATCTCTACATAGATTTTGGCAGCAAGTTTCACTGTGTATGTAAAAGACCAGAAGTGGATGGCGAGTAAGTAGAATCATTTCCTAGTGGTTTTAAAATTTCCATAGGGCTGGCAAGATGGCTCATTTGGTAAAGTGCTGAAGACCTGGATTTGATCCCTAGAAGCCCATAAAAAGACACATGTGGTACCTAACACTTGTAATCACAGTGGTGGGGAGGCAGAGACAGGTAGATCTCTAAGGCTCACTAACTGGGGCACTCCAGGCCGCTGAGAGACCCTGTCACAGAAAAGAAGAGCAATATGTAAAGAACAACACCCAACATTGACTTCATGTGCACAATTACCTCTATACACATACATATACACGAATATACATACACATACATGCCAAGTGTTCATAAAGGTTGATGTACTCAAAGTTTTTTTTTTTAACTTTGTTTGTTCTTTGACAATTTCATACATAGACATGATGCATTTTGATTACTCTCTTGCTTACTGTCTTATCTCCTTCCCATCTCTATCAACACCTCCTCCTCTCTGCCAGTCTCTTTCTCAGATTCATGACTTTTGTTTTTGTCGTGTAAAGATTTAGTTTAACCAGGGCCATCTGTGTGACCGTTGGATTGGAACTATCCACTGGAGTTTGATGGGATCATCAGTAGATACACAACTGAAGGCATTGCCCCCTCTTCTCCCTCAATCTGCCAGTAGGAAATAGTTCAGCAGCGAGGGATAGGACCCCCTAAGCCCCTCTTCTATCTGTGCCTGACTGCTGCTGGACCCATTCTTGTGCAGGCCCAGTGCAGGTACTCACAGCTGCTGGGAGTTCCTGGCTATAAAGAACTGTGTCTACCCAGAAGATGGCATTTCTTAGCTTTTCTCCCTATCTTGTGACTTTTACATTCTTTCTCCCTACTCTTCCAGAATGTTCCCTGAGCCTTAGAAGGGGTGGTATAGATGTCTTTTTAGGACTAAACACTGAACTGCCATTTATTCTCAGCACCTTGTGTGTAGCCTTGGGTCTCTGCATTCACCAGGTAATTTTTTTTTTAATGACAATATATTATTTCTTATGGTAATGCTATTAGACAAAAACTCTGAACTCCTCAAAACTACTTATTTGTTATGTTAGGTCACAATCATGCCTCCTCAAAGCAAGGACAATTGTAAGGAAGATAGAAATGGTTATTCTGATAGTACCACTCCACACCACAGAATGGATTTTTGTCATATGCTGTCCAGGCCCTCTTGCCTGTGACCTTCCTTCCCTCTTCTCTAGTCCAGCGTCTTGTCACTCTTCTCAAGGACACGTCCCCATTCTGCCTTTTTGTGGTCCTTTCCTCTACCCCACAGGATTCTGGTGCTGTATATTTTCTTTGACTATTTTATATTTCTTCAGGGTTATTATTTCCTATTTATATAAGCAGGACACATTCTGTTTATAGTCTGTATGGGTGAAGATGTTTATGAATTTAAATATACATTTGGGAAGGCCCTGAGGGATCAGATTTAGGAGTAGAGTATCAGGATTAAAGGACCAACACTAAGATTCTGAGGTGAGAAAACAACAATCAGCAAGAGAGAAGTGATTTTTTTCATATCCATATTTACTATGCAGTTTTTAGATTTCAATATTTATGCTATCAAGTATCTTATAGCTGATGATATATCAATTTAATTGGTAGTGTCTTTTCCTTAACAGTACATAAAATGATGAATCTAGCAATCAGTGACATCTAAGGATGAATTTCAATGATTACAAACTTTGTGAGACTGGGCAGATGACTCAGTGGATAAGGCTCTTGCCACACAAGTGTGAGGACTAGAGGTCAGGGCTCCAGAAGCCACGTAAATTCTGGGATGGTATGATGGACTTCCCAGGTCCCAGCCCATGGGAGGCAGAGACAGGAATCCTTGGAGCACGTTAATTAGCTAGACTAGCGGAATAGGTGGAGTCTGGATTCAAGCAAGAAATTCTGCCTCAGCATATTAGGTGGAAAGTGAGTATGGTGCCTGATGTCAGTCTCTGGCTTACATACATGCTTGCACACTTGCACACACACCAGAAGTACACCTGGGGGAAAAGTTTATGATGAAAAATGAATTAGGGGCTGGGGAGGTGGCTCAGTGGCTGAAGCTCTGGCCTCCAAGTAGCGAGCCTGAGGACCAGAGTTTGGATCCCCAGAGCACACAAAATGCTGAGTGGGTGTGGCGGCCTGCCTGTAATCCTAGCATTTGGAAGGTGGAGACAGGAGCCCCTGCAAATGCTGACTACTAGACCAGCCATATCAGCAAGCTCTGGGTTCAGTTGAGAGGCTTGGCTAGCTAGACCAGCCATATCAGGAGGTTCTAGGTTCAATTGAGAGGCCTTGTCTCAATGAATAAGGTGAAGAGTGACCAAAGGGCTCCTGATACTAGCCTTGGACCACCACAGTCACATGTGTGTACACGTGTGCCCATACATGGAAACATACCACACATATACACATGAAAAAATGGATTCTGTTGTGGAAATAAGGAGAAAATCTTCTGGGCCTATGAGAATGAGTTGCCACTTCCTGAGAACTCTGGGTGTGTAAAGTGTAAATGATAGCTGGGCTCACTCAGTTAAGGAATCTATGCTTGTTCTACCTGAGCGAATAGGGCCTGACAGAGTTAATGGACTGCTTATTTCTTCAGATCAGTGATATCTGAGTAAATATTTAGGACTGAATTTTGATTTTTAAAAAAGGCCCAAATTTGCCAATTCTGGAGTGTCAAATACTCCCTTCATGGCCAATTTCAAGTTACCAGTGTTGTGTCCTGAATGTGTAGCTGGGAAGATGTGGATAGTGGACTCTCAAAAGATAGTGTGAACCACTCCTTTGCCTCAGATGTTCAGGTGTACACTGTTTAATTACAGTGAGTGCTGTAAGCCGGCTGAGACCTAGGAGGAAGAACAGACTGCTTACACTCTCTGGCATGGGAGGTACAGGCTCAGACAAATGTGAAAACAAACACAGTCAAAAGTAGTAAGACCTAAAGAAACAGCAAAGTTGGCTGTATCTGCCCATCCAGATTTCAGCACTGCAATGTGTATACAGACTGAAGGGTTATTGCATGTGAGTGTTCAGAACATGAACGGCATATGGGAGACAGATGCTCCTATTTTTATTTTGTTACTGAAATTTTGATAGCCTTATGATGATTTCCCTTAGGAGTTCCTCTTGAGGAGGGTTTATAGAGGGGCAGGTATGAATGTATGTAGTTATACCCCCAGAGAGACATCCTGAGCCTCTGTCAGCAGAAGAGGCAGCAGGTCATTTTTCATTACTAGAAAGTATATCCATAATTTAAAAATGAATGGTGGACATGGTGGCATATGCCTTTAATCCCAGCCCTCAGGAGGCAGAGGCAGGCAGATCTCTGTGAGATGGAGGCCAGCCTGGACTACATAGTGAGTTCTAGGTGGTCTAGGACTAGGGAAACCCTGTCATAAAAAAACAACCAACAACAACAAAACATAATTTTAAAATGAAATGCAGTTTTATTTTACACAAGAAACTCCTCTTGTCTGGGATGCTTTTATCGAGCTCTCATAGATGCAGCCCAGTCATAGGAGTCCGCCCATTACTCTTCCAGGTTGACCTGATGCAGCCCATCAGGTATTGGCTTTATAAAGTCACGTTTATAGACAGGATAGCCACCTACTCCATCAAGTTTATTCTCACTTGTGTGGTGTTTTTTGTTTTAGTTTTTTTTGTTGTTGTTGTTGTGTTTTTGTTTTTGTTTTCTTTTTTCTTTTCAAGACACTGTCTTATGTAGCCCTCACTGGCCTAGAACTTGGGGCAACACTGTGCTTCTGCTTTCTTTCAAGTGCTGGGATTATATGTGTACAGCACAAAACCTGGCACTCTTTAAACACTTAAGTATCAAGTTTTGTTGGTATTTTTTGCTGATACTTATTCGTTTATGAATATTGTTTTCTCTAAAATTTTATTGTTTTCGTTTAAAATTTTACAGTATCAGTTTTGTAATTATGCCATTTTCTTAAACATAAGAGCTCCTTGAATATACTGTTTCAGAATTTCAGATTTAATTGCAAATTTTAAATGTCGGTATTTGAGGTTAGATATTTCTCTATTGAGTACTATAGTATGATTTGAACTTTCTTTATAGTATAGTGTGAAATAGTTAAATGTTAGAATCTGTTGCAACATTCATTAGATCTTAGAGTTTCATTTAAACCTATCTACACACCCCATGTGCACATATTCTATCCCAGAAATGACTGCTTGCAATCTCTGCTTCTACCTGTCTTCTCCCGGTGAAACGGCCTGTTTTTGGAAGAGAGCGGATGAACGGTTCATAGTAATTTTTCAAATACGATCTCTAATTCTTGGAGCAGTTGTTATTTTAGGGTTGGATTAGTTACTTTTCTGTTGCTGTAATAAAACACCAAGACCAAGGAAACTTAGAGAAAGAAGAGTTTATTTGGCTTATGGTTCCAGAAAGTTAAGAATTCATCAGGGAGGCATGGCAGGAGGCAGCCAGAGAAGCAAGGGCACACTCCCATGTTTAAGCAGGCACAGGAAGTGAAGAGAGACTAGGAGTAGGGCAGGACTCTGAACTCCAAAGCCCACACTCAGTGCCCTGCTTGCTCCAACTAGGAAGTAAACCTCCATAAACAGTGTCACCAACTGGGACCATGTATTCAAATACTTAAAGCCAATTGAGCACATTCTCATCTAAACCACCCCAAGAATCTTTATCTTTCTTCCTTCCTTTCTCTCTCTCTCTCTCTCTCTCTCTCTCTCTCAAAAGCAACCTTAGTCTTTCTCTCTCTCTCTCTCTCTCTCTCTCTCTCCCCCTCTCTCTTTCTCTCTCTCCTTTCTGTTTTTAATCTTTTTTTTTTTTTCTGTTTTCTTTTTGGTTTTTATTTGAGACAGAGTCTCCCTGTAGTCCCAGCCAGCCTGGAACACACTATGTAGACCAGGCTGGCCTTGAACTCAAACTCACACAGATCTGCCTGCCTCTGCCTCCCAAGTGCTGGGATTAAAGGCATGTGCCACCACACTTGGCCTTCTTTATTCTAGCTTTAGGAGTTAAATGTTTGCACCTGTTTATTCTATAGTTATCTGCAGTAGCTGTCTCTTAGCACCTATTTCCATGAACCACCAGCCTGTCCAAGATCTAGCTACCATCCCTAGAAATAGCTACATGACCTCCAAGAATTCACATAACCAATGCATTCATGAGTGAAGATCAGGAAGCCATGGAGCCATGATGGATGGGGTGCTCTGCTCACCTGTGTGCTTATCTGTTTATCATTATCTGTGTGCTCATCTGTTTATTCAGGTACTTACTGGACCTCTTCAATCTGTCAGGCACTGTTGATAGGACTCATGAGAAAAAACATATTCTCTAGCTTCATGAAGGGACTGTTCTATCTAATGGGAGAAGAGGAATATATAGCAAATAAACATTTAAAACATTTATTATTTTTATTTTATGTGTATGAGTGTATTGCCTGCATGTATGTGAGTACACCCGTGTCATGCAGTGCTGTGAAAATCAGAAGAGGGCTTCGGATTCCCCTGGAACTGGAGTTAAGGACAGTTCATAGCCACCGTGTGGGTGCTGGGAACTGAACCTGGGTCCTCTGCAAGAGCAGTCAGTGCTCTTAACCACTGAGCAGTCTCTCCAGCTCCTGCAAATAAACATTTAAATTAGTTTAAAATAGGGGCTAGAGAGATGGCTCGGCAGTTAAGAGCATTGGCTAGTCTAGCAGAGGATCTAGGTTTGATTCCCAGCACCTACATGGTGGCTAACAACCATCAGTAACTCCAGTTTGAAGGGATCTGTTGCCTTTCTGACTTTTGCAGGCATTGCATGCACATGATGCACTTACATACGTGTATGCAAAACACTCATACGCATAAAATAAAAATAAATTTAAAAATTTTTTAATTAATTTAAAATAGGGGTAACCATACAAGTAAAAAGAGATAATATAGTAACAAAAATAACAGCAATCAGAAAAAGCCTTTGATTGTAAATGTGAAATTCCATTAAAACATCTTTAAAAAAATGATAGCCAGAAGTCAAAGCCTAAAGTCTGTTTCTTCTTTTTCTGTGGACCAGAAATGTTACTCTAAGTGTGCCCAGTGGAATAGTTCAGCTCAGCTAATATTTAACCTGGAGAGTTTGATTATTTTTTCCTACCTACCTATAATGTGACTCCTTGGCAACACTGCATTGTTTTTAGGAAAAAAACTTTAAGTTTGAATATTCCTTGTCCAGTTTTTATTTTATCATGAAGTTTCCTATCATCCACAGAGTATTTAGTAAGTCTCTTGATTTGTATGTGTGGACATGTTCTTCCTAAAACTCTTCTTTTAGTTTGTCATAGCTATCTGTCACATAGGCTTTGAAAATACTGTAGAAAAGTATCAGACCAGCATAGTTACTGTTTCATTCAATTTTTTTTTTTAACTTCTATTCAAAACAAAACATGTGGGTGGGAGGCTTCTTTATGCAAGTGGTGGCCTGGTGTCTGTTACTAGTGCAAAGATGACAGCCCTGAATGGCAATAATAGAGAGCTCTGGCCTAGCAGTTTCTCTTACCCCTTTATTGTACCTGTAAGTTTAGATGATGTGGCTAGATATAGCAGTTACTAGGCAGATCTTTGCACTCTACCTCCACAATGTCAGTGCTCTGGTGGCACAGACTCTGGGAGGTTGAATCTCTTCCTGTTATGATACATTTTAAGTCACTATAAATAACACATGAGTATTTACCTAACTTATAAATCAGCTGCAGCCAGGCCTTTTTTTCCCTCTCTCTTTCAGTTCCTTTAGGGAATAATTTTTATCTTCATTGAGACTTTTATTTTTAGTGCTGGCAACCACTCTAGGCTTGTACTTGCTAGGCAAGCACTGAACGATTGAGCCACCTCCCAGCCCCTTCATTCAGATGTCTGGTGTGGCTGAGTTCATTCTGCTGTAGGACAATTTGAAGAATAGCTAAATATTGTGAGAAGTAGCTAAAATTTAGTGAAATGCCTAGTTTAGCCAAGTGGTTAATTTTTTCCATTATTTTAATAAGCAATTTAATGATATTTCAGACATTAAGAAAACCGATAAGGATTAGAAATAATTTTGGTTACCTCAGTATTCCAGTTAGCTAAAGAATATTCTTTAATAAACTCTGTAGCTTTTGTTTTATTTTGGGTTTCTTGGTTTTTGAGACAGGGTATCAGTGGTGATCCTCCTGCCTTAGCCTCCAAGGTTCTGGGATTACGGGTATGTGCCATCATACCTGGATTTAGATTTTGTTTTAATATTTATTTTAAATTATAATTTGAAGAAACAGTTTTCAGTCTTTGCCCCCAAAAGCTCCAGAATTTTGCAGACAGGCTTCAGAGGTTGCGTGGAGAGGGAGATACTAAGAAATGGAGTTCTTCCCACTTTCCGAGCAGTTCTACCGTTACCAGTTTTCTATATTACAGTTCTGAAAACATGTTCTTTAATGTGTATGGGTAATGGTAGGGAGTATTTCTATTGAAAAAATAATAAAGAAAGAAGTTTGAGACTGGTGAAATGGCTCAGTGGGTAAAACAAACCTTAGGACTTGCATCTGATTCCCAGAATCCATGTTGGAAGGAAAGAAACAAGAGATCCATCTCCTGAAAGCCTGAAAGTTGTCCTCTGACTGCCACATGTGCACTGTGGCTTCTCTGTCTCTCTCTCCCCACACCCCCCCACTAATAATAAATAAAAGCATGTTTTTGGGGGGGGGGCTTTTTGAGACAGGGTGTCCCTGTAGCCCCAGCTGGACTGGAACTCACTATGTAGACCAGGCTAGCCTTGAACTCACAGAGATCTGTCTGCCTCTGCCTCCCAAGTGCTAGGAGTAAAGGTGTGCACCATCATGCCTGGCCAAAAGCAAAACTTTTTTTAGGTTTGAAAAACATCTTTAAAGGAAGAAATCAATTCTAGAAAGATTTTACACTAATATTCATAATCTAAGCTATAGTATTTATGCATGGATAATAAATATTTGTTTACTTTGAATAGGTTGCCAAATAGAAATATTGTAAGGAAATTCAGAGATTTGAGGGCCCAAATGGGATCTAATACTTAGAATACTAACCTCAAAAGCTTTAGTCATTATATTTTTCTTTCACATTGTTCCTATCACAGCTAATTCCTTGTTTATTATTTGTTTTTTAAGCTAGCCTTGTTAATTAGCCCAGGTTGGCTTTGAGCTATCTCACTGTAGTCCTACCATAGCCTGCTGAATGCTGGGGTTGCAGGGGTGAGTCACCATGCCCAGCTATGAAAGCTAATTTTAATATTTTTGAAGGACTTTAGAGTTTGGCTTCTTTTTCTTTAGAAATTGCTACTAAATTGGTTGAAACAGAATCCTATGAAGATTGAAAAACAAAGCCAAGTATGGTATTTCTTACTCCATTATACCAGAACTTGGGATGCTAAGGCAGAAGGGTTAGCATGAGATCAAGGCCAGCTTGGACTACAGAGTGAATGCCAGAGGGTTTGTTTTTGTTTTTGTTTTGTCTTTTCAGAGTCTCCCTGTAGCCCCAGCTGGCCTGGAACTCACTATGATGACCAGGCTGGCCTGGAACTCACAGTGACCTGCCTGCCTCTGTCTCCCAAGGGCTGGGATTAAAGGTGTGAGCCACCAGGCCTGGCTGATCAGAGGACATCTGTGATTTAGACAAAGCTTTTTTTTTTTCAATCATGTGCTTGTCCTTCCTACACTTTTCTTTATATAGTTTTTCTTCTGTCATATGTACAGAGTGTGCACAGAAATTAACAAGTTTGTTCTGGGTTGTTCCCCTTCCATGTTCCATCTGATTTCTTTTGATAATGCTATATTTTTGAAAAGCTACAACTGGCATTTTATGTATATTGCCTCTGTTTCTTCACAGGAAACAGAATGTGGACAAATTATTCCCATTTTCTAAGTGAATCGAATGGATCTCTGGCATAATGTGCTACAGTTATGCTACTTTCAAACCAAAGGCTCTGTGTTAATCTAGGGCTTATGAAAAATTTTCATCTGACTTTGCTGCTTTCTGTATCACCAAACATACAGTCACTCAAGTGTCACAAACTTAAAATAGTTTCATCTATGAAGCAGTTTTCTACCGGGGACCCTGAAGGCACTATGGTAATGTGGTAGAGACTTCCATGCAGGTCTGCTGTTAATACAAAAACACAACTCTCACCTCAAAGGGATAAGAGATTAGTTTATTCTGGAACCAAATATGAAAGACTGTGGCCTGGATCATAGATTTAGGTTGCCCCAAATGCTGCATTCCATTGTCAAAGCAATGTCTTCAAGTTTTTGTAATAATAAGACAGCCATAAATCAAGGCACTCTTCAAATATATTGGTGGAAACATTAATTAGGTGGTTACAGCAAGGCAGAGAAATCTCAGCTATAGACCTCAGATGCTATCTAATTTGCTCAGACTTTTAGTTGGTAGAAACTAGGGTTTTGTTAAGTTACCAAATGCCAAAAGGTTTTCCTCTGTTAGTCACAGGATGTTAGGTCAGACATAGAGGTGGGCAAAGAATGGCTATTTAGAGGGCTAAAGATAGCACCCCTCCCCAAGATAAATTGTAATTAGCCTCTAGACCTGAAGCATTCCAAACTCCACAATCATTAAAGTTCTAAACGGTTAATTAGCCTTGCAGAAGATTCAGTTTGAAGATGCAGCCATTTTGTTGTTGTTGTTGTTGTTGTTGTTGCTGCTCTGGGAATTTTCATTCATACTACTATAGTATCCTGGCTATCCTGGCCATGGTTGCTATGGTCTGCATATTTCTGTCCCCCTGGGATTCAAATGTTGAAACATAATTATCAGTGTGATTCTATTAAGAAGTCAGGCCATTGGAAGGGGATTAAGTCATGAGAGTTCTTCCGTTAAGACTGGGATTAATGCTCTGGTTAAAGAAGCCCTAAGAACTGCCTTGATCCTTCTGCCATGTGAGGACCCAGGATCCAGGACTGGGCCTTCATCAGACACTGGCTCTGCTGACACCTTGTTCTTGGATTCCTTAACCTCTAGAACTGTGAGAAATAAGTTTCTATTGTTTGATACTACCATTTATCATGAGACTTTGTTGTAGCAGCCTGAGTGGACGAAGACAATGATGTTACATATTTTCATAGTGTTATCACCAATAAGGTAATGAATAGTGGGCCTGGTCTTTGTTTGTGAATGAATCAAGATCATCATTATAGTGAGTTCAGTAGTCACAGGAGTTTGTTATGTTTAACGATGATTGGTAGCTTAAAGTCAGCATGCTATATGCTATTTAAAAATGAAGTTTATTCTACAAGCAACAGAAGTCAGTTGATTCATGAAGTACTTAATTTTTAATTGTTTGGTTCTTTTTATAATCTTTACCCTCTGTTAGCCTAAAGTGATTTAACCTGTTTGTCTTTGATGTCCCAAGGTCATGATTATAAATATGATATTTGTATTTTATCATCACACAAATACGATTTAGAATTATTGCTCAGTAACCATATAACATACCCCCAGCCCCAGTCCTGTAGCTGTGTATTTCAGCTCTCCTTTTCTGCTGTGATACCCATTTCCACTGCCTCGGATCTCTTACATTTTCTTGTTCCAGTGTGTTGACACTTGAGAGACTGGTCACCAAGTTTATTGTGCTTAAAATAAGAACAACTACTGTGTAAGGACCTAGCAGCCTGTTCTCTAAGTAAAGTGCTTGCACTTTCACAATGGGCTTCAACATGTGTTGTGACAGCTCCTCAGCTACTTCTGTTTAGCTCTCATTGGCTTCTGGGAATACTTGATGTCACTAGATAACTAACTTCTGATAAGTGAAGTGTAGCTGGTGTGGGGTTTTGCTTCAGTTGACTGCTGTTCACTGATGCCCTTGATAGGGATTGTCATATCTCAGAACAGTGTCTGTTGAACCAGTCAAGGTGCTGAGTGTTTAGGACATTTATCATGGTAGAAACTTTAACACCTCTAGCAGGAGCAGTAGGGAAAATAAGATGAGATTATTAGATCCCAGATTCTATTTGAAGTGGTACCAATTCTTATGGTGAATTTGTAAGAAAATGATGAAATTCCTTAAAATTGTTGTTAGGTGCAAAGAATTGCTTTATGATAATTGATTAGTTTGGTTGCTTTGGAATATACCTATAAAACATTTATTTTAAAATAAATTGGGTGTGGTATAATTTTTATTGAGTCAGCAAACTTTAGGTGTGTGGCTATTATGAGCCACCTCAGTGTCATTAATGCTAATGATACATGGATTGAAAACAACCCCTGCACACACCCCCACCCCCAAGTCAATTCAATGTAGGGAGAATAAAGCAGTACATGTAGTGCTGTGTGAGTTCCTTTCACTGCCTTGGGCAGGAATGAAGATGAGGCACCAGGGAGGCTTCTGCAGAGGAGCAGCTAACCCAAGAGACGAAGGATAAGTAGAGCAAGAGGGTTGCCAATAAAAGCACCCATGTCTCCTGGGAACCTAGGTTTTTTAGTCAGCCTGAGTTAAGGAGGTGTGGTAAGAAAGGTGGACAGGATGGAGGTTTTCAGGAATGTGTGTATACACACACACACACATGCACACACACACACACACACACAGCAAGCTAGGAAAAGAGACAGGTCTTGTTGACTGAGTGGTTATAGGGGAGGCAGAGGAAAGGTTCTGAATAGTATTCTGTTTCAGGCGTGACTTGGGAGGTAGTTAGTGAGTTGGGTTGTACTGGGGAGGTAGAGTGTGGGGTGTGTGAGTTATATTAATGTTTTTGCCTGTTTGTTCACATTAAGGTCTGTTTGATGTGCTTGTTCTCATTCTTGGCCATTGCACTTCTGATTATTTACCAGGCAAGGAGCATCTCTCTTTGTATCAGAGTACAAAATCCCCGTGGTTCATCCATGCTTATTGCTTTCATCAAAGAGACAAATTCTACAAATATTTTCATTTCATTAAGTTATATTTTTATTCTTCAGGAATTGCAAGCATTTCTGTACAATATTTCAGCTCAGTGTGTAAGTGAAGTTCTTTCATTTATTAACGTGTAGATGAGGGTTGTGTCTTTTAAAGCATTATCCCTAGGCTGGCATCTCTATCATAACACACATGATTGACAGCTCTGAAAATCAAAGAGTTTCAAAACAAGCATGATTGGCAGCTCTAAGGTAACTTGCACGTGCCCTGAATGTTATTTGTACTTTTGTTTGACACTGAGGTGGAATAAACAAGCTAATTTCCACATCTTTGTTTCTATTTCAGGTTCTGAGATGTATAGGGTCAAATAGAGAATGGAATATATATTGAATGTTTCAAAAACTCAAATTTTCAAAATGTATTTTTGACCAAAGAGAAGAGTTTGAATTGAGTCTTTTTATTCTAGAAGGCATGGAACACAGTTTAAAAGTATGTATATTTTTGTATAGATTGGTGATTTAGATGCATCATGTCAGCTTTTCTTTAATAGAGCTTTGATAGTTTAAAGGTAAAAGAGCATCTTATATTTAGCTTTTAAATTTAAAAACCTTAATATGTTCAAATATGAATTATATATTCACATGAGCTCAAATTATAAAATATGATCTTAGACATGCCCCAGGTTGTTGAAACGTGATTCAGACCAAACAGTATTAGAAGGTTCGATTTCTTCTTTGTTGGGATACATGTCATAGGAAAGTGCTTTTGGATTTTGTTCTATTGGATTGGTTGTTATGGATTCTGTTTTGATTGATTGGATAATTAATTTGCCTTGTAATTACCACCTGTGCACAGCTCCCTTCAGATCAGAGATGGTCAAAACTTATATGGTTAGGTAATCTTTACTAAAGCCTTCCCAGAACTGCAGAGGTCAAAATGAAGCTGGGAACTGCATCAGTGGATGCCTGTTAGGGAATGTATGCCTTGAAGTCTTCCTACAAAACCTTTGACATTCACATTTCAATAGGTTAAAGAGGAGAAAAAGTCAAGGCTGCACTCTGCAGTCAGTTCAAGCTGTAGTTCTGTTGGCCCAAGTGGATTTTTCAAAAATTAAAAGCTGTTTTAGTAGATCTGAGTTCTGTTTTAGCTTGTAGACCTGTGTATTCATTTGATAATCTAGAGACTAAGACCAGCGTTTCAGCAGGTATCTCATGGTTTGTGATTATTATAACAAAAGCAGTAGCTCCCATTTTGGGGCAGTCTTTGTGCTAAGCATTTTGTGAAGAGATTTACATGCATTATTTTCTTAAAACTTTTTTTGTTATTCTAAGATAGATACTGTTAGGAACTGTGTTAGAAAGCACTAAAGAACTAAGGTTGGCAGGCATTTTAAGTAACTTACCCAAAGGCTTTGGCAACTAGCAGGTAAGCAGACCTAGGTAGTGTAGCTTCTTTGTGCTCCCTTTATTAACCACTGCTTTATGCTGCTCAGATACACTTCCAGAGTGGATGTGCATGTGCAATTTGATTTTTTTCTCAGCAAATAGTTATTGCACACCGTAATTACAGTGTGTTGAATATAATTAGAAAAACTGTATGATAGCCTTAGAAGAAAAGATCTATGGCGCACAACAGAAACAGAGGATGCGTAAACAAATGCCTAATTGAATGAGGTGGTCAAACATGGAGCTGTTCATGGGAGAAGCTAGGGAAAGAAAGTTAGGATGGTTTTATAAGGGGAAAAAATAAGTGCCTTCCCCAAACATGGAACTTTAAAGCCTGAAAGATGTTGTTGGGAAGTAGATAATAAAGAATATTCCTGGAGAAGTGGCATGAGCTATGGCAGAGAATTGAGAATGCATTCGGTGTAATTGTTGGTATCTATATGTCGATGTAAGAAATGACTCTAAAACTTAGTGACTTAGAATAGTTAAGTATTGATAAAGTCTCACCTAATTGGTATATTCCAGGACTCAAAGAGTGCCTTAGCTAGATGGTTCTGACTCGTTTGAATATTGGTCAGGACAACAGTCACTTAGGGCTTAGCTGGGGATAGCACACTCTCTGCCAAGGTGGCTCAATCATATGCTTGGCAAGTTAGTGCTGCAGGATACCTTCCTTTCACTGTGGCAAAAAAATACGCAAGCCAGTCAGCTTATAAGGAGCACACAGTGGGGAGCACACAGTGGGAAACATAAGGTGGAGCAAAGCTGCTCAGCTCATGGCAGCTGGGAAGCAGAGACAGGGAGAAGCTAGGTCCAGAATCCCCTACAAGGCATACTCCAATGAAATGGCTTCCTTCTTGTGTGGCAGGCCTTGCTGACTTGAGCTATCTCCACATCTCCTATTATAACTGTATAAAAACAGTGAACCACATGATAAAGACTAAAGAAAATGGAACCATTTTTCCATCTCTGTTGTCTTTTCAATGTTGAATTGTTTTATCACTAGTCTTAGTATTACTGGGCACCATTTAACCCTAGGTTTTTAAATATATTTCCAAATTACCTTTAATTTTTTTTCTACCTACTATGATTCTGGACATCCAGAACTTTGTCTCCTTACTTGTGTGTGTGTTGAGTAATGGATAGTTCAGGAAGCATCCATGCAGCATGCCAAGCCCTGTGCAGGCTTGGGTTTCTGTCTTTGTGTGAACCACCCCCCCACCCACCCACACACACACTTATGATGGAAAAAGCTCTTTTTCAGGCTGCTGGTACTCAGTTCACTTAAATATTTATTTCCTTCTCACAAAAGACAACCTTGCTAATTTCAGACTAATTGTCAAACTGTATTTTTTGTTTTGGTTAATTGAATTACCATTCACACAGCCACTTAGTCTAGAAAGCTGAGAGTCATTTTCTTCATTGTAAACTAAATCCAATCAGTCAGCCAGCCTCTATCAACTTTCTTACTTTTTCTTTTTTTCTTTCTCTTATCTCCCATCCACCCTCCCCACTTCCTTTATTTTTGCTGGATATTAAATCCAGGGCCTTGCACATGTTAGGCAGACAGTTGTTTTACTACTGTGATCCCTCACTTGCCCTGACCTTCCCTCTTAGTTGTTGCTGAAATATGTCCCTCCTCTGCCTCCTGGACTAGCCACAATGGTTTCATGTTCATCATTCACTTTATTTACATTTCCTTTCCTCTGTTAATCTATTTTCTTTCTCTACACATGTATTTTTAAATTTTTATTTATTATTTTTATGTATGAGAGTGTATTGCCTTCATGTATGTAAGTGCACTCATGTTGTACAAAGCCCACAGAGGTCAGAAGAGGGCATTGGATTCCCCAGGAACTGGAGTTAATAACAGTTGTTAGCTGCCACCTGGGTGCTAGGAATTGAACCCAGGTTCACAGTAAGTTTTAAAAAATATTTTATTTTATGTGTATGAGTGTATTGCCTACCTGTAGGGAGGTGTACCTGTGTTGTGCAGTGCTCATGGAGGTCAGAAGAGGGCATCAGAGCACCCTGGAGCTGGAGTTATGGATGATTGTTAGCCACCAGGTGGATGCTGGGAACCAAGCCCAGGTCCTCTACAAGAGCATCCAGTGCTCTTAACTGCTGAGCCATCTCTCCAGCCCCCTATGCATGTGTTTTTAAAGCACAAGATCTCATGGTGTGACTGAAGTTTGGGAAGTAATGCAATATTTGCCTTGCTATACAGGCAAGAATCCTTATAGAAAATTCTAAATTTTAGGCTGAAAGTTTATGACAGTGGAGAGACACAAAAGTAGTGTTTTGAGGATGACCATTTTTAGATGCTGGCATTAGTGATCTGGGGGCTGGAGTGGACCTAGAAAGACCAGGTTGGAGAGCCAAGTAGGAGCTGTATTAAAGTGAGGGCTGATATGAACAGAAAGCTGTGGGAGGCTGTTCAAAGTGTTCCTGGTAGCACTTGGTAACTGGTGCTTAAGGTTACCTGCCCAGGAGACTGGAAAAGTGGAGGTCACAGGGAAAGAAAGGTCGGTAGAAGAGCCATTTACAGAGCAGGATGTGGAGCTTGGACTTGGACATATTGTGGTATGTTATAGGTAACTGGTACATGGAATTTGAAAGATAGAAAAATTGACCAGAGTGTAGCAGCAGCCTGAGGCCAGCAATCACATCGAACCGCCTTCATCAGCAAAAACAAGGCAAAACAAAACAAGAAGTCAGAATTCAAAGGCTCTACAGATTTGTGCTTATGCCACATTCTGTGAGGGCCTTGCCACCTTCAGGTTCACTCATCCTGTTCAGCCAGTGTAGCTGCATTTCTGACAGTGACATGCAAAGATAAAAACCACAGCTGGCACTATGGGGGAAGAAGAGCAGTGTCAGGTGTGCTCACTGCAGGTTTCTGTTCCCCAGCTTCAACCAGAATGCTTAAAACTTTTGTTCATGGGCTGGTGAGATGACTCATTGGGTCAAGGTACTTGTTGCACAAGCCTGACACCTTGCCTTCAGTCCTCAGAACCCACAGTGTAAGGAGAAAACCAGCTCCCCAGAGTTGTACTCTGGTCTTCATGTGCGTACCTGCATACACACAATAATAACTATAAAACACATTCTTAAAAAAATCTTTGGTTCACTTCAAGCATTCCTTACTGTTTTACCTTTCTCCTCTTAGAGGTTTTGTCCCTTTCTACCTCCTCCTTTCCTAAAATCAAGTTCTATGTCAGTTATTTGGAGTTTTGTTTTTGTCTTTTATTTATTTATTTATTTTTGACAGAGTCTCCCCTGTAGTCCTAGTTGGCCGGGAACTTGCTATGTAGACTAGTCTGACCTCAATCTCACAGAGATCCATCTGTCTTGGCCTCCTGATGCTGGGATTAAAAGTATGTTCCACCACACCCAGCTCTTAAGATATGAAATTAGCTTTTTATAAGTAGAAAAAGTTGAGTATCTGAAATTTCATAGGATTCAATCTAGCGCACTATAGATTTTTCTATCCAGTACCTTACATTTTCTCCATCATCTTTTCTAGAATGTTTGATAAAATTGAAACCTTTAGCTTATTTCCCCTCACACTGTTGTTCTCTTCTGTCCTATCCCACGTGCTGCCTGTTTTCTAAATTTGCGTTCATTCCCAGCCTGCTAGGCTTTGTGCTCACCATTATGCCATCAAAAGTACCTGCTAAGTTCATCAGTGACCTCTGGTCACCTGTCCAGTAGGTTTTGTTCTAATATTCTGTATCATTTAATACTATTGACTAGTCTCTTCTTTGGAATTGTCACATCCTGTGGGGCATGGTGGTACATGTCTTTAACCCCAGCAGAGGCAGGCGGATCTCTGCGATTGAGGCCACCCTGATCTACATTGCGTGTTCCAGGCCAGCTGGGGAGCCTTTCCTTGAAAGAGAGAGAGAGAGAGATCCTTTCATTTTCTTGGCCATTCTTCCATGTTTTTCTTTATCTATATTCTTGTAGGAAGTGCTTTATAAAACTGTAGAATGTAAAAATGATAAGGAGAAGATCTACAAAGATCTTATAAAGGCCCTGTGGGGCCTTGGGAGCTGGTTGAATCTTTAGGAGGCAGGATCTCATGATAGGAAGTGAGGTCCCTGAGGATGTACCCTTGAAGCTGGTAGAGGGATGCTGGGCTCTTCCTTTTTCCCTTTGTTTCCCAACTTCCTTCATTGCATACTCCTCTCATGACAATAATGCCTCATCACATGCTCAAAAGCAATGAGCCAAGCCATTAACTGAAGCATCTGAGACTGTGAGCCAAAATAAGCTTTTCTTCTTTTTAAGTTGATTATCTCAAGTATTTGTTACAGTGATGGAAAGCTGACCAACAGTAGTAGTTCTGGGATGTGCAAGGAGCTAAGCAAGGCCAGTGCCAGGAAGAACGTGGGGGTGGACAGCATACCGCGCACATCTGTGTGTCCACAGCAAATGGTCATTTATCCAGAAATCTAAACCCTAGGCCAATTTATGTATTTTTAGTTAATTTATTTTTATTTTTTGTGTATGAGCATTTTGCCTGCATATATATAAGTGCATCACTTGCATTCAGTGGCTGTGGAAACCAGAAGAGTATATCAGATCCCCCAAAACTGGAGTTACAGGACAACTGTTAGCTGCCAGGTGGGTGACAAAAACCAAACCCAGGTCCTCTATGAAAGAAACCAGTCTCTTAACCACTTAAGCCATCTCTCCAGCAACAGCCCCCTCCGCTTGTCAATTTAACCAACAGAATCTTCCAAAAGAGGATGGGGATGCTACTCTGTGGTAAAGCACATGGCCTTAGTCCTCAGAAGCAGCAAAACAATAACAATAGAAGGGAATCATTCCAAAAGCTTTGTTTTGATGCTTCCCTGTTTTAGAAACCACCACATGTTAGTAATAGAAAACACTTGATATGTGTCTAAATACCTCCATTTATGCATTTCTTTTCCTTCATTTTGGTAAGAGGAATGATTGAGGTTCAACACAGTCCAGTACTTGAAAATATGCTTTGTTCTTAGCTTGTTCTAATTTTTTTTTAAAGGGAAAAATGTCTGTAAATATACTGCAGTTAGGTTTCTTTTAAAGTTTTAATTCAGAACTTTAATTTTAGACTTAAAATAGAATACTCTGTGTTCCTTTTTAAAATGCAAATTGAGTATTAAGTAGGTATAATTATATCCTTAATTTGTACTGATTGAGCATATTATAATGTTCGTATGAATTTTATGATATTGCCTCAGTCATTTTGAATTTATTAAGCAAACAAATCTTTCCTTAATATATTTTCCTTGAAAGCAGTTTTTTGTATAGTGTATTCTTATGAAAATGGTGATATCAATTATTCATTGTAATTAATAGTGGATAGTGGAGAAACTATGCCTTTTTCAAAGTGGAATATGGTTTCTAAAATATATTGCTGTAAATGTGTATATGTTGGATCTCAACATTTTAACTTGGTTGACCAGGCCTCAAAACTTCTATTGTATTTCAAAGACCTTAATGTAAGACTTGAAACTGCTACGGAAGGGAGTTCAAGATACAGGCATAGGCCAGGGCTTTCTGACCAGGACTCCAGTAACCCAGTAAATGATAGCAGGAAATGACAGTAGAATTGCATGAAGTTAAAATGCAAAGGAAAAGTCACCAGAGTGAAGAAACAGCCTGCAGAATGGGAGATATTTTTGTCAACTATTCATCTAATGGGGGATGAATATCCAAATATGAAGAACTTAAAAAATTAAACACATAAACATATCAATAATCCAGTCAACAAATGAGTAAATTAATTGAACAGTTCTCAGGGGGAAAAAAGTACAAATGGTCAATAAATATCTGGAAAAAACTGTTCAGCATCCTTAGCTCTCAGGGAAATGCAAATCAAAACTACATTGAGATTCTATTTCACCCATCAGAATGGGTATCATCAAATAATGCAACAGCAAACACTGTGGAAGATGCAGGGAAAGAGGAGCCGTACGTACTGCCAATAGGACTGTAAACTGTTGCAACCATGATGAAAATAAATATGGAGGTTTGTCATAATAAGTATGACATGACCCAGCTGTGCCTTCCTGGTGTATGCCCAAAGGTCGGGGGAGGGTGCTATTTAGGAAGATGAAAGGAACCAGTAGGAGGTGGGGAGCAGGAAAGGTGGCCAGGAAACCATGAATAAGGTTAAAGTACACGATGTACCTGTATGCAAATGCCACAATGAAACTCATTATTTTGTAAAATAAATATACATTAATTTAAAAAGCAACCTTCTTGGCTGAGCTCTTGCCTGGCATTCAGGAGGCCCTGGGTTCAATTCCCCAGTACCACTCTCCCCCAAAGAAAACCAACAATTTTATTCAACATCCATTTTTGCTTTGGCCTTTACATGCCATTCTCTTTTTTATTAGAGAGATAATATGTCAGCTATTTTGAAAACTACCAGTTAAATTTGAACACTTCAAATTTCAAAATATATCTCAGAAATGAGCTAGCTTCTCTTAATGGTAATTGCAAATATTTTATCCTGATTCTTTTCCTGAATGTAATTTATTTAGGCACTTTAATTCTGAATATAACTTATTTTTTGTGAATACTGTGTCTTTAACATGAATTTTTTCTTTGTCTGATTTGTTTTCCTGTGGTTTCATCTGATGGTGGTAGGGATGATGGTGGAAATGGCAAATAGCAACACCAGCAACTTTCTAATTTGGGGGACTGTTAGAAATTCCTCTTCCAAAATAATGTTGTCACTTTAGAAAATAAATCTATGCTCCATCTTATATAACTTATATAAATTCAACTTGAATATTCATTGTTCACTTTTGAGGGGAGGAATTAGGGATTGAACCCAGGACTTCACATGCCAAATGTATGTTCTGCCAGTGAGCTACACCTGTAGTCACATTGTCTACTTTTTTGCTAGGTAGGATTCACAAAATCATTTAGCTAACAGTAGGGTATTCAATTATTGATTGAAATATACCGTTCTTAGTTTTCCTTTGACACTATAAATAGGCAGAATTATCTTCTCTTTGGAGAAGAGGCTTGAATACTGTTTCAGTAAAAAAATGAGAACCCTCTTGTTTTATGAAGGAGTATAAAATTAATTCTGAATTAAATGAGAATTTCATTTTTCCAGAATTGAGAACTCAAAAATTTTCTGCCAGTTCTTGTCTTCATGGTTTTCACATTATAGCAATCATCTCGGCTAACAATATTTAGCTATTAAGCTTTACTATGTTTAGTCACTTTTCCATTCATCAAAGTGCAGCTCATTGGTCCCAATGTAAAGATATCTAGATTTGAATACTGGCTCTACTCCTTGTTCATCAATTTTGTGGTCTTGAGCGAGTTGCTTCTTGGAGCCTCAGTTGTCTCATCTTTGTTTTTGTTTTTGGTCTTTTTTTTTTTTTTTTTTTTTTTTTGAGACAGGGTCTCCCTGTAGCCCCAGCTGGTCTGGAACTTGCTATATAGACCAGACTGGCCTTGAACTCACAGAGATTCACCTGCCTCTGCCTCCCAAGTGCTGGGATTACAGGTGTGCACCACCATGCCTGGCTCAGTTGTCTTAAAAGTGAATGGAATGGCAGTATTTTACATAATTGAGATGAGAATTGAGGTCATTGATGCAGCAGTTCACTTGATGGAATGTTTTGTCCATACCAGATAGATGTTAGAGGTTGCATTCCTGTCTTCTTATCATCATGCCACCTTAATAGATGAGGAAACTGAGCCTCAGCAAATAAGACTTTCAAAATCAGCAAATAGCAGAAATCTTGACTACTTTTGTCTTAAACACACAGACACTGACATTTCTTGCATGTGATCCTGGATCTTGGCTTCTGGGATATGCCACGGTGGCTTGAACTCAGTGCTTCATGCTTCAACATCAGCACCAGTATTAGGCTTCATGCTGATGGATGTAGTAAGGATGCTGAGACCATGGGCAATACATCAGCATTCAAGCAAGTAAGAGAATGGGGAGGCTAGGAGTGGCTGGGTTATTCCTTTCATTGGGGAAATAAAACTGTTAGAAACCTGTTGGGGACTTCTGTTTGTGTTTTATTGGTCAGACCTATAGGACCTGGATCCTCTCTAGCTCTCTATATAGGGAAGGCAGTGAAAAACAGCATTCAACTTATTTTTTAATGTTTTTTAAAGATATATTTATTTATTCTTATGTGTATATGTGTGTGCCTGCATGAATTTATGTTTGCCACCTGCATGCAGGTGCCTGCAGAGGGCATCAGAAATGAATTGAAGTTACAGGCAGTTGTGAGCTGCCTGATGTGGGTGCTGAGAACTAAGTAAGCATACTCTTAACTGCTAAGCCGTCTCTCCAGTCCCTCAACTTGTTTTAATTAAAAAGTGTTTTGGATTGACTTTTTTTTTTCTCCTTGTGGAATGTTTCAGGGAGGATTGGGAATAATTGTGTGTTGTCTGGCCAGTGGCTTTACTGGTTTGCAAGATCCCCTACAACTTAAGTGGCTAGGTTGAGATTCTAGCCCAAGGATGTCTCTGTAAATGCTGGTTCTCCAGTCCTGACTCTCCAGAAATAAATATGCCCACACCAGAAACACTGCTAAGGAACATTATCTAACATCTGCATAGGTACAGTTTTTCTTCTTAAAATTTTGTTTTGCATAGTAAAAATTATTTACCTTTTAGACTGAATTTTGAAAGTATAGGTTTTGTTCCTCTTTATCTCCAAGTTAAAATATAAAACAAAACAAAAAGTTTTATATTCATAAATTACTTAAGGGATTCTCTTTCTGTCTTTCCTTCTTCCCTTCTTTCTTCTTGCGGTGCTGGGAAATGAACCCAGGCCTTTGCTTGTGTCAGACAAGCTCTCTACCACTGAGCTAGGTGCACAGACTCAGAGAACGTCTGATAACATTTTCTTAAACTTTGTGTAGTGAGAAAATCATAACACGTGCTTAGAATACTGAATTTTACCTCTTTCCATTCTATTATGTCTTACATTTATATTATGAGTTTGTTCTATGTTTATTTCATAAGGAATGGTTACCCATTAATTTCATTTTCTAGAAAAATAAAAATGTCACAATTCTTGGAAATTGCATATTTAGTTATTTATTTATTTTTCTATTTACTGGAGATGAGGGTGGAGGGAGAATGGAGTAAAGTTAAGCCCCTGATCCAAATTCTTTAGTTTTTAAAAATAACCTTAGTTTACTCTTCTGTTGTTTAATATTTAAAATATATTGAATTTTGTAGAGGAGGAAGGATAAACACAGTAATTTTTTAAGAAGCAATATTATCAGTGTTTTTTAGGCTAGGAGATTGAGAAATAGAGATATGACTTTAGTTTATGTAAATCTAATAAACTGTATTTTGATAGAGCTTGTGTTGAGGCCAGTCCGATTCACATGCATCCCCAGCAGTCTGCCTAGTTAGGATAGATTCCTGTCTTTCTAGGTTGTTTTTTTTTTTTTTGTTTTTGTTTTTTTAAGCGAGGATCTCCCTGTAGTTTCAGCTAGCCTGGGTAGACCAGGCTGGCCTCTAGGTCCTCCTGCCTTTGCATCCCAAATGCTGGGATGTGCGCTGCCACATCTGGCTCTAGTTTTTGAAATATTTAACTTTCATGCTTACTAGAAACAAACATTACCTCTAAGTATGACATTAACAAAGAATTTAACACTTTTTGGCACATTTATCCTTATAAAAGAATTCAGCATTAAGTAACACTGACATAGCCCACACGTTGCCATTTTACCAAGTCACTTTATCAGCCATGTTGTCAAGCACTGTTGAGTTGAATGGCACCTTTCACTCCTAAGCTGTCAGTAGCTAGTGACTAGACTGTTCTTTTCTTGTCCTCTCTGGTCTGAATTTCAAAGAATTGTGTGTCTTTAACTAGTTATACCACAATGTGATCTATCTCCATTTCTGTGTATATGGCTCTGTTTTCAAATTTGTTTTTAATTGGAAAATTAACCAAGCAAAGCATGTGCTTGGATTTTCACAAGAAAAATGGCAGGTATATTTATGTATCTGTTTTAAATACCAAATATTTTTTCCTTTTACATTAAACTTTTATTGAAAATGATTAAATTTAGTTTGTTTTATTTTTCCCTATACATAGTTTTTCTTTTATTTCCTATCCTTCCTTCCTTCCTTCCTTCCTTCCTTCCTTCCTTCCTTCCTTCCTTCCTTCCGTCTATCATCTATCTATCATCTATCTATCTATCTATCTATCTATCTATCTATCTATCTATCTATCATCTATCTATCTATTTTGGTGTTTATGAGTGGTCTCGCTGTAGCCCCAGCTGGGCCTGGAATGTAGACCAGGCTTGGTCTTGATCTCACAGAGATCCGACTGCCTCTACTTCCCAAGTGCTGGGATTAAAGGCATGAGCCACCACACCCGGATTTTTTCATTTTTTTGTTTTTGTTTTATGTGTATGAATGTATTGCCTGAATTAGTGTAAATGCACCCGTGTGGTGGTGCAGTGCCTGAGAGGAGGGTGTCAGAGCCCCTGGAACTGGATTTAGGACAGTTGTTAGCCACCTTGTGGGTGTTGGGACTTGAACCCATGTCCTCTGTAAGAGCAGCCAGTGCTCTTAACCACTGAGCTAGCTCTCCAACCCATTCTTCCCATTTTAATGACTGAAACTATTCAACATCACTTGATGATAGGTTCTAATTGAGTTTATAAGAAAAATTTGCCTTTTCATATTTTTAGATTTTCTAATATTTTTAAATTTGTGAAACTTGTCTATGGTCCATGTATAATGTTTTGATATGATTTAAGAAATAAAGGAGCTATGTGTGGTGGTACATGCCTTTAATCCCAGTACTCAAGGGTGGGGAGAAGGAGAGGGAGATTATATCATAGGCCCTTTAGAAATAGTAACTTAAAACTATCTTTCTATTCTAAATTCTGAATCTGAGTTTCATATACTGATTGTATGTATGTGCATGCATGTGTGTGTGCACATGCATCTGTGTGTTTTTAAGCATATTTATCAACACTTGGATTTTTCTTGTTACCTGTAAGCAGAAATTAATCTCTGCTCATGATATTTTATGATTTTAAAAGCAAGAACTTTTCAGTATGTGTGTGTGTGGAATGATATAACCAGTTCAGAAACCACTTGAGCTGTCCCTTAAGTGGTTAGAATGTGACCCAAATACTCTGCTT
>NW_008360329.1:3096271-3124980 GCF_000622305.1 Nannospalax galili | reverse complement strand
ATATATATATATATATTCTCAAGAGTGAGAATATCTTATGTCTACTCAAAAACCTTTACACAAAAGTTCATAGTAGTAGTACTTAGGATAGCAAAAAGTGGAAACAGTCCACATGTTTAACAGTGAATGGATAAAGAAAATGTGGTATGTCCATATAAGAAATATTATGTAGCCACAATAGGTAATGAAGTTACTGAGTTATAGTATAGCATGACTTAATTTTGAAACTTCAAGATTGGAAGAAGCTAGTCAAAAAGGACTATATATTGTATTATTCCATTTATATGAAGTGTCTAGAGTAGGCAAGTATTAGTGGTGGTTGAGGGATGGGAAGATGGAGTGATGGGAATGGGGAGTGGTGGCCAAATGGTTCTGGATTTATTTGGGATAGTGATATAAAAGTTAAAAATTGATTAATGTACAACTAACTTTAGTGAATATGCCAAAAGCCATTAAACCATTTAATGTTGGCTTGTGAATTGTATTTCAATTAAATAAACTTTTGCACAGTCAAGTACAAGGGAGCTCTGGAAAAAGAAAAGGAAGGGGGACAGAAGTTAAGTGCTGTGCTTAGAGATGTCATAATGAAACCCTTAATTTGTACATTTCAAATATGCTAGTAGAAAAGCTTTTCTGTAAAAAGCATCAGGGAGTCAAGACTCAGTTCATTGGCACTTTGTGAACTTATTCAAGTCACATACTGATTTTGGTCCTCAGTCCCCATTGTCTGGTTAATCTTTACATCTTCCCAACTCTAAAATCTAGAATTTTAATTTCTACAGAAATGATCTGATTATAGCCATCAGCAGATATGCATGTGGATACTCAAAGTGCTCTGATTTCAATGGTTTCCCAGATTGCAGGCAAGCTGGTTTGGTGGAGCCGATCCTGTCGCCCTCCTCACCCTTATTGTGACTTCTAAAGGAAGATCCATTGTTTGTTTATATTAAAAGCAGCATTTTCTCAAAGTTACTGTCTACAGTGCAGTTCACCTCGTTTCTTAGCCCAAACAATACATGTGGTGCCACTGAGTCTACTGTCAAACAGCCTTAGCTGTTCCTTTATGAAGCATGCTTAAGAGTATCCCTTGTCACTGCCATGCTAGTTAGAGCATCTCAGCAAATAACCACAGACTTTATTTATAGCAATGTGTGTTTTGGATTTATAACATTTTATCTCTTAGAGAGACAGTATATTATTTGCTTGGTTACTTTATAATTGTGGTAGTTTCATGCCACCCACTGTAGGTTGTTCTACAGTGGTTATTCTAACCACAAATTAAGGAGTTATTTTTCTGTGGTTCAATAATACATAGGGATTATATTGCAAGAGTTGCTGGAACCCAAGTTCTATAAACAATTTTTTAGAAGGAGTTTTTGTCAGACAGATTCACTAGATTGTTGGTACTGAAAACATTTCAGACCAGAATTTAGATGAGCAGAACATAACTTGTCAATTATATTTTACATTGCAAAGAAATTTCCCATAGGGGATACACTAACTGCCCTCCCAGTAGCTGGCATTTGGCAGCAGCCTCCTCAGTAGGATGGAATTCCTGTCCCCACAGCAGTAATTGCTTACTCTTTCTGGGTCCAGTTGAGAATACAATGAAAGCACCTTGTCTAGGAAAATTTATGTATGTATATACATACAGAGGGTGCACTGTTCCCTCACAGCATCCAGATCTGCCTCTGAGCATCTCTATCCTAGTTAAAATATCCATTCTGGAAGTCTGATGATACAGAGGCAAAACACATTTTATCTTCTCATGTTGCTAATATTGATAATTTGCAAAGAGCCATATGTTCCTGTGGCAGTATATAAGGTGAACAAACTGTTGCTGAACTTTCTGGAATACAGAGGTTGCTCTTGTGATAAGCAGCAGGAGTGGATCCCACGTGAGAGTTTTTGTCCACTGCTGTTGGTCAAGTATGTGTAAGACTAGGTGGTTGGTAGATGTTTATTGAAAGAGTAAAAGAATGGCTCCAGGAAGAAATGTGGTCTATACAAGAACTGACTCTGGTTTCTGTTCATTTGTTTTGAGACAGGGTCTCGCTTTGTAGCCCAAGATGGCCTCAATTGTTCAATCCTCCAGTCTTAGTCTCCTGAGTACTAGGATTCTAGGAGTTGTCACCAGAGCCAGTCGTAAAAGCTGAGTCTTATTGCTAGGTTTCATAATACTTCATTTCATTCCTGTTTGGAATTACTGTTCTGGGTTGGCATACAGGGTAATGGGCTTCATCACAGCATTCTCATCCATGTGTCATTTACTTTGCTGTCCTTTGTCTTCCTTCCTGCTGTCCTTACCTGTGCCCCTTTGTCTCCCTTCAGCTGCTTCCCTTCCCTGCCCCAATTAGAATGTCAACCTTTTCTTCACAGCTGTGTGTCAGAAGCAAAATGAAACACATAGGTAAGAGTGTAGCATTATAGAAGGTGCTCATTTGAGGTCTGAACACAAGCTTAGTTTTCCTGGTTATTTTTTCTTTCTTTTCTCCTGCTCAAACTCTCAGTTCTTCAACCTCCTAAAGTCCTGAGATATAGTTGTATACCACCATGCTCAGCTCTTAGTATTTTTTGTTGTTTGTTTGTTTTGTGATAGGGTCTCTAGCCCAAGGCTGTCTAGCTGGGAATGACTTTGGACTTTTTTTTTTTTTTTATTCTAACTGGAGGGGAGTTGCCTTAGCATACATTGGAGACTCAGACCTTTCTTCCTAACATGGGCTCCAGGGATAGAACACAGATCATCAGGCTTATAGGCAAGAGTCATTACCTGCTGAGCCACTCACCAGCACACCTTGGACTTCTGATCCTCCTGCTGCCTCCACCTCTCAGGTGCTGGGATTACAGCATGGCTACCACACCTGGTTTATGTGATACTGGTTTGAATTCATTGGTTTGAACTAATGGATTGTGCACACTGAACACACACTCTACTACCTGAATCTCACCACCCCAGCCTGCCCAGGTCCTGTTTCCCTCTTGCCTTGCATAACTCTGTTTTCCTTCTGGTACAGATCATCAGATTTTTCTTTATTTTGTCTTTGTCATTTCAGATATTACTTTAGTGATTAGAATAAAGGTAGGATTCATAAAATGTTTTTATGTTGTTAGCAGTTATTTTGAAAGTCTACAGTATATCTTGAAGTTTATCTTTGGCTAAAATTGTGACTTTATCAGCCATGAACATTTTGCTTTGTGAGATTTCTTTCCAGGTTGTTGTTTTTTTTCCTTATGACCTTTTTTTTTTTTTTTTTGACTGTGGGCCTCTTTAGTTGATGACTTAAAGACAGTGTTCCTTTTTATGCAAATGGGTCCCTCCTCCCACCCAAATAGAGTAATACCACCAGGTGTAGTGGCGTACACCTTGAATCCTAGCACTGGAGGCAGAGGCAGGTGGAGGCCGACCAGGCCAGCTTGGTCTGCATAGCAAGTTCCAGCTCCGTTCGAGCTACAGGAAGACTCTTTTTATTAAAAAAAAAAAAAAAAAGTTAACGCATCATCTTTTGCCATCTTTTTTCTCCACAGTGTTGGGGATAGAATTCAGGACCTCATACAAGCTAAATAAATATTCTTCTGCTGAGGCACAGTCTCAGCCTTTCCGTCATATTTAAGAAGAAAATAAGAATAAGTTTTTTTTCATATTACTTTTTGAAGGGGCAGCACAACTAAAGGAAGAAACTTTTTAAAATAATTTTTTATTAAATTTTTTTGATTTTTATACAAGATAGTTTGATGCTATTTAGAGCCCCTCCCCATCTGCATCCCCCCCGCCCTCACTCAATTTAATGTACTCTCATATATAGTTGTTATATAGTTTCATATATGTGGTTATATAGTCTGATTTGTGTCTCCAAATGTCCTTCAGTGTGGGTCTATCCACTGGGCCCACCAAGAGTCCCATTCCTATAAGACACTGTCTCTCCCCACTCCCAGCAGCCATTAATTGCCAGAAGTTCCTTAGGTTGAGTTGAGATTTCTTACCCTCTTCCCCATGTCTTTGCTGGTATCTTGTATTTTGTCTGGTTTGAGCTTGCATAGGACTTGTGCATGTTGTCACCATTGCTGTGAGTCGTATAAGTAACTAACTGACCAGATGACTGGAAAACTATTAACTTGTGGTAATCTACCTTCCCCAGCTCTTTCCTCCTTCTCTTCCACAATGATCCTGAGCTGTGGGAGGCAGAGGTTTGATAGAGGTGTCCTATTCAGGGACGAGCACTCTGTGGCCTCTTATTTTCTACACACTGGCCAATTGTGGGTTTCTGTGTTAATCACCGTCTGCTGCATAAGGAAACTTCCCTGGTGAGAGTTGAGAGATGCATTCAATCTGTGTGTAGAGATTGCATTGAAGATGTGTCACTTAGGGCTTAATGTCTCACGGACACTTATTTTATGTGTTTGACTAGTTCTGAAATTCTGCAATAGTCTCCATCTATTGAAAAAGCAGCTTTGATAAGGGGTGAAAGGTATACTTGTCTATAAATATGAAGATACATATTTAGAATACAGTAAGTTGTTATGTTGGTCTAGGGATAGGACAAAAGTAGGTTTTTTTCCTAGGATCTATGACCTCTCCATCCATGTGTATTTGGCTGTGTTTACAGTACAACACATGAGTTCCCTCCCATTGAGTAGGGCTTAATTTCAATAAGTTTCATTGTTCTAAGCAAAAACATTTAAATGGTGTAACAGTTATTTTTATTTTTGTGACAAAATACTTGAGAAAAAAGGAAGGAAGTGTTTAGTTTGGCTCGCAGTCTGATGGTGCAGTCCATTACATTGGGGAAGGCATGGCGGCAGGAGCATGAGGCCACATTGCCTCTGCAGTCAAGAAGTAGAGAGCAAGAGAGTGCTAGTACTTGGCTTGCGTTCTCCTTTTTATTCAGTCCTAGACCTCTGTCCACAGCATAGTGCCACCCACATTGGGGGTGGCCTTCCCACCTTCTTTAACCCAGTGTAGAAACTTCCTCACAGACATGCTCAGTGGTTTGTGCCCTGGGTGAGTCTAGATCCCATCTAGTTGACCATCAGTATTAACCATCATGGGAAGCTAGTAGTTAAGGATAATTTGCTGGGGCCCAGCAAATGCTTTGTATGTATTAACTCCTAAATCTTTAGAATTATATTGGACTCACACTATCATTATTCTCACTTTACAGTTTAGAGGTGACTAAGCATACAGCAAGGTTATGAAACTGTCCAAGTCCTCAAATTATGCACTTGTTAGTACTTTGCAGGGCCTGACTTTAGGCATCAGCCAAATGATCACGGAGCCTGTGCTCTCGGCTGCCATATTGGAATGCCTCTTCAGCTCTGTAGTTAAAAGTGAGTAAATGGCAGTGGCATTCACAGAGTTTTCAGAGGAGGTGGCAGTTGAACGTACTCTTGAAGAATGAGTAGAGTCCTAAGGAGAGTGTGAAGATTGGCAAATCTATAGATAGATGCCTGGCATTCTGAGAGTGTAACGAGAAGGCTGAGCAGGTAAGACTAGAAATAGACAGGCTCAAATCAGATTGTGAATTGACTTCTATTCCTTCAGGGCATCTAGTCTTTATTTTATTTATGGGGTGTGTGTGTGCGCGTGTGTGTGTGTGTGTGTGTGTGTGTGTGTGTGTGTGTACCAGTGAGGGCTAGAGGTTGATGTCAGATTTCCTCTATTGCTCTTTACCTTATTTTTTGAGACACGCTCTCTCACTGAAACTGGAACTCTCAGAGTGGTTACACTGGCTAGTCAACAAGCCCTGGATCCTCATGTCTCTACCCTCTTTCTCTCAGTGCTAGGGTTACATGTAGGTACTGCCATGCCCAGCTTTTTAGGTGAGTGTGAGAGATCCAAACTCAGATCTTCTTGCTTCTTCAGCAAGCACTTTACTCACTGAATCAACTTCCCAGCCCCTAGACTCTATTATAGCACAGTGGCTCTACAGCAAGATCCAAAGATGGATGATGAACCAGTTACCTCAGAATCAAGTGTGGACTTATAACAAAGGTCATTTCCTAAACTGCACTCCAGGAAATTCTGATTCAGAAAGCCCAGAATGAGGGTCAAGCATCTAGAAGGTTCTGATGTGGAGGCGTGCTTGAGATCTGTGTTGTAAGACATGAGGAACTAATAGAGATTTATAAGCAGGCAGGTGATAAGAGCAGGATTTGATTGTCAAATAGAAATTATAATTATAATCATGGAAGCTCATACAAAATACATTGCAGGTTTAGAGGCAAATAAATCAATTTAGAAGCTACTACAAAAAATTAGAAAAGAGGAAATAAGATCTTACATTAAGGAGGAAGGAGAGGTAAATAACAGCAAGGATGTTTGAAAAAACTGTAGGGACTTCTTCACCACCGGATGATGCCTGTGCATTGGGAGGGTCTGGAGGACCTGGAGGACCCAGGCTTGGGCTTCCGTGGAAGATTTGTTCTCAGTCTCCAGGTCCAAGGTTGGGTCCATGGGGATTGTGGAGGCAAAGCTGAAGGCAAGAAGTGGATCTTAGTCACCAAACTGAACTGTCTGGTCAAGGACATGAAAATCAAGTCCCTGGAGGAGATCTACCTGTTCTCCCTGCTCATAAAGAATCTGAGATTATTGACTTTTTCCTGGGAGCATCTCTTAAGGATGAGGTTTTAAAGATGCCAGTGTAGAAGCAGACCTGGGCTGGCCAGTGGACCAGGTTCAAGATTTTTGTCGCCACTGGGGCTACAGCAGTCATGTTGTTCTGGGTGTTAAGTGCTCCGAGGAGGTAGCCAGTGCAATTCAAGGGGCCACATCTTGGTCAAGGTTTCCATTTTCCCTGGCTGAGAGGCTACCGGAGAAACAAGATTGGCAATCCCCACACTGTCCCATGCTAGGTGACAAGCCACTGTGGCTTCATACTGGTGTGCCTCATCCCTGCCCCCCAGATGATGAGGTACTAGCATCATCTCTGCTTCTGTGCCTAAGAAGCTGCTGCTGATGGCTGGTATTGATGACTGCTATACATCAGCCAAGGCTGCACTGCCACCCTGAGCAACTTCACCAAGGCTACCTTTGATGCCATCTCTAAGACCTCCGCTACCTAACCCATGACCTCTGGAAAGAAACGTCTTCTCCAAATCTCCGTATCAGGAATTCACTAACCATCCTATGAAAACCCACACCTGAGTCTCCATGCAGAGAACCCAGGTTCCAGCTGTCGCTACTACATAGGGCTTGTATATGAGAAAAATAAAGTGAATTTAAGTCCATTAAAAAAAAAAAGAAAATAATATAGGGAAACATATATATATATTTCAGGATGGAGTTATGCCACAAGGGATGAAACTGTTCTCCCGAAGAACTATAGATTATCTAACAGTAACCCCAATGCCAGGCACAGGAAATGTCCCTTCAAGTTGTTGGTCAGAGTAGTCAAAAGAGACTCCCCAAACCATAGGTTATGCCCTTAGTTGCTTCCTATCACTTGAAGATAGGACCCTGTTACTGAAGACACTACATATGGGATGTGGAGGAGTTTAGCTGGAACTGACCTGGAAGCCTCCTCTCTGAGGATCAGTTCTCATAGTATCAGAAAGTGCTATGAAAGATACCAAAGGAGAAAAGCAATCAGTAGTACTACCCAACTGTAAAGCCAACAAATTACAGCAATGGCCAGCCCAGCAAGGTAACCCTAATGTTGCAATAGTGGCCCATTTATCTTGGGAGGGAATTCATACATGATACTGCAAACAAAGCCAAATATCTGTGGATGGAGAGGTCACAGACCCTAGAAAGGAACCTACTACTGCTATTTCCCTAAACCAATATGATCTCTAACTGTATTCTAAAAAGTTACTCTTAACTCCACAGGTAAGTGTAGCTCTTACCCTTCGTCAAAGAAACTTTCTTTTTCAACAGATGGAGATGATTTAGAAAGCCACAGGCGGTCAAAATACAAAGTGTGGGTGATTGTGGGGTGCCCAGTCCCAATTGATACATCTAAAATGCAACCCCTATACCTGAGACTCAGAAGAGGGGCTGGAAAAAATGCAAAAGCCAGAGCACCAAGACACCTACCTAGACAGTGTCTAGATAGTGTTTTCCATACGTGACAGGGAAGCTGCACCCATGAAATCTGCATAATATGGTTGTCATAGCAAGACCTACATAATGACAATACCAGCTAACATGCCAATGTGGGTGGAGAAATATCACAAGTTCCCATGATGAGTTACAGGCAATCAATGGCTGCTGAGAGAGGGAGAATTAGTTTTCTCCAGGGATGAGCCCTCTCATAGGCTATCCAATCCCAAATGGTCAGCTCTAGACAGATGTACATACTAGCACCACTAAATGAACTCATTATAAACACACATGCACACACGCATGCACATACGGCACACAACAATAATAATTAGAAGTCAGGTTTGAGGGGTGTTCTCCATTGCTGTGACAAAATACTCTGACCAATACCAACTTGGGGAGGAAAGGGTTTATTCAGCTTACATCTCCTGGGTCACAGTTCATCAGGGAACCCAAGGTAGGAACTAAGGGCAGGAACTTGGAGGCAGGAGCTGGAGCATAGGCCATGGAGGAACACTGCTTACTGGCTTGCTCCCCTGTCCCTGCTCAGCCTGCTTTCTTATGCAACACAGGCCCACCTGCCCAGGGGTGGCACCACCCACATGGGCTGGGCCCTCCCACATCACTCAGTAATCAAGAAAATACCCCACAGACACAGCCACAGGCCAATCCAATGGAGGAAATTCCCCATTTGAGGCTCCCTCTATCCAGATGTGTGAAGTTGACATTAAAGCCATCCAGCACAGGGGAAATGAGGGAATGTGAGGAGTGGGAGGAAAAGTGGAATTATGTAGATATAGCACTTCTGTATGAAATTATCAAAAAGTATTTTTAATTAAAAACAAAGATCTTAAATTAAGATGTGGCATTGCTCCTGGTGTGGAAGGTTCTGATTGAAAAGGCATTTTAGAGTAGGAATCCATAGGTAGATGAGCAGGAAGGGGGAAGGGAAGGATTGTGAAAGGGTTTACAGGCTGGGAAGATGGGTTGAAGCTCAGGCTTTCCCAAGAGAAGAGAAAATGACTGTGCCATCTTAACTTTAACTGATTTATATCTGCATCAGGATAGTGTAAATAGCATGTGTTCCGTCATCTCAAACATAACCTATCAGCTTTTTGGGGTGGTGCTGGCCATACCTCTCTCTGCTGTAGAATTTTTAGAAATCCTCCCACAACCCCACCTCACAAGGCCAAATGACAGCCTCTTCCCATAGCCGCAGGTAATGCCCTCTACTTAAATATCCCAACTTGCTACTTGTCAGCTAGGCACAGGGAGATACAAGGATTCTCAGAAACATGTTGCTTCCTTATTGCATATGTTGCGTGTTCTAATGCCTGTGCTATCTCTAGCTCACATGACACCTTCAGCTGTACTATGCTATATGTAAGCAGTGGTCTATGGACAGCCATGTTGAGACCATATGGACATTTCCACTGGGCCACAGCTGATTAGACCAGAGTAGATGCCTGACCAAGCTGGAACCGATTTAGGTTCCAGCCCTTAGAACTGAACATGAGGAAGGAATGAAAGAAAATGAGCCCCTTCCCATGTCTGAGGCCTTAACTTGTAAATTCAAGGGCATGCGGTAACCATATTGAATACCATGTGGAAAAGGATGAGGGGAAGGGAGGAAGGGTGGAGGGGTAGAGGTGGAGATAGAGACAGGCAGACAGACACTCCCACCCTTGTGGCTCATGGCTTCTCCTCTCTGGCAGCCAGGAATCAGTACCACTTCCTGTGTTCATTCCTTTTCTGGGCTTTGTACACTGTTAGGCATTCCTGGTCTACCATTCTTGAAAAATGTTTGACCTGGCAGCATACTTGAATTTAATCATTTGAGCTGCAAGTTGGGTTTTCATATTTTCAGCCTAGGAGTTTAGACTTATTTCCTTTTTCAGGTGGGAAATACCAGTGTTCAGTATAGCACAAACTTTGGGGGTGGGGGGTAGGAAAAGTCTTTTTGAGACAGGGTTTCCCTATAGGCACAGCTGGCCTAGAACTCACTGTTTAGACCAGGTTGGCTTTGATCTCACAGAGCTCTGCCTACCTCTACCTCCCGAGTACTTGGATTAAAGGCATGTGCCACCACTCTGGTGTAACACAAACTTTTAAACTGAACTGCATATCCAAATATTAATCTCAAGATTCTTGTTTTTACTGTTTTTTTTTCTGAGTTTTTTTCAAATAATTGTATTATACCCAGATAATATTATAAGCAGATTCTGAATATAGAGGAAAAAGGAACTTATTCAGGAACCAGATTGCTTTTCTTTATTTATTTTGTATATGAGTGTTTTGCCTGCGTGTAAGTGAACCTGTGTGTTCAATGCCCGTAAAGGCTAACAGAGGGCGTCAGATCCATTAGAACTGAAGTTACGGACAGTTGGTACCTGCCATATGGGTGCTGGGAACTGAACCTGAGTTCTGTAAGAGCAGCCAGTGCTCTTAACTACTGAGTCATCTCTCTGTCCCCCAGATCACTTTTGTTTATTGGTCTATTTGTTTTGTTTTGTTTTATTGAGACAGATCCTCATTTTGTAGCCCAGGCTGGCCTGGAGTGCTGAATCTTCCCATCTCAGCCTTTAAGATTGTTTTTAAGCCAGGCACGGTGATGCATGCCTTTAATCCCAGAACTTGGGAGGCAGAAGCAGGAGGATCTCTGTGAGTAGAGATCTATCCTCCAGTAGGCCACCTGGGGCTACAGGAAGACCCTGTCTCAAAAAGACAAAAACAAAACAAAACAAAACAAAAAAGATTGTTTTTAAATGCATGTGTGTAATCGTTCAACATTTCCTTTTTAATTTAATTTTAATTTTTAAAATTTTTGTCTGCTTTTTTTGAAACACGGTCTTTCTGTAGCCCCAGGTGATCTGGAACTTACTATGTAGACCAGGCTGTCCTCAGTCTCACAGAGATTCACCTGCCTCTGCCTCCAGGGTGCTGTATAAAGGCATGTGCCACTACTCCCAACCTATTTCCTTTTTTAAAAAGGCTACGCAGAGTAAAGGGAAAGAACCATAAATGGATACTCCTCAGGATGGAAAATTTAAATATATCAAATCAACATAAACAGATTATACTTTGAGGTAGCCAAGCCAAGGATGATTTCTAAGTATAAAGTAAGTTAGAACAGACTTTATTATAATAAAGAATATCGTTTGCATTTTTATACATAGTTTATGTGATCTTGAATTATGGTAGTTAAATATCCTTTTTTTTTCATAAATGGCAAGAGCACTAAGGCTAGGGGAATGCAGGCCATTAAAACTGATTAACTCACAAGAAGTCATGTTTTTTCACATGTACTAAGCTATTATATAGTACATTTGAACAACCTTGCTAATTTCTTGTTATTTTTCATAAAGTTTTCTGAATTCCATGATTCATTCTTTAACTTGTGAGTTATATAAAAATATTCTTAAATTTTCAAAAATAAGATTTTGTAATGATTTGTAGCATAATTGTACTGAGACCATGGAAAATATTCCATTTCTTAAAAAATTGTCAGAATTTCCCTTTTGCCCATTATTGAGTTTATTTAAATAGTTCTCATATAAAACCAGTGTTATGGTAAATGTCTTTTTTGCTACAGTTTATTTACATATTTCTTTAAATATTTATTTTTAAATTTTTGCTTAAGTTTGTATATGTGTGTCTATGTGAATGTATGCTACATGTTGTATGAGCACCCTTGGAGGCCAGAAGAGGGTATGGGATCCTCTGAAGCTGGTATTACAGGTTGCCTGACATGTGTGCTGGGAACTGAACTGTCCTCTGAAAGAGCAGCTGGCCTCTCCAACCCCTGCTTTTATGTATTTTAAGGCTATTTCATAGAAGTTCAGAATCTTCAAACTCTACCTTTCTCATTTTTTAAAATTATATAATCATCTTTTACGTGTATAATGTTAAAAGAAGCCAAGTGTGATGGTGCATACCTGCTATCCCAGTAGACAGGGGGAGGCAGGAGAATGGGTAAGTTTGAGGCTAGCTTGAGCTACACAGCAACTCTGAGGCCAGCCTAGGCTACACTGTTTTTTTTATAAGTTAAAAGAACCCCAGATTTTGCAAAACCTATCTCAGTGCTTTGTTTCTTCCTTGAGTTCAGCTCTCTTCCCTTTTTCTGTCTATAATCAGTTTAACCTGCTGGCTCAATGCTATAAAAAGAAGTTTTGGTATTTTAACCACTATGTTGATTTTTATTTATCAGGAGCTTTGGTTGGTTTCCTTGCTTTAACAGATTGTTGGGTGTGGAAGTCTGTTACCTTTAAATTTTACTTGCAATCAAGAACATTCATAAATATGTATATATGTGTACAAGTTCAGACTCTGAAGATGAATTAAATCAGAGCACTATGGAGTGAACTTGAACATTGTTCTTGCTTCATGGTGGTGCTATGTTAAACAAGGAAACATTCTGAAAATAATGGAAACAGTGGGCTTTTTACTTTCCCTTCTTTTTGTAATCACTTATGTGCTTAAAGCATCTATCCTTATGATGATTATTTTTCATTAATTAACTTCTTTGCATTCTTAGAACCACTGCAGACATCATTAACATGCAAGATAAAATTCATAAGCATGAAACTAATTATGGCTATGTAGTGTTGAGGAGTTATGAAAGCAATTAAAGCCAAACATTTTACTCTTTGACTATATGTGGTCAGCAATTGCCCATTCTGCAAAAAAAGATAAAAGGATATACCTTAAGCACTTTTAAGTCACAGCACATCATGGTGTATGGAACTACTAGGGTTCTGTGGTTTGACTCTCCAGGCCTTGGAAAGCAGTGCCTCCTTTGCCTTGCTACACATAAAGACAGTACTGCTTGGCAGCTCATAATGCGATCCTAGGAACACCCATGAGATGGTACAGTGTAGAATTTATGACAAGATCTGAACACAAATTGCCTGAGCTTGCTTATTTTTAATTTATTTTATTATAATTTATGTATTGTGTGTGTGAACACACATGCACATACATGTGCATATGGAGATCAGAGGACAACCTGTAGTAGTCAGTTCTCTCTTCAACGTGGAGGTTCCAGGAATCAAACTCAGGTTGTCAGGTTTGGTGGCAAGCGCCTTCACCCCCTGAGCCAGCACAGAATAATTATTAAGCTGTTCATTGATTTAGATTTGGGAAAATGTCAAGTCATACACGTACACACACAAACTAGCTGAACATAACTGTGTACCTGTACACTTAGTCCTGTGGAGGGCAAAGACAGGAGGATCACTGAGGCTTCCTGGCAGCCAGCCTAGCCCCAGGTTCAGGGAGAGACTGTCTCAAGGAAATAAGATGGAGCGTGATAGAGCAGGACACCCAATATCTCTGTAGAGCCTCCACAAATGCACACATTTGCACATATGAGCAAATACACATTTGAGCGTATGCCACACACATTTCACTATCAGTATGTTTGTGTGTATGTCACAGATGCAATGACCATAAAACTTGAGTTCATCAACTTAGAGAAAGCACTCTCAGTAAATGGAGCATCCTTGTGGACAGATGGAGTGATCTCAGTCATCAGGAAAAACATTTCCTGTTGAGTCATGAATATATTAATCCACCGACTAGGGAAGTGGGAGTGGTTGTGATTGTTACCACTAGTGGTAGAGTTTGGAAGTAGATCTAGTAGCAATTATGGTTTAACTTACAGGAAATACTTCAGGAATGCTTGCATGGTGACAGGCTCTGGTAGGTACGTCACATATAATAACCTATTTTGTCCTCACAGGAGCCAAGGAAGCAGCTATTGTTATCTCAATAATTATTTTTTGAAATAAAGTAGAAGCATATCTAGGGGCTGGTATGGGTATGTGGACGGGAGATAGAGAGAAGGTGGGTAATGGGTGTAAAGCACATTAAGGGGTCGCACTAATGTTTTGCAGCACAATAGAATAACTATAGTCTACAGCAATTAATTGCATTCTTCAGAATAACTACTGGAGAAGAGTTTGTAAGTTCCTAACACACAGAAATGGTAATAGTTGAGGAGGAACTACTCATTATCTTGACTTGATCACTATACATTATATGCATATTTTGAATTATAACACTGTACCCTATTGATAATAAGTGCAAGTATTATATATCTAGATGTAAAAATTAACAAAATAATAATGAGGTTGTTAAATGAAGAAACAGGTAGACATCTCATTTCACAGAAAGGAAACGTCTATAAAATGAGGAATTTTAAAAGGTAATAGAACTGATAATTGATGGATCCAGATCTGAACACAATCTGACCCTAAAACATACACACCTAAAAACAGATATAACTTCCCAAGTTATTTTTGGCTTAAGGAAGTGACATTTCAGTCAGTACTTGGGTCTGTACCTTGCTCTAACTAGATTTTCTTGGCCAGTGTCAGGCAAACCATTTTGAGCCAGTGGAAGCTGGCTGTTCTCGTTTTAGAACTCTGTTTGATCTCTGACTTGAGCTCTTTATTTTTATACCTCATTACCCCAGGAAAGAGACAGGAAGAGAAAAATGCATGTGTTTGGGACAGTATATTAATATACATGTAAAAATCAAAGCCAGAAAAGGCCTGTGGCCGCTCTTGGGGATGCCTCAAACCCCCTACCTGGATCTTGCCTCCTCAACTGCTTCCTGGCCCCATTCCTGCTCTGTTGAGTCATGGCCTACTTTAGTTCTCTACTTTGAGCCCATCCTGATTTCTCTTTGTACTTAGCACAAGCCTCTGAAAAAAAGATTATGTAAGTGACTGGTAAGAGAAATACGACAAAAATGAAAGAAATCCAAAAGAGCAACAACTGCTTCAGTCAGTGCCTGTCTCAATGATCAAATTGTGGTGATTTTTCTTTTTTGCCTTAGTTGTATTTTAACTCAGAAACAACTTCAGTGCTTCACTAGGGTAGGAGTTTACCTACTGACTTTCCTGCTCTCTCTTGACCCGTCATGTCCATATGGATACAACTGCTGGCCACAGGGACAAGTGTGGAGCATTCTTCTGCCTTTACTTCCTCGGCTCTTTAGCCCCCACTGAGCTGTGAACAGTGGCCGAGGACAAAAGCTGTATACACTGTTCAAACAGAGCACCAAAGCAGCAGTACACTGAGTCATTCTTAGCTCTGTGTGAGAACTGAGGGGGACTCTATTCATTTCCTTTGTGCTGGTGTCTGTCAACAGCGCTGTTTGAGGCAAGGTCTATTGTGCTGGCCAGTGTTTCTTATTGACCTAAGTCTGTGCCTGCTATGTTCCCAGGGTCGAAGTTGCGAGTGAGAGAATGTTTGGAAAGGGGTAATCATAGGCTAGATGCATTTTGCTGCATTGTCATCTGACCTATTAAATCTAAACTGTGGTCTGCGTTAATGCAAACAGGTAATTATATAGTCACAGCTGCAGCTATTGACATCTGGTCTCCGCCCCCATGGGAAAAAATATGTGCTTTTTGTCCTGTGTCTAGATTCTTATATGCTAGACTTTAATGATTTCTAACTGAAAGTAGATAATAGATCAGGACAAGTAAAAGGTGAACAAGGTGAATGCTTCAGATAGCCTCTGCCACAGATATTTGCATGTCTCTTTTGGTAAAATCATGCCTTTCCACGGCTCCAGCATGAGTAATCTTGGTTGAGTTTTAAAATAGCATAAGATAAAGATCATTGTTAGGTTTCTATCCTGTATGATCACATCATCATGCTAAGTCACTTTGAAAAGGCTACCTTGGGAACTTGGTTTTGTTAGTTGCCTGCCGCCCTGAAGTTTTAACCCATTGTGTCTTTCACCATGCAGGATGGTTTGAAGTAAAAGGTTTTAATATACCAGCATTCAAATATTGCATTCTCCATGTCCGATGGAGAAGAACCAGTTTTATAATAGCAAAAGAAAAAATGTTTAGATATGTTTCTCTCTAGTGTGGGACTCTTATCACTCAAACACTCTGTGGTGGTTGTATCTTCATTAATCTCGTCATTACTCTTAGTTTTATTAAAACTAGTAGGTGATAGACCTCGAGGTAATGGGCTGCAACTTAAAAGTGAGAAATGTATTGTATACCTTTTCTTTCATGCTGTCACTAGTGGCATTATGAAGTCCCCTCCAGGTGGGAGTGAAAGTCATTTAGGACACCAAGGAACCAGCTTTTGAGGCTTAGGATGACTTAAGGTTTTTCTAATGTTTTGACAGTTTGTGTCTCTTGAATGTTGGGATGCAGCTTCTCCCTAGTTGGATTGTGTAGGTAGGGTTCCCTTTCTTTGTCATAGAGTGAGCCAGAGGTGATGTACTGTACTCTCGGAGTTTGTGGTGGTCACTGAGAGGATGACCTTTGGCCTTCTTACATCTGAGATACTGAAGATACAATGATGGGTCATGGAAGCTCTCATCTTCAGGGAAGTCAGGTTGACGAATTCATTTTTATTCCATCCTCACTCAAAGCATGGCTTTGAAAAATGTGGCAGAGTGATTAAATTTAATACAATAAATAATGTGATGTAATTAAATACTAAAAGTTTTCTCTTTTACAATCGTGGGCCAATTAGAAGAACTAGTCTACTCTGAAAATAATATTTTGCTGGGCATGGTGGTGCACACCTTTAATCCCAGAGGCAGAGGGAGGTGGATCTCTGAGTTCAAGGCCAACCTGGTCTACATAGTGAGTTCCAGGCCAGGGAGACCCTGTCACAAAGAGACCAAATATAAATAAATAATAAATAAATAAATAAATAAATAAAATAATATTTCAGTTATTGTTAATAAGTTGTCATCTTGTACACGGAACACTAGGTGGAATTAAGATATTTATGCAAATTGCATGCCAGTCCCTATTAGTCCTTAAAATGAAAACCATTTTCAAATTCTTACACTGAAATATGATTTTTAAGTACTACTTTCAATTTTTTAGTACTGTGTTACATATAGAAGTATTTTAACAGATACTAAGTGTAATTACTTCAAAGGGCTTTTCATATTTGTAAGAAATAACAAACCATATGCCATCTTGTAGAAGGCCTGATTTGGAAGGAATGTGGCTCTTGGCCAGCAATTAATTAAGTCACCCTTTTGTTTGGGCCATATTGTGGTGGTGGTTAGGTGTGAAGTCTTCTGTCGTCACCAGATAGGAATATTCCTGTGTGCCTCCATGACAGTTTTAGGGAATGTAGTCAACTTTGGTGCTGTTTTTTTAAAAAGCAAGAAATAGGGGTTGCAAGTACAAGTAATTGAAACTGTGCAGAGTAGACAAGAAAGAGCTATTAAGATAAAATTGGGCTATGAATTTGGCCCTTGGTTAGCTGAAAAGTGATTCTTAGCACTATATTCCATTGCAAATTACATCAATGCTAACAGGAAGTTGGAAGCTGCACATCTGTAGCAGGTGTCCAAGTTGATGGAGAACACAGAATGAGAGAAGATAGATTACTTGATTGTGTGTTGTGTATACTGGGGTGCCCTATTGTCAAAAAAGAGAAAACAATTAGCCTGACTAATCCATTTCCTGCATTTCTCCTGAACTGCAATTTAGATATTCTTAAATTATCTCCAAGCTGAGAACTTCTCTTCTACCAAATCAGACCAGCTCATTTAGGTGACTGGAGCTGCTCTCACCCTGCAACTTTCCTTGCTTCTCATTAGAGGAGAATTAACTTTTTATTCAGGATATAGTAGCTAAACAGAGTTATGGGCTCTGGGTCTGAAGATTGCAATCAGGGAAGGCAGGCCTCAGAGAGAGCTTCCTTTCACCCGTTTTGACCATTGTGGCTGCTTCCCCTCATTCATCCTCACCTCTGTTGATCTTCGCAAGGAACCCAGAGACACCACTGCCTTGCTTACAAATAAGGCTTCACGTTTGATCTTTTCATTTTGTAAAAGATAAAGCACCTAGATCTTAAAAGAGTGCTTTCTTTCTTTCTTTTTTCTTTCTTTCTTTTTTTTAATGAACAGCAGTGGCTTTGGGAATTTCAAAAGCTCTATAATGTTTTGTTCATATGGTAAAAAGGATTCACAACAGACATTGTGATCCAAATGCTTGTTCTCTTTTCCTTTAAATGGAAAATTATTTCCTTCAGATTAAGCATGATTAAATTTAGAATTCTTTTGCATTTTTCTTCAAATCCTAACTAATAAAAGCAAGCCCACACATACATTTTGAAGGATTTCTTGAACCCTAGACTTGGCAATGGAGCTTGCTGTCTTTACAGGAAGTACTAGCCTGTGGCTACCTACAGGGACAGTCTCTCTCTCTCTCTCTCTCTCTCTCTCTCTCTCTCTCTCTCTCCCCTTGTGTGTGGGGACAGTCTGGTACACGTCGTTATTTGGGGGGGAAAGTGCTTCACAAATAACTGTTGGTGGGTGTTCAGAGGGTTAACCATCTGGCATTCTGGTGGCTTAATTAGGCTTTGGCCCAGAGCCAGGATCTGTAAAAATGGGTCTGCCTGGGACAACCGTAGAAACCAGTGGGTTTCATTCTCTTGGCAAGGTTTGGAGCCTTCCACAGCAGTCTGAGCTTATGCTTACCTGTTGTGGGAAAGTGAGAGGGGCTGTGGAGACCAGGGACAAAGCAGTCAGGCATTTTCCCACCTAGCATCCTGATTGTCTTGGTCTTTACTATGGAGGTGGGAGTATCTGTCTCAGTGAGTCACTGTAAGGTTCTTTGAACCCTCCAAAGAAGGACTAGTACAGGGCCACTGAGATCTGAGCTGTCCATAGGCTGTCCTGGGTGGAGGAGTCTTCCTTTTAAAACAGGATGTTGTCAGGATTTGAGGCTTGTGAATGGCCCCTGCGAACTTTGGTGGTGTTGGGACGTGTCAGTCAGGTCAGTGTTTAGCCTCTGTGCTTTTTCAAGAAAGGAAAGCAATTTTAGTGTTACTTTATTAATAAAATTCATAGTGGCTCAAAAAATTATAAGCATTTAAAAATAAAACGTTGTGAATATATTATTTTTTAAAAACATATATAACTGGTTTTGTGAAGTATAAGATCTGAAAGGTCAAGGGTTGTGATCTCATTTTCAACTTATTAATGAAAAATAAATAGATTTGATATTTGGATGGCTTATAGCTCAAGTTTTTAGGAATAAAACTTCATTTCATATTGAATGAAGATCTTTTGTATTGAAAATTCATATTATAAATATGATTGAATTTCTGTGTGCTGAAAAGTTTTTGTGTAAAATTATTTCAGGTAGAGGAAACCATTTGCTTTTGGAACCTCCTCTGCCCTTTGTGTTTCAAGTTGTGGTGTTTAATCTCTCAAAAAGAAAACAAATTTTTAAAAACTATGTAAATAAAAATATAACTTAAAACCTCATGTTTTATAGAAAAAAAGCTTCATTATTGCCTTTTTATTTGGAAAAAACTAATTTTTCTAATAACTATTAAGATAGGTAGAATATGGGGGCTGGAGAGATGGCTCAGCAGAGGCTAAGAGATGGCTGATTTTACAGAAGATCGGGGTTCCATTCCCAGCACCTAAGTGGTGACTAACAACTGTCTATAGCTCCAGTTTCAAGGGCTCCAACACCTTCTTCTGACCTCCGTGGGCACTGTATGACATGAGTGCACTTACACACATACAGGCAATATAGTCATACACATAAAAGAAAAATAATAAATATTTTTCAGAAGTAAAAAGCCTAAATAAAATAGGAATACCCCTCTGGGAGTAAAACCGTGAAATTTTTTTTCATATTTTACAGGTTTTACATAACAAAGATCTCCGGCTCTCAATCTATCCCGGGTTCTTTGAAGCATTGCTTAATATACACAAGGAAATTCATAAAAGTATTTTGAGTTGACATTGCTACAGCTGAAGTCAGATAACTGTAAAATGTCCTTAGTTTGGTTATCTTTGCTGCAGTTAAAATAGCATAATTCTTGAGTAAGCTCACATATGAAAGAAGGAAGAGCTTCAAGGTATCTACAGTGTGTATTGTTATTGTCTGTACAACTCATTTGTCTTGGCACTAATAGTCAATCCTGTTTTATTTCTTTAATACACATTTCCAAAATTATATTATAACTCATGTCTGTGCTCAAGGTAGTGTTGATGCAAGGACTCATAGTGAATTCTTAAACTTCAGTTGCGTGATTTGCCCTATGCAAATGAGTTTAGCAAAGCTAAGCTAGTTTTTGTATATTTGATTAAATTTGGGACATTTCCTACAAGAACTAAGAAGAATTCGCCCTGACCCTTATATATCAGCAAATCTGGTGTGTGGTGTTGAGTGCTCATTACATCTGTTAGTTCTTCAGTTGTGGGGGCAGTGTAACAGCATCCATTCCGAATCTCACTTTGTATTGACCTGCTTATCAGTAAGTCCTGGGCTCCCCTTCTGCATTAAATAAAAATTCAGTAAAGCCAACTGGAGACTTTTAATCAGTGGCTTTTTTGTTTTAAGTGATGATTGTGTATCAAGTAGAATCAGCACTAAGTTTTAAAAGTAGCTCTGATTTCCTATGAAACTTAGCATTTCTCCTTCAGTCAGGATAACTTTTCATATCATATTGTCTACTGGGGGAGATTTCAAAATTCATGGTAATGTGTTCTTGCTCTTGCGTGCTCTTACTTTTGGAAACGTTGTAAAAGATAAAGAAATTGTAATATACAATGAATGAATTCTAAAGACATTATGTCAAATCAAATAAACTACACATTGTATGAATCCCTTCAAGTGTCCAGAGCAGACACATCCATAGATATGAAGGTGAATGAGTTATCACCAAAGGCTAGGAGAGGGGAGATAGAAAATATTTGCTCATGGGTACAGGGAGATGATAAAAACTCTCTAAAATTAGGTGGTGATAAAAGCTGTACAACTCAGAAAAAAGCCATAAAAGTCACTGAATTGTTCCCTTTAAATGAATATATTTTATCATATGTAAATTATATGTCAGTAAAGTTATCAAAGAAGTTTTAGGCAAGAGAAATATTTTATACTTAAAATATTGTTATTGTTTTGGGACTGGAGAGATGGCTCAACAGTTAAGAGCTCTGGGTGTTCTTGGCAAAAGACCCGAGTTTGAATCCCAGCATCTACATGGCAGCCAACAACTGCCCATAACTCCATTCCAGGGGATCCAGCGCTCTCCTCTGACCTCCATGGGCATTGCACAACATGGGTACACTTACACACATGCAGGCATAACATTCATATATGTAAAATTAAAACATATAACTAAAAATTTTAAAATATTGTTACTTTTTTTACTTTCAGGTAACTTTTCCCAAAGTACCCCACTTTAGGGCAGTAAATGTTTTCTATTAGCCTAGTGTTATTTTAATAGCTTGTAATAATACTCACATATAACATGTTAATTTGCACAGTCCTAAAACACAAGTGTCTAAAAGACATTTATATAATATCTTCTTGAACCTCATCAGCAGGAGAGATGGAATTATTCAGCAAGGATTTGTTGGTTTTTAAAATGCACCGTGTGCAGTTACTTGTCATGAGTCCAGTGAGTAGCATCGCAGGCTCAAAATATACCAGGTACTAGCCCATATGTGAAGCAACAGAGATGAACAGATTATGACTCCTATCCTCCAGCATAGGGTGGACAGGCAAAAACAAAAGTATGACAAAAAAAATATGACAGTATACAGCATGATGTCCTAAAGGCCTGACCAGTCTTTTATAGTAAATCAGTGACTTGCTGTGCTATGTTGAGTTGTTAGGGAAAATTCTCCAAAACTGGGACTTTTGGTTCTAAGTTTGAGGAAAAAAAAAAAAAAGAGAGAGAGAGAGAATGAGCCAGAAAGAATGAATGTCTTAGATCAAGTCCCAGAGGCAAAGGGGAAACACACAAAATAAACATAAATGATTGACAAAGGGCTCAGGTCATGGCTGAGCCCAGGTCCCTATGTCTGCAACAGTAGGAGGTGTCACTGGAGATTAGAACCAGGAAAATGCCGGAAGGGCTTGGTAGATGTGGCTACATTCATTCATTAATAGCTCTGAGGGATTTATTACTCCCATTGATTTATAATCTCCTGGTATAGGTGCAGACAAGGAATTAGGAAATAGCCCAGCCATTCGTGCTTTTAGATAAGGAACTGCCATCGTAGAACTTTTGTGTTCCACCCCACAGCTTTGGCACTATTTTGTCATCTGTTGGGAGGTTGGAGGCTGTGTGGGACTTAGTAGTACTCAGTAATAACTTCTCTAAGCCAGGCTTATTGGCTCATACTGTAATCCCAGCACTCCAGAGGCTAAGGTAGAAAGATTGCTTCAAGTTCAAGGCTAGCCTGGCCTACAGGATGAGACCCTGTCTCCTAAAACAAAACAAACAAACAAAACATAGTGGCTACAGCTGCTCCAAATGAGCCCCCTGACTAAGTCCTGTGAGTAACCCCACTCCATCTCTGATCTTGAATAACACATCCATTCTAATTGGTCCCTCCAGCCCCTAGCCCAGCCCACCACAGCCATTTGCCAAGTTGCTTGGGCCTTGGCTATGGAAAGTGACCCTAACCTGCTCTGTACCCTGCCTGCTCTGCCTTTAGTCCTGCATTCCACGCTGCTCCCTAAAGCCCATCATCCTCTGGTTTCACATACCACAGCTTCTCCATGCTCCTTCCAGCCCTTACCTGAGACCTTGTCCTTGTCCCTCAGCTTCAGCTCCATCCCCTCAAAATCACAGCAAGCAACCTAGACTATTATACCCTGCTAAAGGAACTAATAAAATTGAAGGAAAAATAAAAGCTTTCCATGATAAAAGCAGTCTAAAGGAATATATAGTCACTAAGCCAGGCCTTCAGAGGATACTGGAGAGCATACATGGGACTGAAGAAAAGGATAAACACATGCAAGAGGCGATAGAACAGAAAGAAACAGTAAACAAAAATAAGTCTAAGAAAACACCACAAAATCAACAAAATGACAGGAATTAACACATCTTTTAATGGTAACTCTGAATGTTCTGGTCTTAATTCACCAATAAAAAGATATAGACCATTATATTGGATTAGAAAACAAGATCCATCTTTTTGCTGCCTCCAAGAAGCATACCTCACCTTGAAAGACAGATACTGCCTCACAGTAAAAATGTGAAAAAGTTGCTCCATAGAAATGGAACTAGGCAACAAGTAGGCATAGCTATTCTTATATCAAACAAAATAGCCTTCAAACTAAAACTAGTCAGGAGATAAAGAAGATCATTTCATACTCATTAAGGAAAATCCATCAGGAGGACATTGTAATTCCAAACATGCACCAAACACAGATGCACTCAACTTCATGAAACAAATACTTCTAGTTGTAAAGCCATGGATTAATCCCAACACAGAATAGTGGGTGATTTCAGTGCACCACTATCACCTGTTGGCTAACCAGACAAATAAATAAATAGAGAAACATTGCAATTAAACAAAACCATAAATTGGACCTACCAGGCATCTACAGAACATTCCACTGAAACAGTAAAGAATATTCTTCTCAATAGTTCATGAAACTTTCTCCAAAATAGGTCGCATATTAGGATATAAAAGAATCTTCAACAAATACAGGAATATTGAATGCCATTCTATCTGACCCTAGCCAGAGAATAAAGCTAAATAGTAACAGTAAGTGAAACTATAAAAAGTACACAAACTCATGGAGACTAATCAAGCACTACTGAATGATAAATGAGTCACTGAAGAAATTAAGAAGGAAATAAACATATTCCTAAAATTAAATAAAAATAAAGCTGCAATATACTGCAATCTGTGGAATATAATGAAGGCAATCCTAAGAGGAAAGTTTACCAACCTAAGTGCCTACAGCAATTGCAAGATCTCAAATAAATAACTTAATGATGTACCTGAATGCCTTGGAAAAAACAGGAACAAACCAAACTCCAAAGCAGTAACTGGGGAGAAATAATTAAGATTAGGGCAGAAATTAATGAAATAAAAACAAAACAACAAAATACAAATAATGAGTTGGTTCTTTGAAAAGATAAGCAAAGGTTAGAGAGATGGCTCAGAGGTTAAGAGCACTAACTGCTCTTGCAGTGGACCCAGGTTCAATTCCCAGCACCCACATGGCAACTAATAACCATCTGTAACTCTGATTCCAGGGGATCCTATGCCTTCTTCTGACCATCATGAACACTGTATGACACACTTACACACATGCAGGCAATACACTCATATACATAAAATGAAAATAATAAATATTTTTTTAAAGAAAAGATTAAATAAGATTGACAAACTCTTAGTCAAATTAACCAAAAGAGAGAGAACACCTAGATAAATAAAATTAGTAATGAAAGGGGAGACATTGCAACAGATAGCAATGAAATTCAGAAAACCATAAGGATATATTTTTGAAATCTCTGTTCCACTAAATTTGAAAATCTAAAAGAAATGGATGAATTTTTAGTCACTTATGACGCACCAAAATTAAACCAAGATTGAATAATTTAAACAGATCTGTAGCCAGCAACGAGATTAAAGCAATAATAAAAAAAAAATTCCCACTGAAAAAAACCCAGGACCGATGATTCATGACAGAATTCTACAAGATATTCAAAGAACTAACATCAGTACTACTTGGTCTATAAAATAGAAAAGGTTAGAATGCTTTCAAACTTTTTTTTTTTTTTTTTAGAAGAAGCATTTCATTACAGCTTTAACATATTCAGTAACAATTTCCAGAGCAAAGCTACATCTCTTTCAAAAGTGGCTATAAAATTTTTAGGTTCACAGTTGAATTAATACAGTTATACAATATACCCTGTATGAAGCCAGTATTAAAGACGCAATGAAAAAAGGATACAGAGTACTCTCCCTGATGAACATAGATGCAAAATTTCTCAATAAAATACTGGCAAACTGAATGCAAGATTACATTTTAAAAAATCATTCATCAAGTTGGGTTCACTCCAGAGATGCAGTAATGGTTTAATACACATAAATCAATAAATATAACATGAATGGACTCAAAGACAGAAATGACACGATTATCTCAATAGACACAGAAAAAGCCTTTGACAGAATCCACATCATTTCATGATAAAAGTCACTAAGAAGCCAGGCACGGTGGTGCACGTCTTTAATCCCAGCACTCCCGGAGGCAGAGGCAGGAGGATCTCTGTGAGTTCAAGGCCAGCCTGGTCTACATAGTGAGTTCCAGGATAGCTGGGGCTACAGGGAGACCTGGTCTTAAAAAGACCAAAAAAAAAAACCTAACCATCATAATCCCTATTTGCAGATAACATAATTCTTTACATAAAGGACCCCGCAGACACCATCAAAAAACTTCTGGAGCTGAAAATGCGTTCAGCAAAGTGGCAGTACACAAAATTAGCACACAAATCTCTGTAGCTTTCCTCTATACCAGTGAGACATACTATAAAAGAAATCAAGGAATCATTCCCACCATTTATAATAGACACACACACACACATACACACACACACACACACTACCTGGGAGTAAACCTAAGAAAATAAAAGACCTCTACAATGAAGACTTGAAGATGTAGAAGAAAGCTAAGAGACACACTAGAGGATAAAAAGGCCTCTCATGCTTCTAGATCAGAATTAATATTGTGAAAATGGCCATCCTACTGAAAGCAATCTATAGATTCAATGCAATCCCAATCAGAATTCCAGGACCATTCTTCACAGACATAGAAAATAAAAAATTATTTTAGAATTTATACGGAAGAACAAAAGACCAAGGGTTAACTAAAGCAATCCTGAACAAAGAAGAAATTCTGCAGGAGATATCACCACACCTGATTTCAAGTTCTACTACAAAGCCACAGTAATAAGAACAGCATGGTACTGGTACAAAACCAGACACAAAGATCAATGGAATAGAATAGATGACCCAGGGGGGCTAGAGAGATAACTCAGTAGTTAAGAACACTGATTGTTCTTGTAGAGGACCCGGGTGTGAATCCCAGCACCCACATGGCAGCTAACAACTCTCCATAACTCCAGTCCCAGGGGATCCTACAGCCTCTTCTGACCTCCGCGGACATTGCACAACACAGGTGCACTTACCTACATGCAGGAAATACATGCATACACATAAAATAAAAATAGTAAATAAAATTTAAAAAAGAATAGATGACCCAGATATAAGTCCATGAAACTAGTTACCTGATATTTTACAAAAAAGCAAAAAATATACATTGTAGAAAGGACAGCATCTTAAAAACGGTTACTAGGAAACCTGGATATCAACATGCAGAGGAATTAAACTAGATTCCTAGCTCTTATCTTATCTTGCACAAAACTCAGCTCAAAATGGATCAAGGACCTCAACATAACACCTGGTGCTCTGAAACTGCTAGAGAAAAATATAGGGAATACACTTCAACATATAGGCCCAGTTAGAGACTATCTAAATAGGACTCTGGTAGTATAGGAAATAAGATCAACAATCCATGAATAGGATCTCATGAAACTAAAAGGCATCTTTTAAAAGAAATATTTTCTTTCAAATTATTTTTTATATTAAAGTGTGTATCTCTGTGTACCACCCCCACCACCCCTGGAGTGTGCCTATGTACACAGGTGCCTGCAGAGGCCAAAGGAGGGCATCAGATCCCCTGGTGTTGGATGCATATGATTGTGGTGCTGCAAACTGAACTCAGGTCCTCTGCAAGAGTAGCAACAGCTGTTAACTGCTAAGCCATCTTCATCCCTGACTAAAAAAGCTTTTGTATAGCAAAGGAAACAATAGAGATGAGGCAGCCCACAGAATAGGAGAAAATTTTTGACAGCTAAACATCTGACAGGATTAGCGTCTATAATATACAGAGAACTAAATAGAAAAACCAAACCAAAACAGAACAAAACAAAAAATTCAAACATCTTGCTCTGCTTCCTGGGCCTGCAGGACCCACAGCCTCTCTCCTACCAGCAGGCTTTTCTTTCCTGGGTAAGTCAATCCTGCCCTCCACACCTTGACTCCCCCAACCTCACTCACCCTCCCATCTCCCATGTCGGTCTCTCCTCCTAGCCTGGACCCTGTCCCATTCCTTGTCTTGGCACCCCAGACACCTGGGGAACCACCACTGTGTCTTCCTGATTCTGTAACTCAGTTCCTTCACAGGTCCCCAGGAGCCCTTGGGAATGGCCCCATCCTCACTTCCCTCTGCTTCCCTGGGCCTGCCGGAACCGCAGGCCTCTCTCCGACCCCAAGGCCTCTCTCTCCTGCATAAGTCAATCTTGCCTTCCGTGCCTTGATTCCCCCAGCCTCACTCACCCTCCCATCTCCCCTGCCCATCTATCCTCCTAGCCTGGGCCCTGTCCCATTCCTTGTCTTGGTGCCCCAGACACCTGGGGAACCCCCACTGCTTCTTCCAGATCCTGTTCATCCAGACCAACTCAGTTACTTCTTGGGTCCCCAGGGGCACTCTGGGCCTGGCCCCACCCTCAACTCCCTCTGCCTGCCTAGGTCTGAACAACCCACCAGCCTCTTTCCTGGATGCCTGGGGCTGACCTTTCCTCTTCCTGGTCCTTTGCATCCAGACCAACCCAGCTTCTTAGTGCAGTCCCCAGGGGCCCTTGGAGCTGCCTCCCACCCCCACCTTCCTTTGAATCTCTGGGTGACACCGCCACCAGCCGCTCTAGACCAGCATTTTTCCTGGTCCCGGGCCCAGGCCAGGCCAACCCTCAAATTCCTGAGGCCAAAGTCTATCCTGGAGGGATCCAGACCTTAGGAGAAAGCCTGAGAGCATCTGATCCTCATCTGACTTGGGCCTCTGTGGGAAGTCCTGAAGACAAAAGCAATCTGGCCACTCCAGTATAAAATCAAAAGAGAGAACTGGAAGCTTGGAGGAACCACCTTGCAGGCCCCAAAATTAAACCACAATGACACATAAAGTTCACAAAAAGAAGCAGACCTAAACTTGAAGGCTTGAGTCTCATACAAGAATCAGAAACTACAAAAGAAATTCACATGTCAAAATCACAGAGAAAGAAAACAACATGAAAAACCAAATTACCATATGGCCACCAAATACCAGTAGTCCTCTAGAGGAGTACAATGAGAACCCCCTAGAGATAATGCAGGACATGGAACTCAAAATAACAATTATAAACATGATAAAAGAATTCAGTGAGTTTAAAGAACACACAAACAAGGTAATCATAGAGCTGAAGGAAGATAGGGATAAACTTCTAAATGAATTCAGAAAAGAGTTAGAAATATTGAAGAATACTCAGGCTAAAATGAAGAAGGAAGTGAAACACAAGTAAACCAATTAGAAAGGACAGGAGAAAGCCTCACCAATAGGATGAATGAAATGGAATGTGGGGACCTAAATTCCCCACACTTGCAGAGGTCTGAGAGGAAGTTACTGGGGCGTGGCCTGACTTGTCTTGAAAGTCTGAAGGATACTTCCGCGCTGCTGAGGAGTGCATGATCAGCTCGTGATCATCCTTAAGATATACCCTCAGGGGGGAGGGGGATTTCCAGATGCCTTTATAAGCTCTGTAACGCCTGCAATAAATGAGTCCATGCTTCACAAGACTCCCTGTTGCGTCTCATTGTTCCCGGTGCTGGGGGCGGCAAGGGCTGGCTAACAGTACGCTTACTCATCCCCAGTCATCCTTGCACAGGGTTCGCAGGCTCGAACCTATGACAATGGAAAACAGAGTATCAAGACTGGAAAATAAAGCAGACAAACTAGACCACTCAAGCAAAGATTATGAAAAATTTAAGAAATCACAAGAATGGAATATGCAGGAATTGTGTGACACCATA
>NW_008360329.1:3093234-3096046 GCF_000622305.1 Nannospalax galili | reverse complement strand
ACAAAGAAACAATACTAAAAGCTGCAAAAGAGAAACAACAAGTCACATATAAAGGAAAACCCATTAGGATTACAGCAGACTTCAGTGCAAATTATGAAAGCCAGAAGAGCCTGGACCAAAGTATTCCCAGTTTTAAATGACCACAGGTGCAAACCCAGACTTCTGTACCCAGCCAAAATGTCTATTATAGGTGAAGGGGAAAGAAAAAATCTTCCATGACATAAATAGGCTGAAGGAATTCATATCCACAAAAGCAGCCCTTCAGAGAGTTCTGGAAGCAATACAAAGAGCTGAAGAAAGGAATGACTATACCTAAGGAGTTGCGGAAAGAAATTCAATGAAGGTACAGCTGTGGAAAAGTACAGCTATATCAAGTATGTGAACAGAAATAAAAATGACAGGATTCAATGCACATTTTTCATTAATAACTTTAAATATCAATGGACTGAACTCCCCAGTCAAAAGACACACACTAGGTGAATGGATTAAGAAACAAAACCCACCTGGGTGTGGTGTTGCACGCCTGTAGTCCCAGCACTTGGGAGGCAGAGGCAGGCAGATCTCTGTGAGTTCAAGGCAAGCCTGGTCTTTAAACTGAAACTAACCAGAAAAGACAAAGAGGGCTATTTCATTTTGATCAAAGGAACAATGAATCAAGAAGATATTACAATCATGAACATATATTCACCAAACTCTGGTAAACCCAACTTCATAAAAACAATACTACAGATTAACCCCAACTCATTAATAGTAGACAACGTCAATACCCCACTGTCTCCATTAGCTAGGTCAACAGGGCAGAGAGTTAACAGAGAGAAATCTGAGTTAAACAATACCATATATCAAATGGACTTAACAGGCATCTACCAAGCATCCACCCAAGCACCAAAGGACATACTTTTTACTCAGTACCCCACAGAGCCATCTCCAAAATCACCTATATGCTGGGGCACAAAACAAACCTCAACACATACAAAAAGATTGAAATAATTCCATGAATTCTATCAGACCACAATGCAATAAAGCTTACAATCAATACCCAAAGAAGCCCTAATCACCACATGAACACATGGAGATTAAACAACACACTCCTGAATGATGAATGGGTCAAAAGACAAATTAAGAAAGAAATAAAAGTATTCCTGGAACTAAATGAAAAGGACAATACAACACAACAAAAATTCTGGGACACGCTGAAAGCTGTCCTTAGGGGGAAGCTTATAGCTCTAAGTGCCTACATCAGAAAAGACTTCACAGCACAAATAAATGACTTAACATTGCAACTCAACACACTTGAGAAGCAACAGCAAATGAAATCCAAACCCAGCTGAGAAGAAGAAATAACAAAAATCAGGGCAAAAATTAATGAAAAACAAAACAAAGAATCAACAACTCCAAGAGATGGTTCTTTGAAAAGATAAACAAGATTGATGAACCACTAACTAGCTCAGTTAACCAAAAGAAAGAAAGAGCACCTCCAAATCGACAAAATCAGAGATGAAAGGGGAAACATCACAACAGATACCAGAAAGATACAGACATTATAAAGGAATAAAAAAACCTATAAGCTACTAAATTTGAAAACCTGAAAGAAATGGATGGATAGCTAAAGGCATGGGAACCACCAAAACTAAACCAAGAAGAGATTACAGCTTTTTAAACAGACCCATAACACAAAAAGAAATTGAAACAGTAATACAAAACCTCCCGACTAAAAAAAGCCCAGGACCAGATGGATTTACAGCAGAATTGTATCAGACATTTAAAGAAGATCTGCATCCAATACTACTTAATTTATGCAAAAAGATAGAAATGGAGGGAGAACTTCCAAATTCCTTCTGTGAATCCAGCATCACTCTACTACCAAAGCCAGGTAAAGATACTACAAAACAAACAACCAAACAAACAAAAAAAACTATAGACCCATATTGTTAATGAACATAGTTGCAAAAATTCTCAACAAGATACTTGCAAACCATATACAGACACACATCATAAAGATCATCCACCATGATCAAGTCAGCTTTATCCCAGAGATTCAGGGATGGTTCAATATATGTAAGTCAACAAACACCATAAACCATATAAGTGGGCTCAAAGATAAGAACCACATGGTCATCTCAATAGATACAGAGAAGGCCTTTGACAAAATTCAACATGTATTTATGTTCAAAGTCCTAGAGAGAATTAGACTGGAGGGAACATACCTCAACATAATTAAAGCCATATACAACAAACCCACAGCCAACATTGTTCTAAATGGAGAAAAATTGAAAGCATTGCTGTTGAAATCAGAAACCATACAAGACTGTCCACTATCTCCACTTCTCTTTACCATAGTACTTGAAACTCTTGCAAGAGCAATAAGACAAGAGAAGGAAATTAAATGAGTAATAATTGGAAAAGAAGAGATCAAGTTATCCCTTTTTGCAGATGATATATTATATCTAAAAGATGCCAAAAAGTCCACCCCAAAACTCCTAGAAATTATTAACACCTTCAGTAAAATGGCAGGTTACAAAATTAACCTACAAAAGTTTGTAGCCTTTCTACATACCAATAACAAGCAATCAGAGAAAGAGCACATGGAAACACTCCCATTCAGCATAGCTGGAAAAAAATAAAATATCTCAGAATAAACCTGACCAAGGACATTAAAGAGCTCTATAATGAAAATTTTAAATTTTTAAAGAAAGAATTTGAGGAAGACATCAGAAGATGGAAGGACCTCCCATGCTCACGGATTAGAAGAATTAATATTGTGAAAATGACCATCCTACCAAAAGTCATTTATGGATTGAATGCAATACCT
>NW_008360329.1:3090569-3092542 GCF_000622305.1 Nannospalax galili | reverse complement strand
TGGTGGGGCTGCAAACTTGTTCAACCCCTATGGAAAGCAGTGTGGAGAACTCTTAAAAAACTACAAATGAACTTACCATTTGACCCAGTTAAACCACTCCTTGGCATATACCGAAAGAACTCATCCTGTTGCAGAGACACTTGTATATCCATGGTTGTTGCTGCTGTTTTCACAATAGCTAAGAGTTGGAAGCAACCTAAGTGTTCCTAAATGACAAGTGGATAATGAAAATGTGGTTCATTTATATGATGGAGTTTTACTCAGCAGTAAAGAAAGATGAAAGCATGAAATTTGCAAGTAAGTGGATGGAACTAGAAGCTGTTACACTACGTGAGGTAACAAAGACTCAGGAAAAAAAAAATCGACATATGTTCTCCCTCATATGTGGATCTTAGCACCAAACCCTGATAAGTGAGTATGTATCCAGACAGAACTACAGGAACCAGAATAACGGAAATGAAACAGGGAGGTAAAGGAAAAGAAAGAACCTGAAAGAGAAAACAGTGGGAAACAGGCCTTAATAAGGGAGACATGGATAAAAATTGGGTTAGGGCTACAGTTAGAGTTAAGTTTAAGGTTAAGGATAGTTACTTACTGTAGTTAAAACGAAAAAAACAGTAGAAATTCTCATTTCACAAAGGTCTTTATGAGTTGTATGTAAAGGGACTGTGGCATACATATAAATAATGCCTTGCTAATGTTAAAAACCAGAGGAAACCATATTAGTCCAACAACCTCCTGACAAATTATACGTACCAGATCATGAAATATATGTCTAGGTAAGGTTTATCTGAAACAATCGGTCTTTGCCCAAGATTTATCTACATGGCATGCAGTAATTAAAAGTACCAGACTGGTGGAACTAACCTTGGATGTTTAACAGACATACTTTGAGGCCTATACTAATTTGCTAAGAGGGACATAAAGGACACCTTTTGCTCCTTGCCCTCCTAGGTTGACTAGTTCCAGGGGACTGTGAGCATCTCTCAACATGTCCTGTAATGGTGGTGGGTCATCTGTCCTCTTGATCAAGGAGGCCAAGGAGACCCCACCAGATGGCCTTGAACCAGTGTCCAGTCTACAAAGAGGAGGGTCACCACAGAGGAATCACTTCTTCCATGCTTCCAAGCGAAGCCCACCATGGTCGAACAGGACCTTTGACTTATCTTCACATAGGCGGAACTGGTAAAAGAAAGGATTCAGGGGCTCCTCCCAAGACCACGTGACCCCTGAGGAACAGGTCCTCAAACAACCTTAAGAGTAAAAATAAATTGGTTTATCGGGGCCAACTATATGGCCTTAAACATCCTAAAGGAAAGTATAACCAAAGATTAAAGGGGTCAATATAATTTCTTAAGAGTCCATATGCATAGCTAAAGGTTACATAACAAGCAGCAATGCCAGATAAGAGATACCTTCTTTTGAATTTTTGGCCAGGGTGAACAAAGGGACTCCCAAATAGTAACCCAACATAGAACTGGGAAAATGAACTGCAGACCCTAATCTTATATAAAGGAGTATTGACAATTGATTGCTGCTAGAAGAGAAACAGCTGACCCCCCTAAAACAAAGACCTCTAGATAGGTGACTAGATTCATCTGAAGGGCAAGTAGTGGGGATTGGCTGTGTGTGCCTACAACACAGCATACAGTAGCAGGGATATCAGACTATAAGGGCTCTAGTCGTGGGAGGGAGGCTATGGGAGCGTGCCAACTGGGATATGGGTGTATAGTCGAATAAGATGGTTTGGGATGTTCTGTGTGATATACACACACAAAAAAAAAATCAAAAATTTTAAAAATGTATTATATTTGAGGAGAAAGCATGGAAATTTATGGCATGCTTATTAGTAGAGGTGATAAACATTACCATTGAAATCCACCCGATGACTTCATAGACATACACAGGTGCCAAGGGTCCAAGTGCAACCGATTATGACTAGTAATAATCAGATGCATACAGATTAGAGATGC
>NW_008360329.1:3084360-3090385 GCF_000622305.1 Nannospalax galili | reverse complement strand
AACTTGCACCCACTTGTGAAAGAGATGTACTCTTGCTCAGGAGTGTGTTACCGAATATGTTAAATCTGTAGTGAAATGCTACCTCTAATCATGTAGTTCTTAAAAATTAAAAAAAATAATGATTAAAAAAATAATAATTAGTAGATATGAAAAACATTACCAGTGAAATCTACCTGATGACTTTATATCCATGCTCAGATGCCAAGGAGCTTAGAAAGTAACCGACTGTCACTAGTAATAATCAGATATATAGAGATTAGAAATGCATGTGCAAACATCTTAATGTCAGTTGCATTGAAAATGAATTTTTCTATATGAAACTATGTATTTTAATAATGAAATGGAGATCTTTTTCATAGGTTAAAACCTCATTTAATTTTATGTCTTATAGGGTTTATACTAATTACAATATTGTATAACTAAAAATTCAACTGTAAACCTAAAAATTTATAGCCAAATTCGAAAAAGATGCATGTTAGCTCAGAAAATTGTTACTGACTATGTCAATGCTGTTGTAATGAAATGCTTCTTCTAAGTATGTGGTTATGAAATAATTAACTGAAAAAAATAAAAAACAACAACAACAACAAAGAATTCTCTTCTCGCTGGGCATGGCGTAGGCCTTTAATCCCAGCACTTGGCAGAGTCAGCCTGATCTTCATGAGTTCGAGGTCAGCCTGGTCTACGTAGTGAGTTCCAGGACAGCTGGAGCTCTAAGGAGACCCTGTCTCAAAAAGCCAAAAAAAAAAAAACAAAGAAACCCAAATTAAAAATAATAATAAATAAATAAAATTTTAAAAAAATCTTAATGTCAGTTGCATTAAAATGAATTTTTCTGTATGAAACTGTGTATTTTAATAATGAAATGGAGATCTTTTTCAAAGGTTAAATCCTCATTTATTTTTATGTCTTACAGGGTTTATACTGAGTACAACATTGTATAACTGTAATAATTAACTGTAAACCTAAAAATTTACAGCCAGTTTTGAAAGAGATGCATCTTAGCTCAGGAAATTGTTATTGAATATGTCAGTGCTGTTGTAATGAAATGCTTCTTCTCAGTATGTGGTTATTAAATAAATAATTTTAAAAACCCTCAAACATCTTGAGAACGAAGAACTTAATCAGTAAGTAGACAGCATAACAAAACAGTTCTGAAAAGAAGAAGTACACATTAACCATGTTAGGAAACACTTTTAAAAAAGTGTTTGATATCCTTAGCCATCTGCGAAATGCAAATAAAAACTACTTTAAAATTTTATCTCACCACAGTTAGAATGGTTATCGTCAATAATACCATGACAACAAACACTCGTGTGGATGTGGGGAAAGGGAAATCTTATGCACTGTTGGAGTGTAAGCTAGTGAAGTCACTTTAGAAATCAGTCTGGAGGTTTCTCAGAAAACTAGAAATAGAACTGCCATATGACCCAGCTATACCACTTTGGGGCATATACCTAGAGGACTCTGTCATACTATAGTGATACCTACACAGCCATCTTTACTACTGCTGTATTCACAGTAAGCAGGAAAAAGAAGCTGCCTGGGTGCCCATCAAAGATGAATGGATAATGAAAATGAACATATATACACAATGGAATTTTATTCAGCTGTAAAAGAAAATGAAATTATGAAGTTCGAAGGCAACAGATAAAACTGGGAAAAAAATTTAGTGGATTACTTGTGGAATCCAGGAAGCTAGGAAGGGAGCGTTAGTCAGGGGAACCCAGAGGCCTCCAAGACAATGTTAGGCTTTTGTGGGTCCTCTTTGATGCCCACCAGAACTAGAAGATAAGACCCTGTTGCTGAAGATACTAGAAAGAAAGCAAGGTAGAAACTTCCTGCTTGCTTTCAGAGCTCTAGAAGGTGTTATCTAGGCTGCTGGGAGAAGAAGCATCAGTGGTCTTATTCAGCTCTATGCATTCTATGAACGAAAACACCAACCTGCCAGACAAGAGATGCCCACCTGTGCCACAACTCTTGTGGGGGTAATGGTCCCCCTCCTCAGATTGGATTTGAGGCCCATTCTCCAGAAGGGAACCCATGTCTGGTTCTGTAAGCCTAGTTAACAACCTATGTCCGGGCAGATCATTGGCCCAAATAGAGAACTTACTGCTGTTGCTTAACTAAATTGACGCAGCATTAAACTACCTTTAATTATCTATGCTTATATTCGTAGACAAAGCTACTCTCAGTCTTAATCAGAGAAACTGCTTTTTGCAGTGAATACAGGTAAATTCAGACTCATGGCTGCCAAAGATGCTGAGAATAAATGACAGTTGAGGGCCCAGCCCTAAACAAGACATTTATATCCCTCTAAGGTCAGGGAATATTGTGAACAAGAGGAGAGGAAATAGGTAAGAACATGGGGAAGGGCTATGAAATGCCATCCTCTAGACTTGATGAAACATTGTGATCAACTGCAGTTACCTGCACAGGGCCCACAGATGACTGAGCCTGTCAACGATCAGTCATGGAAGGGGGAAGGGCTTCTAGAGTCCTGCCGTGTACTGTTGATGGTTCTGGAATGGGGGTTGGGGACAGAGAGGGGGAAATCATTGTCTTCAGTTGTTTGCCCACTGGTGAGCCCACCAGTCTGTAATGGATAGCTCCAAACCCGTGGGATGGTCCTAGTTAAATGCAATAGGTCACCAAACAAAATGAATAGAGATGAACGTTTAAAGGTTTGTAGGGAAGATTGGGGTGTGTAGACAGTGGTAGTAGAGAGACAGGCGAGGCTGAGGGCAAGAGTGGTCAGTATACATTCTCTGTGCATGTGTGAAATTGTCAGAGAACAGACATAATTTATAATTACCCCCCAAATAAAAAAGTTAAGTCTATCTTTTCAGAAACATTTCTATTATTCAGCAATAACTAAGAACGATGAAAAGATCGTCATCTTAACACACTGAATGTCAGCTGTACATACATTGCTTTATGTGCATGTAAAACAAAACATTTATTTTGAAATGATAACTATTTATATCCAGAGGAATTTTTCTTAACTGATTTTCTTTCCTATGGAATTGGTCCTTTTGTCATTTATCTTGGCTGATGTTTTAAGGATTTGCATCTATTTGGTAAGAATTCAACAGTTTTATTTTAGTTTTGTTTTAGTTAGTGGCCACATGATGCATTTCTGGAGCTTACATTTATTTAAAGTGTGGCTCTTGCAAACAGCATCTAATCGGGCCTTATCTGTCCAGTCTACCAATCCTTGGTTTTTCATTAGGGTACTTAATCTTTTGAAATTTCATGTAACTTTAGTGTATTTATATCTAAAGCAGCCACATCAGCATTTCCTTTTTCTTCCTTTCTCTGATTTAAATATATTAAATAAGTAGGGACAAATTTCCAACAATTTGGGAGATTACTTTAAGCAGAAGAACTTGTCTCCTTCATCACCTCGATGATGATGAAGACTCTGCTATATGGATCTATTATATTTTCAAGAAAGAAAAGTACATATGAAGATACACACAAATCTTATTTTAATTAGAATATGAATCAAATGTAGCATAGGAAACTGAAGGAAAGAAAGAAAAAAAAAAAAAAAAAAAAAAAAAAAAAAAAAAAAAAGGCACTTTTGTGCCTTTCTAGCCAGGGAATGCCCAGCTTAAGCTCGAAGCAGTAAGAAAAGGCACAAGACACAGAAGGTTTCAGCCTTGATCAGTCTTTTGATGCTAACCTTATTCCTCACAAGACCAGGGCATCAATTTGCCCCTCAGTCCTTTATGGTATCTAGGATCTGTGTCCAGGTCTGGCAGATGGCCAACACAGAGGGGAGAATTTGGAGTTTCCACTCACAAGACAAAAGTTGGTGTTACCATCTGGATCTGCTTGCTGTCAGAAAAACAGAACCAACAGGAGCTATAGCTGTAGCTGTAGCTAGTTTATTTTAGGCAATTGGCTCCTGCCATTGTTGGGGCTAGCAAGTCTGAATTATATAGGACACGCTAGCTGCCTGAAAACACAGGCCAGAGTCGATACTAAAGTTTTGAGGCAGAATTTCTTTCTCTAGGAAACCATAGGTTTTGGCCTTAAGCCCTTTAATTGATTAGATGAGACCTACTTATGAGGTTGAGAATAACTGTAGATATTAACACTCCACAAAGTAATTTTACAGTAATGCTAGATCAGCATTTGAGTAAATAATTGGGTACGATAGTCTAACCAAGTTGGTACATGAAACTAATCACTCTACCATCCATAGCATCAAACAATGTTGAAGCAGCAACAGAGCCACAGAGATTTTTCATAGCAGAGCTGCCTATGAGGAAGCACGTGTCCTGGGGAAGAGGAGCCACACCTGGGAGAAGCCACAGGGTGGCCACTGAGATCAGGCACTGTGGGGTTACATGTGTTCACAGGAAGACTCTACAACCCACTTACTCTGTTCTTCACCATAAGTGTCCTTTCTCACTCTTCCAAATTGTCAGGGAAGGTTGAAGAAGCAAGTAGCGATATTGACAGGGGGACTGCACCAGACAGGCCTGCTGTGTATGTGGACCACAGAATTAAAAGCAAGTGTGGTGCATCTCATTGTGTTTCTAAGTCTGTGGTCTTTATTTTTATTTCATTTTTATTGTTTATTTTAATTGAGCAAATTTATGGGTTACAATGTGATTAATTGGATATATGTGTAGAGTGTGTTATTTCTATCTCTAATTCCCTCAGAAGGCATTTAAGATTTGCTTTTTCTGCCTCATTTTCTTTGATACTTCATTTATTTCTCCTCTTTCCTAGAAGAAATTTGAAGTCACTTTGTTTCAGTTTATGTGACACAAATGGCTGTTTACTTTTCACTATTGAACAGGAGCAGTTAATTATATTGCAACTGGCTGAATTGTATCGCCATACCTCAACTATGACTGTGTGTACTCATAGGTACAGACTCCTTTCCAAAACTGGCAGAACTCTTGGTAGACCTGCCTGTGGCAGCCTCACTCTGAAGATTCACTGCCCTCTGGCAGTGATGTAAACTCCATATGCCTCATAGCAGGAAGCTTGCAACTAGAGTGCCATCTCAAAGCTCTGAGAAGCCAGTGCATGGCAGCAGCCTGCAGAGCTCCAGCAGCTGCTGCGCGCCGTCTTCCACTGTGAGACCACCTTTCTGACAGGTTCTCAGGCTCAGCTCTGAGTCAGAACAGGATTAGGAGAGGAACCTACTTTTGCACTGACAGCTGCTCTGTTAGTCAGTGTGCTGACTTCAGCTGCATGGCTTTTCAAGAATGTTTAATTAATTTTCTCACTACCAAACGTTATCTCTTTAAAATGTTGTCATCACATGCTTGCACTGGTTTGTTTTTTTCCCAAGAGATCTTGAGTTTTCACAAAGTCACATGGGGCTTCAGTACCCAACCTGCTCTTGGATGCTTTTACCTAGCACTGATTTATCCAGTTTAACAAGTTGTGAATGTTACTATCTTCGTATTATTGTCTGGGAACAGATTATTTGCTTTGTGGAACTAGGCAGCTCTCAGGAAAGGCCTGGTCAGCCTATGAACAGCTGGTTCTGAGTATGGGAACTCAAGCTCTGTTGAGGGTGTGAGACTTCACCTTCTGATAAAGATGCTCATGTGGGCAGCTAGGAAAGGATTGACTGTGGAGCACTGGGGCCTTTGCTTTTGTGCTTCTGTGGGGGTATTGTCATGGGAGGTGAAGTTCCAGCCCCTTAGGGTTGTAAACCCCAGCAGCAGAATACTCTCATAGGAAGAACGTTTCTCCCATTATATGAGATGTTTTTAGTGCCATTCCTGCAAAATAGAGAGCATGGCCACATTTCTACTCCCAATGTAAAAGTGCTCGTTTTTACCCTCTGTTGATAAGAGGTGCAGGTCAATGATGGTGCAATTTTGAAAGATTAGAGTAGAAAGAAAGGCTTACTAGAAACAAATTTCTCATATCTCTGTGAGACAAGTTCATCTCATTTTAAGTAAAATTGTTTCTGTGATAAAGAAACCACTGAAAATATTCTAGGGTATTTTAGAATGAGGTGTTTTTGAATGGCTTGATTTTTTGCAGG
>NW_008360329.1:3081480-3084297 GCF_000622305.1 Nannospalax galili | reverse complement strand
CCTTCCCCAAATGGGGCCTTCCCAGCCGTCCTGGAGCCGGTTGTGGCGCACAGCCAAAGGTGTTTTTTTTTTTTTTTTTTTTTTTAATGGGCTGTGTAATACATTGAATCTACTTAGAGTCTGTTGGGGACATCTCAAAGGAATGAACATTATTTTCAGAAGCTGATGAAATGTGTTCTGTGAGATGTATATTACTTCTGTCAGAAGTACACTATCGTATGTGTCAAGTTACTGTCAGCTGCAGTTAACAGAAACCCCCACTTCAACTGTCTTAAACAGCAAGGAAACTTATCACCTCATATAACAAGGAACCCAGAGGTCAGAGCATTGTAACAGTCCTGTGGTAAGAGTGCTGAGTCCTCCTTTTTGTGATTCCCTGGGCCTCCCTGGTTGGGTTGTGTACTTAGGCTTGATTGTAAGATAATGGTAAAAATACTACAGATCATATCCAGAGTTGACAGCTTCCACATGCAGAAAAATGTACGGGGGAGGGGCGGGGAAGGTCCTCTTTCTTAAATCTTTTTTAAGAGAGAAAACATTCCCAGAAGTTCCCCTGCCTACTGATAATTCCTTTATACATTTTTGGCCAGAATTACATCACATGTTGCGATTTAAAGCAGTCACGGATGGGAGTGAAACCACTATGATTGATTCCGATGCATCACAGTCAGCCAGGGCTGGCTGTGCAATTGTCAGGGCCCAGCACAAAATGAAAAACAGCCCCTAGCCAGGAGTCTGGAAGTTACTCATCCCTTCCATGAGCATAACACCTCAACTCTTAGTGGAAGGCAACCCATAGGATTGCTGCCTATATGCCAGGGTGCACAGAACTGTCTGGATCATCGAGGGGCACAGGCATCCTACTGATTTGCTCACAGACCATGCTGTGGCACCATCACTTTGTAACTGAAAGGGCCACCACTTAACCATGCACTAATATTCATGTGCCCAACCCCACACGTAGCAGCAAAGCACATACCCCAAGGAAGCAGACCACACCAGAGCCTAGACACCGAGCTCTGGGTTACATGTGTCATTCTCCTGTCATGCTTCACTTCCAAACACAATACCAAGATCAAATGATGAAGAGTTTCAAGTCAGGACCTTTCTGTGCCTGAGGCCTTGAATGGCGATGCCAGTCAGTCGCATACCCAGTCTCTTTCTGAGATTAAGACTACCACTAGCCTCCCCTGAATAGTGTGAAAGAAGCTACCAGCACAAAATGAACCTCACTATGAAGGATGCAATGGAGGTCAGAGAGGAGTAGGCATTGGGCTGAGAACCAGTGGGGGCTGCAGTTGATACCATGACCATAAGATATACAGTGGTTTAGAATATGGATCCCAAAGTACAGTCCACATCAGAAGTTTATTCAGCCAATGTTGGTGATCACTGATCCTCAACAGCACCTGAGGTGTCAGCTCTCCAATGCAAAGTAAAGCCCCTAAAGTCAGGTGGGCCAGCATTTATCCATTAAGATAGGCATGTTGGTAAAGACATTTTTAGATTCTCATGTATTCATTTTTATTTCCAATAATATATCTGAAGTACTGCATACATTTGTGGGGGGTTTTTGGAGATTTTTTTTTGTTATTTTTATTGCCCTTTCTCTGTGTGTTTGTTTGTGTATATAGACTGGTAGGTTTTTATATGTTAATTAGTTTCCTCACTAAGTTTATGGGTTTTAATGCTTATTCCTTTATTTGGAATTTTCCAAGGAAACAATCATCAACTGTTAAGTAGGAAAATACTTTTTTGTAATGTTTCCTACATTTTCTAAATACATTTATTGCAGTGGCACCTGTGTGTGTGTGTGTGTGTGTGTGTGTGTGTGTGTGTGTGTTGCACCTATGCAAGCATGTTAGGCAAGTACTCTTAATACTGAGTTATGTCTCAAGCCCTTTTTTATTATTTATTTTGAGCCAGGGTCTTATTAAGTCATTCAGACAGGCCTTAAATTTGCAATCCTCCTGCCTTAGTCCATGAACAACTGGAATTGCAGCTGACAGTAGCACTTCTTTTTGAAGTACAAAGCATCAGGTTATTGACTTTCTTTTTTGTCTATTTACTTAAAGCTAATTTTTTAAACATAGGACTATTCTGTACTTCCAAATTAAAATGATGCCTTTAGAAACAAAAGCTTGCTGTTTTAATGAGAAAAGTCATCCTTTTATAGACCTGTAATTAATGACTTGCTCATCAGCATCTTCCTTACATTGTAAAACACCTATCTGTAGAAAATGTAGAAATTACATTCCAATAAAAGGAAGAAAATCCTCGCACTTAGAGATGAACATTGAAGTAGTAACCTGGTGTGTTCTAGGGATTGTTTCCTGAGCAGAGTGAAGTGTTTTGATTTAGTTTGCAATGGGTGATTAGGGCAAGCAGGGTCTCACTCTGCAGCAGGGTCTCGCTCACAGTTACCCTGCCTCAGCCCTCCAAGTGCTAGATTACAAGCTTGTTCCACCACATCTGGCCTGGTGATATTTTTAATAGCTAGCCCTACTTTCAGCAAATTAATTCTCTTTCTGTAAGATTTTAAAACCTTAGAGTGAACTTTAAATTGGATTTCAGATAATAAAATCAGACTCTTGGGACTAGGAGGATTGCTTATGCTTTCATTATTACAGTTAGTACAAAAAGGGAGAGTGTACATTACAACATTATACCTTCTTTACCATGAGCATACACGTATTAAAATAGTAATTTAAGGACGTTGCAGTGTTGTAGACCATCACAGGCTGGTGAGATGGCTCAGCAGGTAAAGGCCCTTGGCACACAAACCTGGCAACCAGATCTCCACAGGACTGACATCTA
>NW_008360329.1:3078324-3081449 GCF_000622305.1 Nannospalax galili | reverse complement strand
GTCTTACACACACACACACACACACACACACACACACACACACACATATATACACAATAATAAAAACCTGGCCATCACTAATGATTTTCCTTAATATTTTTATTATTAATTTTTTGAGACTTTTATACATGCTTACTGTATGGTCATATTCACCCCCCTCCCACTCTTCCCTCTTAACTCCCAGATCCATCTCCTACCTCTTCACCCCCCCATCTTCATGTCATTGTTTTCTTTTTTAAATAGCCCACCGAGCCCAGTTTGTGCTGCCCATATATGCATGGGTGTAGGGCCATCCACTGCAGCATGGTCACCTATCAGGGGCTACACACTTGAAGAAAACTGACTCTTCCTCCCCCAGAAGCCATCAGCTGTGAATAGCTCCTCAGCTAGGGGTGAGGATTCATGAGCCCCTCCCCACCCCATGCTGGAATACTGACTGGCTTGGTCTTGGGCAGGCAGCCACAGCTGCTGTGAGTTCATGAATGTAGCAATCTTGTCATGTCAGAAGACACTGTTTTGCTCCAGTCCTCCCTGACCTCTGGTTCTCAGTCTTTCTGCCCCCTCTTTTACAATATACCTGAGTCTTGTAGAAGGAGCGTGATATAGATGTCCTATTTTTAGCTGAGCCGCCAAAATCATTATTCTTTGACCAGTTATGTTTCTGCATTGACCACCATTTACTGCACAAGAAATTTCCCTGACTAGGTCTGATTTGTGGGTATAGAGATACAAATTTAAAAGGCAGTTAGTGAAATAATAATAGTAGGTTCACCGCTGGAACCAATGAGCTTCCCCAGCCATGTGTTCTTGACCAGGATTTACAATACCAGGCATGTACTTCCTTCAGTGGAACAGTAAATCCAATCAGAAAGTGGTTGGTGCTGGGCATGGTATTTCATACCTTTAATCCCAGCATTTGAGAGGTAGAGGCAGGCAGTTATCTGAGATTGAGGCCATTCCAGTCTACATAAAGGGCTCTAGGCCAGCTGGGGCTACAGAGAGAACCTATCTCAAAAGAAAGCAAAGTAGTTGGCTACTCCCAAAACATTAATGCCACTATTGCACCCATGGGCATATCTTGCCATGTTGGTCATTATTGTAGCTCACAGGGGTCATAGCCAGGTAAGACTGTTGATGTCCACTTCCTTTGTCCCAGTAGCCTGCATAACACCTTCTAATACTATGAAATCTAGCCAGTAGGGATGAAACCTTGAAGTCCATATCAACTGCATTCTCCATGTCCTGTGACCAAAGTGTGTGGTGTCTTCAACAGTAGGGTCTTATCATTAATTCCTGGTGGGCAAACACAAGCAATGGCAATAGCCTGTACTGTTTTGGGGATCTCTGGGACACCCTTGACAAACAACTTGTGGAGATGTATCCCACAACTGGGACTGGTTTTTTTATTTGGCAATCTATGGCTTTTGGGAGGACAGTTATCTCCCCTGTGTAGGGCAACTTCAATAAACTCATATATATGAAACTTATAAAATAGTAGGTTTCCATGTAGTTCTTCACTACAAGTCTGTATAGCAATATCACTTGACTATTCAGCTATCATGAACTACATAGTAAAGCAGTTAAATCATACTGAAAAACATTAGTTTATGGATCTTATACTTCATATATTTGTAGTATATTTTTTTAAAACAATTTACATTCAAGGGCTTACTTTAAAAGATCTGCCAATAAAATAGAAAGAAATATATTAGCCTGGGGATATATGTAACTCAGTTGGAGAGTGCTTACCACGCATGAAGCCCTGGGTTTAATCCCCAGCACGACAAACCAGATGTAGTGGTATATGCCTGTCACTCTAGCACTTAAGTGGTGGAGGCAGGAGGATCTGAAATTCAAAGTCATCCTTGGCTACAGAGAGAGTTCAAGATCTGCCTGAGATGCATGAGACCCTATCTATCTATCTATCTATCTATCTATCTATCTATCTATCTATCTATCTATCTATCTGTCTATCTATCTATATTATAGTGTGGTTATCATTCCCTTAACTTTATAGTAAAAATTATTTTAGCATTTTAATTTGAGGAAAATGTAGGTTTTCTTGACTAAAGGACTTCTTTGAGATTATCCGGCTTCACTGTATACTGGGCTTTATCAGTCTTCCTTTTCAAAGGCATTCCCAGTATTTTTGGACTTCCTGCAGCAGGTCAGGCACTCCCCTGCATGCCTCAAGTCAATTCATTTAGCTGACTGACGTACCAGATCATAAGTTGTGGTTATCTGCTTATGATTGCAGGCAGATGATTTTGAGAAAGTCAAGATAAGTCTAGAAAAAAAGGTATCAGATTGTGGCCATAGATGAAATGTGCTGTTTTAGTGATTTTTCTTTGAGAAGTGGTGTTAGGAGAGTGAAGTAAAGAGTGACTTCATGATATACTTAGAAAACAGTAAGCAAAAGAAATTGGTGTTTTAAATGAGGCTGAGGAGGGTTTTAGATTTCCATCTTAGGAAGCTTAGATAAGCAGAATTTGGTCTTGTTATTGACTTAGGCCTTTTTGGCAGTTTGAAGATGCCTCAGCAGCATCTTTCATTCTTACTGTGAAGCAGCTCTTCACAGTATGTACCTTATATGGTTGTTGAAAAGACTAAGTGACTTCATAGTTAGGCTATTAACTTGTGACAATAGTTAGCATGTATTAAATGCTCATACATGTTATTTTTCTTTTAGTCTGTATAGCATTACCTGTATGGACTTGCTAACCTTTTAAATTTCATGTCCTTTTAGATGATATCTGTTCTTCCTTATAGTTTTGAATTTTTTGAAGTTGTTCATTATTTTAACAGTTTATGAGGTAGCATTAAAGTAAAGGAGGACAGGCTTGACGTTGTTGTATGCTGAGTTGAATCTAACTTGAAAGAAATTCAGTCTCTTGAAATGAGAGTGGCCACAGCAGAGCACAGCCTTGAGCATGCTGCATCAACTATAGAAATTTAAAATGACATGTTAAGGGGGTGGCCAACCTTGTTAACTCTTCCTAATAAAATTTCTTTAGAACTATAAAGTCTACAGGAAATAGTATAATAAGTGCCTAAGTGTCCACTACCTAAAATTAATACACACTATTGTTTTTTAATCTCATACTTTTTTAAAATCAAGGAAATAG
>NW_008360329.1:3076260-3078255 GCF_000622305.1 Nannospalax galili | reverse complement strand
TATATATATAGCAGTTTTTGTTTGTACTTCTCCCTACAGACAAAACATTTGTAGCTCCTAGTTTTTAATTATTATGAACATTATGTACCATGATACCCAGCAAATTGCCTCCTTTCAGACATTTTTGTTGTTGTTGTTGTTCTTGAGGCAGGGTCTCCCTGTAGCCCCAACTGGCCTGGAACCCACAGAGATCCACTGGCCTCTGCTGGGATTAAAGGCGTGTGCCACCATGCCCAGCTCTTTTCAGACATTCTTATGTTTTACTTTCTGGGGGGTGATTTTTGTCATGTAAGGGTTTAAAGTTTGATGCAGGTAAGTATACCCATCTTTTCCTTTGTGAGTTACTAAGGTAGTCATAATCATGGCTCCCCAAGCTCAAGACCATTCTTCTCATCTGAAGTCTGGCTTGCTCCTGGAATCTGTACTATATGAGTCCTTGAGGCATGAAGTGCAGCAGAAGTGGTACTGTGCAGTCTGGGGCGCAGGCTTTTAAAGCTCTTGTAATGCCTTTAGAATATATACCTACTGGGGGTGGAGAGGTGGCTCAGCGGTTAAGAACACTGGTTGTTCTTGCAGAAGACCTGGGTTTGAATCCCAGCACCCACATGACAGCTAACAACTGCTTGTAACTCCAGTCCCAGGGGATCTAACAGCCTCTTCTGACCTCTGCAAGCATTGCACGACACGGGTGCACTTACCTACATGCAGGCAATGCACGCATACACATAAAAAATAAATAAATAAATAAAATATTTTAAAAGTTTTAAAAAAATAGAAAAGAATATATACCTACTAACCTGTGAGGGAGCCAAGCTGCCATGTTTGCAAAAAGGACCATGTGGTCAGCACCTGACAGCCAGTAATGAACTTGTCATTTTTTATGAATGAGACAGCTTGGAAATGGATCTGCCAGCCCAAATCAGTTTGGTGCAGTGGACATGAGTGGAACAAAATAAGTGATCATTGTTATTTCTAGCCATTGAGCTTTAAGGTGATTTATTATCCAGCTAGAATAGCCATAATCTGTGCATCTATCTGGAAAAGCCTTTACCTTCGGGGTCAAAGAGGTATTTAACATGTGTGTGTGTGTGTGTGTGTGTGTGTGTGTGTGTGTGGTATTCAAAGTCTGATTTCCTTAAGTTTTGTAATGTGACTGCTATTTTTCGTTGTTATTGTGGCAAAATACATAGAATAGATTTACCACCGAAAGTATACAGTTTTCAGGGTGTGTTGTGGTGGCACACACCTTTAATTCCAGTACTCAGAAGGCAGAAGCAGGCAGATCTCTGAGATGGAGGCCAGCCTTGTCTGCACAGTAGCTTCTATAGGCTCCTGTTTTTAAATGTTCACTCACCTGGTGGCCCTATTTTGGGAGGCTGTGGAATCTTTAGGAGGTACTAGCAGGTAGTCACTAGGGGCTGGCCTGTGTATGTCACTAGAGGTAGCCTGGGAAGGGTATTTCCTGGTCCCTGGTTCAGGTGTGCTTCCTGCTTCCTGTTGTGCTGTGATGTCCGAAGCCATTGCCAGGTGTTGGTCTTTCCATGCATTCCTTGCTGTGGTGGGCTGAAATCTCGCAATCTGTGAGCCGAAATAAACCTTTTCCTCTTAAGTTGTTTCTGTCAGGTACTTTGATCACAGTGATGGCAAAGTAACTAATGTAGCAGCCTGTCTCAGGATATTCACCATCCTGAAAAGTAACCATTTACCCTTTGTACAGTTATTTTCACATTTGCTTTAATAATGAGGAGTTAATCTCCCCCCTTTCAGGTATAAAGCTAATTTTACATTGTGATTTTACCAAGTAGCTCACCTTTCCCCCCTCCCCACAAAATTTAAAATGTGACCTCTGTTGTCTACCAGATTTGTTAGGTGTACTTAGGCATTTTTCAGGGAAATTTCTTTTTCTTATCTCTTTGGGATTTTAGAAAGTAAATTTATACATCTTTTAAATTTTTTAATTTATTCTTTATTATTTTTATGCATGGATACAATGTA
>NW_008360329.1:3065312-3076158 GCF_000622305.1 Nannospalax galili | reverse complement strand
ATATATATATATATATATCCCACTGAGTCCAGTTAGTGCTGCCTGTGTGTGCATGGGTATAGGGTACAGTCCACTGGAGCATGGGCAACTGACCACTGGTCATACCTCTGGAGAAAACTGACTCCTTTTTGCAGCAGCCATCATCTGCCAATAGCTCCTCAGCTAGGTGTGGGGTCTTGTGTGCCCTTCTTTCCAAAATGTACTGCTTTGTAGTTAGGCTCCTTGCCAACATCCCCTTATTTTGTCTGTATAGTTAATATGTGTATCTTCTTTCACTGGAAATTACAACAGATCTCTGAATAGGTGTCCATGTGCCTAGTATTCTTGAACTTTCCAAGCTTGCACACTGGCTTTACTAAAACTTAACTGAGTTTCATATGTTTTGATGTAAAGTTTTTTGTTTCTATGCAGATCATTCTAACTTTATATTATTTTTTAATATTTCTATTACCATATATTAATCATGCATGATACTGGGTTTTACTATGATGTTTCAATACATATATGATGTATTTTAATAATACTCAGCTGTCATCACCCTCTCTTGTCCCCCTCCCACACACTAACACTGATCTCTTTTCTCTTTCCAGCTAGTCCCCTTTTACATCATTGTCTGTGTGTGTGAGAGAGAGAGAGAAAGGGGAGGGGAGAGGGAGAGAGAGAAGGGGGGAGAGATTGAGACGGGGAAGGGACGTGAATTTCATTAGAGATGCTTACAGGAGCATGAGTAACTTACCAGTGGTTATACCGCTGAAGAAAATGTCTGCCCCTCCCTCATCAACCATTACCAATGTATAAGTCCTCAGGGAGGGGTGAGGCCCCAGTCCCTCTCACTTCCACAGCAGGATGTTGACTGCCCCAATCCTATGCAGATCTTGTGTAGATAATCACAGCTGCTGTGAGTATAAGAATGCAACAGCCACCTGCCCTGGTGGCACTGGGGAGGCAGAGGCAGGCAGATCTCTGTGAGATTGAGGCCAGCCTGATAGTGAGTTCCAAGCCAGCTGGGGCTACAAGGAGACCCTGTCTCAAAAGAGGGAGTCGGGGGAGGAAAGAGGAAGGAGGGAAGGAAGGAAGGAAGGAAGGAAGGAAGGAAGGAAGGAAGGAAGGAAGGAAGGAAGGAAGGAAGGTAGGGAGGGAAGGAAGGAAGGAAGAACCACGTCACAACCAGAAGCCAGTGTCCCACACCACTCCGTGTCCCTTCTTCCAGCTCTCATATTCTTTCTTTCTTCCATAATATTCTCTAAGACTTGAGCGGGTGATGCAGAGTTCCTATTTATGTCTGAGCATTCAACTGTCACATTCTCAGCACTTTGACCAGTTATAAGTCTCTGCAGTTACTGCTGCCTACTGCAAAAATAAATTCTCTAACTACACCCAACAGGAGCACTAATCTGTGGGCATAAATATGGGTATTTAGTAGGCAATTTGATGAGCACATCATGTCTATATGACAAATATAAATATCAATTCTGCTTATAAAGTATACTTTGAATTTAAATCTATATTAATTGTATATGGAGAGGGTCATTTTATTGAAGCAAACACATTTTTGAAAACGTTAGTTCCTAGGGGCTGGAGAGATGGCTCAGTGGTTAAGAGCACTGACTGCTGTTGCAGAGGACACCCGCACCCACATGGCAGCTGCTAACCATCCTTAACTCCAGTTCCAGGGGAATCCCCGTGGCATGTGCAGCACAAGTGCACTCACATACATGCAGGCAATACACTCATATGCATAAAATAAAGTATTTTTTTAAAAAAAGAAAAGAGGCAGAGGCAGGTGGATCGCTCTGCCAGCCTGGTCTACATAGCAAGTTCCAGGTCAGCTGGGGCTAAAGGGAGACCCCCCCCCAAAAAAATATATATATATATGACAATTGGGAATGTATATAATGTGATTTTCCTTCTAAGCATAGAATCCTGAGGAATCTAAATTTAAAATATGAAAAACAATGTACTATCCCATGACAATGAGTTTGGGAGTATAATGTGTTATTTCTCAAAATGAGTTGTATTTGTTCCTTCCTTTTCCTCTGCTAGCTGTTGTCACATTGCAAACTCCACAACAGTGTGGGCAAGCAGCTGCCTTCACAGCCACTGCCAATGCTAAAGATTTTTCTAGATTCTTAGTACTGTTCCTTCATCTGTGAGGACAGGCAGGGCAGCTGCTGTATGGGCTGGGGTAGGGTTGGCATTGCTTAGGGTGCTGACAGGCTGCACAGCTGGAGCACTAATACTTGGTATCAGTGAAACTTCACCAGAAGCATGACAATTTCTGGAGGGGTATGGGAGGTTTTTAATCTTATATCTTGGCCACTTGGAGCACGTTGATGCCTCCTAAAAATGTAGATAATGTAAAAATACTGCAGTAGTTTTAATCAAGTTTGCTGCTAACCTTGTTTTATTTTAGAATCTCTACTTCCTGAGCTATTAGGATAGGCACATGCAGCTGTGGGTCATTTGATTCCAAAGTGAACCACATTTTCAAATTTCGTTTTACCTGTACAAAAATATGATTTTTTGTTGTTGTTGTTGTTGGTCTTTTTTGAGCCAGGGTCTCCCTATAGCCCCAGCTGGTCTAGAACTCACTGTGTAGACCATCTGACCTTGAACTCAAAGAGCTCCATCTGCCTGTGCCTCCAGAGTGCTAGAATTAAAGGTGTGCACCACCACGCTCGACACTATTTCTTATATTAACCATAGTTATAATAGCTTACTAGATAATTGAAAAATATTTACTTTTGAGAGGATACTATTTTAAAAGCAATCTGAAGTCTAGTTTAATTAACTTTAAATAATAAAAATACACATCATTAGTTACCAGATGGCAGTTTTGATCAAACCAGGGAAAACACTGGTAAATTCACATTGACTCCAAGATATTTCTGACTCCAGATGTCTAGTACTAGACTTATCAAATGGGGCTATAGAAATTTCATGAAAGAAGCTAGTGTTTTGGAACCAAATGAATGCAAACATTGCTTGAAGTTAGGCCCTTCAGTCACAAATTTGGGGATAATTCTAAGATTTTAAGTTATCTTCATGATCCCAGATTTATGCCTTTACTTTGAACAGTTCATTCTCCAATCAAGTTAGCTATTATTTTAGGCCAAGGATGACTGATAGATCTCTCAAGACTGTGGCTTGGTTTTCACCTGCAGCTGCTGTGCTTCTTCCAAATGTGTCAGTCCAGACTGGCAGCTGAGTCAGTACAAATTCTGTTGCCCTCTTAAGCCACTTTCCTCTTAGATCAAACTAATGGTCCCTGAACCTTGAATGTTTTCATTTTTTAATTGTTAAGAAATTAATTAAATGTTTTCTTTGATGGTTTTGTAAATGTATATATGTATATAATGCATTCTAATACCTGTCATCCCCTTCTTACTTCCCTTTCACCCCTGTCAATTCCCCATCTTCCCTAAATCCCTTTCCTACATTCATATTTTTTTGTTTATTTGTTTGTTTGTTTGTTTTATGGCCCACTGAGTTTAGCCAGGACCCTCTGTGTGACCATGAGTTTGGAACTATCCATTGGAGCCTGGTGGGCTCACTAGTGGGCACACAAATAAAGACAATGCCTGCCGCTCTCCCAGAATTTTATCAGTAGCCAGTAGTTCAGCAGGGAGCAATAGGACCCCATGAGACTCTCCCCTTTCATGACTGTTGACAAGGCCAATCTTGTGCAGGCCTGGTGCGAATAACCGGAACTACTTTGAGTTCATGATTATAGTGGCTCTGCATGCCCAAAAGATGCTATTTTGCACCTCTTCTTCCTATCTTTCCACTCTTAAATTTTTTCTGCTTCTTCCATACTGTTTCTTGAACTTTAGAGGGGGTGTTATAAATGCCTTGTTTAAGACTGAGCCCTTACCCACCACTTATTCTCTACACCTTGAGCAACTATGACTCCCCACATTCACTGCCATTCACTACAAAGAGAGTCTTCTCTAATTAAGGCTGAGACTAGCATTTGTCTCTGAGTATAAACAGATATTTAGAAGGCAGTTTGACACTATGTCAGTTTAAGTAAATGACACTAGTAAGCTACCCACTAAGACATGTGACTTTCCCATGGGTTTTGACTGGTTTTCCCATGGGTTTTGACTGGTTTCAGTCATGTGAACCAGGCATGGGTTCCCTCCTGTGAAATAGGCCTCAAATCTAATCATAGAGCAGTTGGTTACTCCCACAGCAGCCGTACCACTATTGCACAAGTGGGCACATCTTACCTGGTGGTTTGGTGTTGAATTTTATAGGGTTCCCAACTGGTTAAGACCAGTGATGCCTCTTTTTCACTAACAGCCTGCACAGCACCTACCAGAACTATGAAAGCTAGCCAGCAGGGAGGTCTCCAGCTCAGTTCCAGCTTGATTTCTCTGTATCTTGTAACAAAGTTACATGGTATCTTCAGCAATACAGGCTTATCATCTAGTTCTTGTGGGCAACCAAGTAGAATGGAAAGAGCCTATATTGTTTAGAGGAGCCTCTAGGACCATCTGACAGACAGTTCATATGGAGTTATCCCACACTTGGTCCTAGGGTTTTATGTTTAAATTTTCTACTCAGCATAGGCTAATATCACTGACTTGTAAGATTGGTGAAGGGGGGGGGGTATTTATTATGAAATGATAGCTTCCATTTAGCTATTTCAATACCAAGGTCAAAAACATAATGATATAAAAATCAGTGTTGTGTGCTTCATTGCTTTTTCACATGTGAGAAAAGTCTTTCAACAATTCTTCCTACCCCAAGGGTACTATAGAGTGAGTACACTGTCAGTACTTTTCTCTGTTCTTTTGTCTAGTACAATACTCCTCCTTGTCCCTTTTTCTGAGAACAGGGGTAGAATTTCACCCACCATTTAAAATGTAGATGATGCTTTGTTTGGAAAAGTTGGCTTTGAACAAAAGTAGTCTAAATCTAAGTGAGTTATCATCTGGGTTGTGCATGTACTCAGACCAGCAACCAGATACTGTGGGAAAGCCAGGGCCACCTTTGGAGATGGTGAAATTCACGGTAGCATTTCTTTGCTGTGCAGTGAAGACAGGACTTCTTAGTCTCTTAACTGTTGTTCTTTCTGAGTTTGGAGTACCTGTTATCTGTAAGACTGATGCCATGATCAAGATTTATAAGGGAAACTTCAAAATAATTTATTGACTATCTCCATTGAATAGTAAAGGGATTTGTTTTATGAACAGTAGCGTTCTGAAAAATGTTTAGTGAATTTTAAGTCAAAAAACTAGATGATAAGAGCAATTACAATGCCTCTGTAGCTAGTATTAAACTCCCTTAATGACAGGGCTGAGAACCTGAAAATAATGCAGAGTTCTAAAAGCAGCGGCTATAAAACCTCTATATTAAAACCTAATATCTTCTTACCAGAGCAATTTTCCTTAACATACCAGATCATTAAATGTAAAGAATTAGAATTATCTGGGGATGAGGCCCCAGATTCAACACATTCCCCCAGCTAATTCAAATGCTTATGCCTAAAAGAGCCTTGCTTTGGGCCTTCATAAAAAGTATCATCAGTCCTTATTGACATAGGTTTCTTTTTTTTTTCTTTTTTTACATTTATTTAGTTTCTATGAATGTGCATGTGCATGCATGCATGCCTGTGCTTATGCATGCCTCATTGTGAGTGTGGAGGTGAAAGGACACCTTTTGAGAGTCAGTTCTCACTTTTTACCATGTGAGTCCCAGAGATCAATCTGAGGAAGTCAGGCTTGGCAGCAAACACCTTTCCCTACTGAGCCCTCTTATCAATTCAACACACATTAACATTTTTTAAAACTTATTTTATTTTATATGTGTGAGTGTTAAGCCTGCATGTATGTAAGTACACCTGTGTCATACAATAACCACAGAGCCCAGAAGAGGGTATTGTATCCCCTGGAATTGGAATTTCGAAAGGTTGTAAGCTGCCATCTGCATGCTAGGATTTGAACCCAGGTCTTCTGAAAGAGAAGTCAGTGCTCTTAACCACAGAGCCATCTCTCCAGCCCATCAACCTACATTTCTTTTCTTTTTTTTTACTATATATTTTTATTGAATTTTTGTGTATTTTATACAACACATTTTAATCATATTTAAATTCCCTTCCCTATCTGCTCAACATACATTTCTTAATGAAATTGTTTGGTTTTCCATCTGAGATCACATTAGAAGTGGTTTACTTCCAAAAGCCATATGCGAAGCTAAGTCAAGTGCCAGGGCAGCCAGGATCATGATAACATATGGAAAGAGACCAGAATAGAAAGGTACATTCCTAAAAAGAAATCTTCACATTGGAGTATTTAATAGCAGATTTTCTTTTTTCTTTTACTTTTAGTTGATACATAATAATTACACATATTTATGTGGTACAGTGTGATGTTTCTGTCATGTATTCATTGTGCTCAAAACTGGATGTTTAGTATAACCATCATCTCAAATATTTATATTTTTGTGGTAAGAACATTCAAAATCCTCTCATAGCTATTTTGAAATAAATTATATAAATTAAATAAACAATAAATTACAGTTAAGTATAGTCACCCTGTGCAGTAGACACTAGTAACTTCGTGCCTGTTGACCCACATACCTCCTGCCCCTTTCACACCTCTCTTAGAAACTTTGGTAGCCACCATTCTCTTTCTCTCAACTTAAGATTGACTTTCTTAGGTTCTACATATGCATGAAGTCATGTGGAATGTGCCTTTCTGTATCTGGCTTATATCACTTAACAGGATGCTGTTGCAGCTAACAAGATTTCATCCCTTCTGACTGGATAGTATTCTATTGTGTATATACACCTCACTTTCCTTACCCATTAATCTGTTGATGGACACATAGATTAAGTCCATATCCTAGCTATTGTGAATAGTGCTGCAATAAACACATATTTCTTCTATATATTCTGTTTTTATTTCTATACAGCTAGTACAAAGATTACTGAGTCACTTATTCTCTTCATCACTGAGAGCAGGTTGATTGTTTTTTTTGTTTGTTTGTTTGTTTTGTCTTTTACCACATGTCTAGTGTAATGAATATTAAAATGTAGTTGTGTTCATATGGCCATTGAAAAAAGGAAGTGTATCATGGACAACTCTGATTAGGTGTACTGTTGACTTTAAAACCATCATGCAGGGCTGGAGATGTAGCTCAGTTGTTAGAGTATTGCCCAGCATGCATGAAGCCCTGGGTTCAGTCCCCAAGACTGTATAAACTTGGTGTGGTGGCAAACACCAAGTCTTAGCACTTGGCAGGTGAAGGCAGGAGGATCAAGAATTGAGGGTCATCCTTGGCTGTAGAGCAAGTTTGAGGGCAGCCTGGATTACCTGCAACACTTTTTCAAAAAGCAGTCTGATGATTTAGAAGTGTTTGATTGCATGACGGCCTGGTAATGCAACTTAGAGTATCAGTATGCCCCTCAGCATTGGTCTACTTTCGAATGTATCAGAATGTGTGATGTGATCTCAAGAGATGTTCTCCTCAGTGTGTGTCACCAGAGTTCTCTTGGGGTTTCTTGTGTGATCAGACAAACCATATAATATACTTTTATGTGAATTTATTATGGTTTATGCCCTCGGGTAGAGAGGGGGTAAATGGGGGAACTTACACAGAGACAAGCACTCTTGGCTCTGTGGCTCAGAGCAGGCCACTTCAGATGCTCCCCAGGCCCGCCCATAGTCTCTGTTAACTTTCGCCTCTGCATCTTGGGCCAGTGGTCTCATCCCAGGTCTGTAAATGCCCTCTCTTGTATCCACATAGGTGAGGCACCAGGGCCATCTCTCTCTCTACTCCCCCGTTCCTACCTGCTTATGACTTCCATCCCAAGATGGCACAGAAAACCCCTCCCTAGTCCATTCTCTGCCGGAGGCCCCACCCTTTGGCAGAACCAGTCACCTGGGAGACAATGTGGATAAACCCAGTGTGAAGAGAAGGGTGGAAACCATTAGTGTAAGCTGGGTGATATAAGCATACCCAGGCTCTAAGTGTTCCTGGAGCAAACCTCTGCCCAAATCTTTCAATGAGCACCTGAACCATGGTGGCTGATACATATGGCAGGAGCTAGAGGTCCAAGCAGAGGTCACAACAGGCCTTTGCACTCTTTCTTCCCACAGTCAGCACCCAAAAATCACCCACTCTTTGAATGCTTTATATTAAATGTTTGGCTTTACTTATTCAGTAAATGGGCAAATATATTTAAAATGAATTTCCTTGATCAAACCAAGATTCCTGCAACAGAAAATCTTTTCATCACTGACTCTGTGGTCCAAAGCCTCTAGAAATCAATGAGGTCATACTTAATGTAATGAACAAAATGTAATGAACAGATTTGTAATGGAATTGTTCAATTTTCTACAAATTCTATTACATCAAAAGATCCTTGTTAGCTGGGTGGGTGGTACACGCCTTTAATCCCAGCACTTGGGAGGCAGAGGCAGGCAGATCTTTGTGAGTTTGAGGCCAGCCTGGTCTACATAGTGAGTTCCAGGACAGCTGGGGGTACAGGGAGACCCTGTCTCAAAAAGACAAAAAAAAAAAATCCTTGTTAAGCTCAGGAAGTAAACAACTGAAACTGGCCATCTGTGCTAGGCTCCTCCCTTACCAAGCTTTCTAAGCCCCAAGGACTGCTAAGAGAGACTTGACACTCTAACCTGGGGAGCTGCCTGCAGGTTGTACGGTGCACTGGAGGTTTCTAGGTTTTGAGAGCCATCACTGTGTTGGGGTGTGCTTTTGGTGATGCAGCTGTCTTTGAGTCGTTTCTGCTCCTATAAGTAACCCCAGCAAATCTCATTGGTTATTTAAAAAAACAAAACAATGACAACAGTTTGGTGTTTCCCTGTAGGTATTCCTTCATTATAGCACCCAGCCACCTACTTTTCTTGACTCAGTATAAAAAGAGCACAGACTGAATTCAGAAAGAACAGAGATTGGAGTCCCATTTCCTAGCCATGAGACTTTAAGGAAGTTTTTTTTTTTTAATTTAAAGTATGGTAATAGTAATGTCTACCTATAAAGCTGTGTGAAAGTAAATAAAATATCATGTAAAGGGTGAGGCATGACATGACAAATGGTAGGAGTTAGTGGGAGCATGTGTCTGTGAGTGGGCACCCTTCTGCGGCACATTTATTCTAATTGTACCACAAGGAGTCTGCACGTCCTTTAAAAGTTGTTGTATTTGGTTACAGGTCTTTATTATTATGTTTGCCTTTTGCCTTTAACTTTCCTTATAAACAGTATTTGTTTTTGCATTAGTGAATTCAGTCATAAGCTATATGGGTCAGTTTCTAGAAAAGTAATTTTAAAATATGGCATGAACTTTGCTTGTGTCAGTGAGAGGTCCAGATCACAAACCAGGGCACCTCTTACCATTTTTATGGGCTCTTTGTAAATACTAGCATGGTAAGTATGCTAATGTCACCCTATAAAAAGTAAACAAAATAGTCTGCACTGTCATCAGTTTAAAGACTATAAACTTTGGGCTGGAGAGATGTTTCAACGGTTAAGAGCACTGACTGCTCTTGCAGAGGATCTGGGTTTGATTCCCAGCACCCACATGGCGGCTACGAACCGACCTTAACTCCAGTTCCAGGGGAATCTGAAGCCCTCTTCTGACTTCCATAGCATTGCATGACATGGGTGCACTCACATACATGCAGGCAATACACTCATACACATAAAATAATAAATAAAATATTTTTATGTGGGTGCTGGGATTCGAACCTCAGTCTTCTGCAAGAACAACCAGTGTTCTTAACTGCTGAGACATCTCTCCAGCCCCAGTTTTTATTTTTTGTTTTGTTTCCCGCATTTATGTTTTTCTTTTTATTTTTAACTTATTTTTTAAATTTAATAACCACATGTTTAGAAGAAGCAGTTCATTACAGCTTTAACATATTCAGTAACAATTTCCAGAGCAAGATACATCTCTTTCAAAAGTGGCTGTAAATTTTTAGATTCACAGTTGAATTAATACGGTTATACAATATTGAATGCATTATAAACCCTGTAGGACATAAAAGTGAATGAGTTTTTACCCCTAAAGAATATGCTGTTTCCTACATTTTTAATGCTACTAACACTTAGATGTTTGCACATGTGTCTTTAATCTCTATGTATCTGATTATTACTAATCATGGTCGATTATACTTGGCTCCTTAGTACCTGAGTATGGATATAAAGTCATCAGGTAGATTTCACTGGTAATGTTTGTCACCTCTACTATTTAACATGAAGTAAATTTTTATGCTTCCTCTTCAAACATGTCTTTTTTAAATTTGTTGATTTTTTGTGTGTGTGTGTGTATCTCATACGGAACATCTTATTCATCTATATACTCACTTCCCAAATGGCACCCTCCCATAGCCTCTCCCGTCCCACATATTGAGCCCATATACTCTGTCATCTCTGATACTGTCCACTATGTCCTCGACACCCCAGCCATTCTCCAGTGCTTGTCCATCTGCTGAATCTAGTCAGCCTATCTAGAAAGCCTTGTTTTAGGAACATCAGGTGTTCCTCATCTAGCAGCAACCAGTTGTCAATATTCTTTTAGATAAGATTGGGGTCTGCTGTTCATTTTCCTAGTTCTATGCTGGGTTACTGTCTGGGATTCTTTTGTGCCACCTTGGCCAATAACTCAATGGAAGGTATCTCCTGTCTGGAACTGTTTCTTGTTATGTAGCCTTTAGCTATACATATGGACTCTTAAAATTATATTGACCCAATTAATCTTTGGTTATACTTTCCTTTTGGGTGTTTAAGACCCTACAATTGGCCCAGATAAAACAATTTATTTTTACTCTTAAGGTTGTTTGAGGATCTGTTCCTCAGGGGTCACATGGGCTTGGGAGGA